>NC_035449.2:119915738-120239459 GCF_002127325.2 Helianthus annuus
ACATAGTAGAAATGTCATGTAAAACAATGTGCACATATGCTAAGTAAACATATGCAACAAATGTGTAATAAATCAATGTGCTAGCATGCTTAACATACATAGCAAAACATAACTGAAAGCATGTACTATAAGTGTACTAGGTGAAACTAGCATGTTTATGTCATAAAAGCATGAAATGCACGAAAGTAACATGTATGTACATGTGTATCGCCCCAAAATATTTGAAAACGGTAAAAGAGGGGAACTATGTACTCACTTAGGATTGCTAATTAGTCTTGAGAATAAGACCAATTTAAGCTCCAAGTATCACGGAATCAACCGGCACCTAGTATAGGTAATTATGTTAATAATCGGCTCCTAAATCGGGAGATAGGATAGAATGAGGTTCTATAAATCAAATGAGTAGTTGAACTCATATGGTATGATTTATTTGTCCCAACATTCTGATTAGAAAGTCTATCTATGTGCTTTTGACCCGTTTCGACACATTATGGTAACATAAGCTACTATAAGGCGGCGTTAGCGTAAAACTATGTTCGGATGGTTAACTATGTGCTATGCCAAGTCTTACATGCCCAATTATCCCTAAACATGTTACTAAATCAGTTTACATGTTAAAAATATGTTCACATAGTCAAAATACGGATTTATGCTTCAAAAGGGCATTTTGGTCATTTCCTATGGGCATACAAGCTGACTAGCAAATATCTAACCAATCCTATGTGATCATAAGGTATAACCTCAGTGGTTATTCCCTATGCAATTATGATCACTAACTAAGCTTGGTCGGATCCTAAAGATCGACCAAACGGGTCGGGTTCGAAAGTCTAAGCGATTGTTTAGACCGCTTACCTTACGACCCTAAACAAGCACTAAACTAATAGTGTCGAGTTAAACATGTCAAAACATGTTTAACCTACTGATTTGGTATCAAAACAAAGTGTTTTGATACCCTAATGTAGTTTCATTGCAAAATGCATGCTAAAACGCATTTTGACCGAAACTTTGACTCGACACTACACCTAGTTAACGTGGTAATCAACGACTATAATCACGAAGGATTATAACTATCGTGATTACAATCATGTTTCAAAGTTCAATTGAACTTTGACTTGACCAATTGATGGTCAAAACTGAAAGTCAAACTGTTGGCCAAACTGTTTGACTTTCTGCACTAACATAAAGAAAAGCAATAAAAGGAATGAAAGAAGGCTCACTTAAGGTCCTTGCTATCTTTTCTATAAAGAAGACAAAGTCCCAAATGCTTGAGAGAGCTCCCAAGTCAGATGTAGAGAAGAGAAATGATGGAATGAGCAAGGAATGAGGAGGTTTGGCATGCTATTTATAGGAATCAAGAGCCATCAAGATCATTTTGTGTGGTGATCAAGCAATAATCTTGACCCTACAATTGTTTGGAGCTGATTTGTAGCCTTGGTGATCACACAAACTTGCTTAACACACAAGAAATTTGCATAAACAGCCCTTGGAGATCAAACAGAATGCTAAAATGAATTTCTGGTCGCTGGGGACTTTACACGGCCCGCGTAAGGATAGGCCTGGGCCTTACGCGCCCCGCCTGAGGTCCCCAGATCAGCAAAGTTTCAAATTTGGCAGTTATGGTCCCTACATGCATTCGAGTCCATTTCAGCCCCTTTTGACCCCCGTTAAGCCATTTTCAAGGCTCTACAAGGTCAATAAGATTTAGAGGACTCAAAATATGCTCGGAAAACTCTCGGATGTCGGCTCGTTTGGTCGTACGGTCGCGTTGTTCGCTAAATTACGACGAAACTCAAACGGTCGTAAAAACGAACCAAATTAAGCGACGAAAGGTAGTTTTGCATACCGATCACTAAAATAAAAATATTTTAGTGTGTACAAAAATTTTGGATGTCCAGATGTGGCCAGAACGTAAGATATGCGCGAAAATGCAAACTTATGCCGTTTTTGACACTTTTAGTCCCTGTAAGATCATGTAAGCATGTTTTCGCACACCGAACCTATCAAAGCTTATTTCTAAGCCATTTTTAGGGTATATATGGTATGTTTAACTTATGATCAAGTTCCAGACTGCATGTTGCCTTACGAAACGACAGACTTTTGCAAATTGACGCAAATAGTCCCTGAGAGTGAATAAACTTGTTTTTGCCATACCAAAGCCTTTTAAACTTATTTCTAAGTTATGTAAAGGTTATTTAAGGTATGTTAAGTTTATGTTGCTATCCCGGAGTGTTTGTCGCATTAAACTGACCGTGATTACGTATCAGTTTGCGTATAACTTTCCAGAAAGCGATATAGAGTTCAAAATCGATCAAAAATCAACATGTGCATAAAATAAAACATAAATTACAAACATTGGAATCAAAACACACTGTTTTATTAATACTGTATTGTTCAGAGTTTGTACAATGGTTACACAAGCACAGATGTCACAGTCTCCCCTACTTCAGGAAATTTCGTCCCGAAATTTATTTAGAGGAAACTTGTGAGAATAGATGTGGATATTTCGCTTTCATCTGATCTTCACGTTCCCAAGTAAACTCTAGGCCACGTTTAGATTCCCAGCAAACTTTGACCAACCAAATCCGCTTGTTCTTCAACTGTTTGAACGTACGGTCCACTATTTCCACAGGTTTCTCGACAAAATGCATCGTGTTATCAACCCGAATTTCATCAAGTGGTATGTGGAGGTTCTCATCAGCTAAACACTTTCTGAGATTGGACACGTGGAATGTTGGATGAACATTTCCAAGTTCAGGAGGTAGCTCACGTCTATATGCTACTTTTCCGATTCTTTCAATGATCTTGAATGGTCCAACATAGCGTGATGCAAGTTTTCCTTTCTTTCCAAATCTAATCACACCTTTCCAAGGGGATACCTTGAGTAGGACGTGATCACCGACTTGAAATTCTAAGGGCTTGCATCGTCGATCCGCGTAACTCTTTTGATGGCTTCTAGCTGTCTGTAGGTTATCACGAATCTTCTTGACCTTATTTGTAGTCTCTAGAATGAGTTCAGGTCCAGTAAGCTGAGCTTCACCTATCTCATTCTAGCAGACCGGTGAACGACATTTTTGACCGTATAAAGCTTCGAAAGGAGCCATATTGATGCTAGAGTGATAACTATTGTTGTAGGAGAATTCGATCAATGGTAGATGTGAATCCCAACTACCACCAAAATTAATCACACACGCTCTAAGCATATCCTCCAGTGTCTGGATTGTTCTCTCAGATTGACCATCTGTCTGCGGATGGTACGCTGTGCTTAAATGAAGTTGGGTACCCATGGCAGATTGCATGATTCTCCAAAAGCGAGACGAGAATCAAGCATCTCTGTCAGATATAATGTTCAAAGGAACACCATGACGAGATACAATCTCATCAACATAGATTTTGGCCAACTTGTCAGTAGATAGATCCTCACGGATCGGCAAGAAATGTGCTGACTTTGTAAGACGATCAACAACTACCCAAATGGCATCATGACCTCTTTTAGTGCGTGGTAACTTGGTAATGAGATCCATAGAAATGTTTTCCCATTTCCAAACCGGTATCTCTGGTTGCTCCAGTAATCCAGAGGGATGTTGGTGTTCTGCCTTAACCTTAAGACAAGTAAGGCATTTGGAAACATATAAGGCAATGTCTTTCTTCATACCCGGCCACCAATACTGGGTTCGAAGATCCTTATACATTTTGTCCGCACCAGGATGAATAGAATAACGAGACTTGTGAGCTTCATCCATAAGCAAGGTGCGAAGATTGTCTATACTTGGGACCCACAAACGACCCATGTAGTAGAATACCCCAAAATCTCTCAGTTCAAGCTTAGGATTAGTATGACACGGTATCTCTTTACCCATCAAGTCTTGTGTAACACAAGTATGTTGAGCCTGAATTATGCGGGTTTGAATGTCAGATCGAACCTGAACACAGTGAAGCTTGACATGTTCCTTACGACTCAATGCGTCAGCCACGACATTCGCCTTACCAGGATGGTAGCGAATTTCGCAATCGTAGTCGTTTAGGAGTTCAACCCAACGCCGTTGCCTCATGTTTAGTTCTTTCTGATTGAATATATGCTGGAGACTCTTGTGGTCGGTGAACACTACACACTTTGTACCATACATGTAGTGTCTCCAGATTTTGAGAGCAAAGACTACTGCACCTAACTCAAGATCATGAGTGGTGTAGTTCTTCTCGTGTACCTTCAGCTGTCTTGATGCATAGGCTATAACTTTGTTTCTTTGCATAAGAACGCAGCCAAGACCTAAGTTGGATGCATCACAGTACACGACAAAATCGTCGTTACCCTCGGGCAAAGATAGAATAGGTGCATCACAGAGTTTCTGTTTCAAGGTCTGGAAAGCTTCTTCCTGTTTGGATCCCCACTCAAAAGGTTTGCTTTTCTGAGTTAAAGCAGTGAGAGGAACCGCAATCTTGGAGAAGTTTTCTATGAAACGGCGGTAATAACCCGCGAGACCAAGAAATGAACGAACCTCGGTAGCAGTAGTAGGAGTATCCCAATCCTTAATCGCACTGATTTTGGTAGGATCTACATGTATACCTTGTTCGTTGACGATGTGCCCCAAAAATTTAACTTCCTTAAGCCAGAATTCGCACTTGGAGAATTTGGCGAAAAGCTGTTCTTTCTTTGGGAGCTCCGTTGTAAGACGAAGATGTTGCTCGTGATCAGCGCGAGTCTTAGAATAGATCAAAATATCATCAATAAAGACGATGATGAACTTGTCCAAATAAGGTTTACAAACCCTATTCATTAAGTCCATGAAAACAGCAGGAGCATTTGTTAAACCGAAGGGCATAACAGTGAACTCATAATAACCGTATCTCGTACGAAAAGCTGTCTTGGGAATATCTTCTCCGAGAACTCGAAATTGATGATACCCAGAACGCAGATCAATCTTTGAAAAGCAAGTAGCACCCTGTAGCTGATCAAAGAGATCATCAATGCGAGGTAGGGGATATCGATTCTTGATGGTAAGCTTGTTAAGCTCATGGTAATCGATACACATCCTGAATGATCCATCTTTCTTTTTCACAAATAGGACAGAAGCGCCCCAAGGGGAAAAGCTTGGACGGATGAATCCTTTGTCAGAAAGCTCCTGAAGCTGCTTAGATAACTCTTGCATCTCAGACGGTGCAAGACGATAAGGTGACTTAGCAATGGGATTTGCGCCAGGCATAAGATCAATGCGAAACTCAACTTGGCACACAGGGGGTAAACCAGGTAATTCTTCAGGAAATACCTCTGGATAATCCCGAACGACAGGGATATCTTGGATAGTCTTACCCTTGCCTTTATCCTCTACGACATGTGCTGGGAAGGCAACATATTTCTTTCGTAGGTATTTGTGGGCTTGGGTACAAGACATGAGTTTAACAGGTTTCTCCCCATGAACTTCTAAGATCTCACCAGTCGTAAGCGGTATACGTACCAACTTCTCAAAACATACCACCTCAGCATGGTACTTCGATAACCAATTCATTCTTACTATAACATCGAAGCTCCCGAGTTGCATTGGTGTGAGGTCAATAGGGAAAATATGGTTGCTGAGATTCAACTGGCAATTTCGAAGAACAGAGTCGAGGATAACAGGTTCACCACTAGCTACTTCTACTGTCAAGGGCTTTCCTAGTCTTGTTCTAGTTATCGCAAGCAAAGGCTCAAATGCTAAGGACACAAAACTCTTATCGGCACCCGAATCAAATAGAACAGAAGCAGGATGGTTGTTAACAAGGAACGTACCGTTCACCACTTCGTTATCCGCACGTGCCTCATTTGCATTCAGATTAAAAGCTCTACCACGAGCCGGTGCCTGATTTGCGTTTGCCAACCTCGGGCAGTTGTTCCTGTAGTGGGTCAGATCCCCACAATTGAAACATGAACCAGGTGGAAAGTGAGGTCGTGCAGGATTCTGGGCAGGGTTTTGCATAGCTTGGTTTTGAGCTGCCTGATTCTGGTTAGGAGCAAAACGGCAGGTGTTCGCAAGATGACCAGACTTGCCACAATTAGTGCAGATGCGGCATTGCAACCGTGGCTGGTGATGGCTGTTACATCTGTTGCTCAAAGGTGCATTACCAGCATACTGCCTCTTGGTAGCAGGTTGTGCAGTCTGATTATGTGCAGCCTGATTAGGAGCAGCCTGATTTGTCTGAGTAGTGACAGTGAAGTTCTTGGAAGCCTTGCGCTTCCTCGATTTCTTTGAAGACTCAGCAGCCTTCTTGCCCTTTTTCTCAGTGGGGCTATCAGACTGTTTCTGCTTCTTATCACCCTATCTGTGGAGTTTACCCTTCTTGATCTGCGATTCAGTAAGGGTTGCAGCTAGCTCAATGGCCTGTCAGACGGTAGTAGGGTTGCTGCCAGTGACAATATCCTGAATAGGATCTGGCAAACCGTCTGTCACACCCCGAAATATCAGAGCATTGGCGTGACTGGACTGGTATCTTCATTGCACAGTGGAAGCAATTATGCTAAGACTTCTAGAAAATGAATGCCACTAAGTACTCGACTCCACATGGTTCTCCTATTCCAACCGTGCCTTGTCTTAGAAATGCAACCTGAGAAAGAAACATGCGAAAAATCAACACAAAGTTGAGCAAGTTCATAGTTTGTTTGTAAAAGATTTGAAATAAATCTTTTGAGTTGTGAAAGATTTGAAATAAATCTTTGGAATAACCGGTTTTCGAAATGGTATTGAGAAAACGAATTTAAAAATCATTTTCTTGTCCAGTTATATGAGCACTTTGTATTTGTAACGATCTATGATCGTAAGTAAAACCATGTATTTGTAAAGTATATATAACCGTCAATGCCCGCCCTGACTTTGACTCTATGCCCGTATAATCCTATACTTTAAATTTGTATAAAACATGGTTTTTATTTTGTATAAATCAAGCGTTTAGTAGGTGTGTATGATAAAAATTCCCTGGTATGTAGCAAATAAGGAAAAAGAGATCACCAATGGTTTGCAAGGCCATTGATATGTGTGAAGTGCAAGTAGGAAGACTCAAACCTAGCGGATTTATGCGTTGGGTACAAAGTCACCCCGAGGTCCGTTATGCTGGGCCTGGGGCTGGGCTCGCTACACCCAGATAGATCTACCGCTCCTGCCACTCGGTCCTACTATGAGGATTAATGGCCTCAAGTTTCCGCCTACCCATTCACATGATCTAAATAGTAACCCTCCTTACGCTAACCATACCATATAAAAAGTATTCGCAATTACTGTAACATATATTCCACCCCAGCCACCCTTGCTGAACCTCCCCAGCCATCCTGGCTGAACCTCCCCAGCCACCCTGGCTGAACCTCCTAGTTATGAAAAATCATTCACATTTCGAAAATACGCATTTGTTTTGTAAAAACCGGTATGTTTAGTATAAACCTTTCGTAAATCATTTGAGTTCCTCGAAATCCATTCGTGATATGATTTAGAAATACGAGTTTTGCGTTTGTTCAAAACTTTGTATGTTCTTGCAAAACGTACTTTGTCTAAAAATATACAGTCTTTGTTTGTCGAAAACGTGTATGTCTTGAAAAACGTGCATGTCTTTCCACCCCGAAAACATTTACAAAAATGTAAAACAGTAAAAAGTGGGGGTTATGAACTCGCCTGAATGTTCCTTATGCAAAGCTAGCTAATTACGACTTCGATGATGTCGTTTCCAAGACGTGGCTTGCTAACGTGCATTCTACAATATTCCTAACATGGAATATCTAATAAGTTTCTAAGCAAAAACGGTAACTACGTGTTACCGAGCTTTACCGACTCGTTAACCGAACGATCCGTTGATACGTTGTTAACTTAATAAAAACAATTAAGTTATACTTGTTAAGTTTCGTTTACTAAGTCTAGAAAGTACTTAGTTTTCGAGAAATTCGAATATATAAATATTTATCCAAAATATAAATATATCGATAGGATAGTGTTTGTCGTCCCGTGAAATCGTACGTTGATATCTATAGTACGTTGTTTAGGCGTTTAAAATAAACATACAACTATATTTATTTTATAGATGAACACGAGTCGTTTTATGAAATAAATATATATAACCTATATTTATTTTCGTAAAAAGGATTTGTGTGCTTTGTTAATTAAAATAAATATATATACTATATTTATTTTAATAGAAGAATCGTCGAGTTTGTTTGACTTCTGAAGGAGTTTGTTTGACTTCTGAAGTAAAATACATTTACTTTCGTAAAAGAATTCATCGAGTTTTCGAAGTAAAAAAAAAATAAATATAATAACTATATTTATTTGTTCTAAAAAATTTTCGACTCGTCGTTTTCATGAGTATTAAGTTGTTGTCGTACGTAATTTCAGTGTTGTATTCGTCTTTATAAAATAGGTACTTAAATCCGATAGTTTGTTTAATAACAAAACGTAGTTATTTTACGGATTTTCTCGAAAAACGGGCAGAGTTTCCTCTGTTTTTGGACGCCCCCGACGACACAAGTCGTCGTTATTTTATCAAAATTCAATCGAGACTCAATCATCAACATATGTAATTTTCGTAAAAACGACGAAATATAAACTGAATAGTAAACTAAATCGGTTCGAGCTCGTTCACGTAAGTTTAAATCTATAAAAACACAAATATTAAACACGTCATCAATCTTTACCAAATCTCTCGCGTCGAACCGCGGACTGAGTTGACCGGGTCTATGTTGACCGAGTTGACTGAGTTGACCAGTATTGACTGAGTTGACTCGGTTTGACCGAACCGAAACCTGTTAAACCAAACCCGAGAATAACACCCGAGTCATCTTGTTGATTGACCCGAATGCCGAGTTGACTCGGTGACTGAGTTGACTCGCTGACTGAGTCAACTGAACCGCCTGGTTGACCCGTGACTGAACCGTGACTTGAACCCGAACAAACCGTCAGTCGATTAAGCACATCATTATCTTCAACAAATCAGCAACAATCATTAATCCTTAACCTCAAAATCGACAGGAGTTGAAAAGAAAGATCGGGCTTACCGCGAACCCGACGGATAAAGACACGAACCGCTGCGAATCCCGTGAGACCCGTCGGACCAAAGGAAAGACTGCTGGATAAACGAACTGACCACCGGAAAAAGTGGATCGACCGGTGTTCTTCGACGGATAAAGAAAATGTCCGGCGGTCAAAGGCACCGACCGCCGGTTCTTTCATTCTTCTCAGCTCTCTCTCTCTGCTCGGTTCTCTCTCTGCTCGCTTGAAGTGCCGATCGGCACCACCCACCACAGCGCCGCCGCCTGTGGTGGTGGTGTTGATGCTGCTGCTGAAGTCCGCCACCACCGTTAGATGGTGGTGGTCGGCCGATTAACAGAAGGGGGGGGGGGGTATATGTGCGTGTGCGGTCGTCGGAGGTCAGCGCCGTCTCCACCAGTTTGCCGGTTGCCGGTCATGGAGAAGGAGAGGGGGGTCTCGTTAGACAAAACATACCGTCGCCGGAATCTCCACCGCCGCCGTCGTGGCTCGCCGGAGCTCCGACCGGCTCCGCCACACTTGATCACCGGAGAGAGAGAGAGAGTAAACCGTGTGTGTGTGTTTGAGGTTGTTGTTTGTCTGATTGCTCAAAAATGAGAAATAACGAGGGTTTGACCCCTTATATACTAAGGATTTTTGGTTAATGGGCTTTGGGCTTGGGCCCAAGGCCCACAAGTCCAATCCCGAGTTTTAAGAGGCCCGTAAGTTCCCACGAACCTGTTTTCGAAGCCCGAAATTGTCGAAACGGCCTAAACTAAATTTTTAGATTTAAAAACGTGTAAAACAATGTCGGTATTCATTATTAATCGCGTACGTTCGTCAGGTGTGTTAAAATCGCGTAAATGCTTTGTTTGCCGTTTCTGATCCATTTTTCGATCCGATTTCAACTACGAGCACTATAATTCGAAAACGAAACCAAATATATCATATTAATATCGTGACGAAATTCGAGTCCGGTGCGTCAGTTCCGTCGTTGATTGTCGGTGCGTTACTGTTTCCGAGTTTCTCGTTCGCGTCTACGTTTTGTGGCGTATGAAAGTACG
The DNA here is from genome assembly GCF_002127325.2 of Helianthus annuus. Classification (NCBI taxonomy): domain Eukaryota; kingdom Viridiplantae; phylum Streptophyta; class Magnoliopsida; order Asterales; family Asteraceae; genus Helianthus; species Helianthus annuus. The sequence goes on from NC_035449.2 coordinate 119,925,775, forward strand.
ATATATTCACAAAATTAATTTCATGAATATAAATTTTCATAGAAAATCCGTATTTGTCGGCGTTGTCAGTATTTTGTACGGTTTCGTTTCATTATCGCTTAACGTTTAGCATGTTTATCCGCAAATCACCGTTCGCGCACTGTAAAGTCGGATAGACGTTCCTAGGCACTCCAAAGGCCTATTTAAGTTAATTCGCGTTGTAAACACTATTTATTATCGCGTTAATCATCTGTTAATCACGTAATTAGGAGTCGTAAATCACCGGTTGTCACATTCTCCCCCTGTTACAGAAATTTCGTCCTCGAAATTTAGACTATGTTATCTCTTCAGAATTGTGTTTCAAAAGTTGATGTCAAGGGAAACAAGATGTATAGTTACAGTCACTAGTGTGACTAAGTTAACAGGATCCAACAATGAACAGGAACTTCGACCAACCGAATTCCATATGAACGTTTATAATATTTGAACGAGTTCTAGAAGCAATAACATCCACTGGATGAACATAAAATCAACAATCTCAAATATAATAGTTTGCATGAAACGCTCGATCGTGATCAGCACAAGCTGCAAGTTATACCGACGCCTCAAGGTGTCGTAATGAATGAAATAATTCAATAATACCGGTGATCGAACAAGCATCACCTGTGTTTTGCATGAAACGATCGATCATGATTAGCCCAAGCTACAAGTTTGTACCAACACCACAAGGTGTCGTAATGATTTAAACAATCCAATAATAGCGGTGATCAAACAATTTCACCGTGTTTGAAGTCAAATGAGTGCGCAGTAATGGGAATCTGAAAGTTTGTTTCAAATGACATCATAGAATTTTCAATTGAAAATGCAACATCAAAGAAATAATGTTTTCGATCGAAGACGAAGAAACAATGAATATCGTAAGATAGTCGATCGATGTTGAATGGACCGTTAGGAGGTACACCGGAATATGAAATGAATTTTGTGTACCCTTGTCTTATCATACGATTGTGTTAAGACTGTTTTAATTATGATAAATCAAAGCGGATTTAAAGCAATCAATAAGTAATATTTAAATTGTTGGTGCACTACATCTGTTGATTTCGTCTTAGATCGAGTTTTTCATTGTAATGTATAGATTAGGGCGTGTTTTACGAGAAAACTGGAGAGTTTATGTGTTTTAGAGAGGAGGTCCGCTTATACGGACATAGGAGATCCTCTTTTGTGTCAGGTCCGCTTATACGGACATGGAAGGTCCGCTTATACGTCAGGTCCGCTTATACGAATATGGGAGGTCCGCTTTTACGTCAGGTCCGCTTATATGGACATGCCGTATAAGGGAACCTACTCACCTATATATACCACAAAAGAGGACCTCATTTGTAAGATTTGAAATTCCATACCGAGGTGCTGCCGGTGTGAGAATCGATTGTAAACGCTGTCAAATTAATCAACAAAGAGAATTAAGAGAATATCTAGCTGTTTCTACGTCAGGTACTTGTTTTCCGCACCTGTATCTGATCAAACTCCTCTGATTGACTCGTTCGGGTCAGAATCCGATCCTACAAGTGGTATCAGAGCTTCAGGAGGAGGAGTTCTGCAGAGAATAGCTGAAATACATCAAGTTTTCTTCTTTCTACACCTTCTTTCATCATTTCAGACGTTTTCAACGGTCAAAAACTGCTCAAAATTTCAAGGATTGTGCACGATAGTATAGTGACAAACCCTGGAAAGTTTCATGCAAAAATACAGTCTAAAAGTGGGTTAAAATGATGTCCGATTGAGATCCGCTTTTACGGTTAGTGATTAGGTTCGCTCCAACATACCATATAGATCCGCTTTTACGGTCCGTGATTAGGAGATCCGCTCCAAACTACTAGGTCCGCTCCAAGTTCTTGTCTAGTCCGCTCGTAGATACATTCTGATACAGGTCCGCTCATAGGTATTCATCTGGTCCGCTTGAAGGGTAGTTATCTGGTCCGCTCGTAGATACATTCTGATACAGGTTCGCTCATAGGTTACATATTGTGGTCCGCTTATAGTGGTCAACAAGTGGTTGGTTCGCTTTTCAGTCATCTTCTTCATACAGTCTGATCTTGCAATAGTTGTCGGCCACTCTTTACAAGTTACAGTTACAAGTTGGATAATTGGCCCTATCAAAGTTCATTAAAAACAAAAATGTCAGCCACTAAAGTGTGAGGTCAAGGGTTACATAGTGACCCAATCACTGTTAGTGTAAAACTATAATAATCGGCCCAGTAATAGTTACCACCCAATTGCAGTTATCAAAAGTTACACCGCCTTTGAAAACGAAAACCCAATTGTTGTTACTGTTTGCCGCCCACTCATTAATAAAAGCCCAAATGTTTGACATATTAATGTGGTAAAGTTGCCGCCCATTTTTGTTGGTCCAATCAACATTTTGTTGCTTTGTGAATTTGAATTGAATTGCCGGCTAGTATTTTGTTCATTTAATAGCATGTGATTTAGTTTTCTATTCAAGGTTTGCGGCCCAATAAACAAAAGACATTGTTTGGCCCAATCAATGTTGTGAACAATAATTGAAAGTCAAAGTGTTTCTATAAATGCTCATGTGAAATTGAAGTTTCGGATATAACAATTCGGCTTGTTTGTTTGTGGATCTTATTGATTCAGCCCATGTGTTTGATCTATGTCATCGGCCAAATAGTTTGAATCCATAGTGGCAGCTTTCATCATTGTTCTCGGCCCAAATTACGATCAAGTCTTAAAGAAGCCCAACAGAAGTGAATTGTTTGTCTAAGTGTCTTCGATTCAATTTGAATTCATTTTGTCTCAATCAAGTCTAGTCATTCAGTGATTTCACTTCAACGATATTGAAACAAGTCCGCAAGTCTTCAACACGAGTCCTAGATCAATTTCACTCTCATACTTTTATATAGTTAGTTCATTTTTTTAACTGATTGTTTGTGTGTTTCTTCGTCAGTGAATTCGAGATCGTCAGGTAATTCAAGATCATCAGGTGATACAAGTGTGAAGCATGGATTCTGAGTTCTACAACGCATTCGCTACTCCGAGTACCCCAATCACTGCTGTTCAAACCACAATGCTTGAAAACGAAACAGGGACGATGCAAAAGCCTCCCAAACTAATGAACATCGAAGAATTTAAAGGTTGGGAAGGTCGGTTTGAGAATTGGGTGCAAGCAAACTATCTTGATGCTTGGGAATGTGTCGAGACAAAGTATGCTAGACCTTTGAATGATGATGAAGAACCCGTTCCGATAAAAGATCTTACTGCTGATGCTAGGAAGAAGTACAAAGATGAGAAAATGATGCTAAGTCTTCTTCAACAAGCAGTGAAAGAAGATATTATGGTGCTTTTACAACACAATGGAACATCATATTCGATTTGGAAAGCATTACGTTCAAAGTTTAGGGGAAGCGAAGAGATGGTTAAGAGCAAGAAGTCGCTTCTAAAGAAAGAGTTCGATTTGTTCCGTGGGTTAAAAAATGAGAGTACTAGAGAGATCATTGAACGATACTGTAATTTGCTTGCCAACATGAAAAGGTTGAGTATTGAGAAGAGCACTGATGAGTTGATAGAGAAACTTGCTGATGCGTTGCCCTATGAGACTTGGGGCACATACCTTATGATGCTCAGAAACAAGAAGGGTTTTAGCAATCTGACGCTCAGTAAGTTCATTGAAAAAATAGAGGCTCAAGAAATGGAACAACGGAAAGTGATCAGAATGAAAGATTTTGATGGTGAACAGGACATCGGGTTGTATTATAAGGCAGGAGTTAATGAAAAGAAATCTTCAAATCTATCTCCAAAGGTTGAGACTGCCTACAGTGCCAAGAATTCATCTGGAAGTCCATCATCTGGATCAAACAGCAAAACCAGTTTCACACCATTTTCATCTTTTGATCCAAATATTTCAGCAACTAAAAACGGGAGAAAATTACAGTGTAACATTGTGTTAAATCTTGAAAATGATCAAGATTATTCTGAGGAAGTTGCCAAAAACCAAATGTCTTTGTTAGGAATGGTTTTGGAATCTTACATTTGTTTTGTTGCAGGTCGTATCGGGAATCCAATGTTAACCAAAGAAGATTACGACCAGATAGATGCTGAAGAAATGGAGCTGATGGACATAAAGTGGTGTCTGGCTAGCGTGTTACGGAGAGTTGAGAAATTCAAACAAATCACGGGGAGAGATGATCTTCGTGATGCGAATGTTTCTACTTTAGGTTTCGACAAATCTAAAGTCACTTGTTTTCGGTGCAGGGAAAAAGGACACTTCAAGAGGGAGTGCACTAACCGAGAAGCAAGTGGGGCTCAAAATCCGTTCAACAACAATAATGATTACTATCAGAAAGCCATCTACCACCAAGTTGGTCAACAATCATCTCAACAACAAAAACATCAAGCTCAAACTGCACATGGAAGAGATGTAATTGAAGACACTGGAAAGAGGGCTTGTGTGAGTAGTTATGATTGTGGAAAAAGAAGGGATGGTAGTGCTTTGATAATTGATCAAGATGATGAGAGATTACCAGAGGGTTTTAGCTGGGCAAATTTCACTTGGGATGATTATATTTCTGATCAAACTACAGCTTACTCTGCTTTTACGGCAAAGGTTGTAGATGATAGTGATGATGATACGGAATATTGGGCAAGAAAATATAAAGAAGATATGAAGCTGCTTGCTGAAAGTGATAGTGAAGATGAAAAAGCCAAGAAGAAAAAGAAAAAGATCAAGACACCGGTGAGCAGTGATGATGAAGAGGTTCCGGTGGTAAGAAGACAAAAGGTGAAAGAAGTTCCAAAATTCAAAGTTGATGAAGAAGTTGATGCGAAAAAGATTCCGGTGAAGTGTGAAAACTGTGAAGCTGTAAAGAAGCAGAACAGCACTTTGATTTACAACTTGAACAGTTTGAAGGAGTCTTATGATGTGCTGAACAAAACGATGAATCAATACAACCAAACGAGTGAAGAACAAGCCACAACAATGAAGACACTTCAGGGAGCTTTTATGACAAAGCAAAAAGTTGAAAACAATTACATTGAGAAATGTGCTGCTTTGGAACAAAAGCTTGAGTTGCAAAGAATTGAAACTAAACGAGTAAATCGTTTATTAAAAAGTTACTCATGTACTTCCTATGTTATTGACAGGATTTATCCGACAGTTGAAAGTATGAAGGTATGGGAAGATGATGAGGTAACTGAAGAGAAAGAAGTTGGAAAAGGTGCTGATGAAAAGACTGCTGGCAAGAAGAAGAATGACAAGGAAAAAGACACTAAAAAGACGACATCTGGTAAGAAGCAAGGTGTCAGTTATAACAAGTGTCCACCCTCGCTGGAAAATGGATATTTGCCTAGATATCCTAACGATGAAAGAGTCAAAAAAGCCACAAATTTACAGTGGGAGTCAGAGTCATCAGTCAATCTACCAGAAAGTATTGATGTTGTGTTTACATCGTATGACACTGATCAACAGTCTCAATTAATGAAGAAAGTCGTGGATCATGTGTTAGAAAACGATGAGATAGAGGAGTCAAAGTCGGAGTCCGCGTCAGAATCAAAGTCTGAGTCAAGCACTCCGGGTCAAACAGAAAAACAGGGGAAAATAGTCTATGACAAAGAATTTATGTTATCAAAATCTAATTTGGATGATGGGTTGTTTAAAGTTGCTTACACTTTGAATAATTCTGACAAATTATATTCTGATGAGGAATTTCTAATAAGAGGTGTCAAAACTGAATTGATAAACAAGGTTTTCAAACTCACAGAAATCAATATTTCTGAAATAAAAGACTTATGTCTTAATGAAAAACCTAAAAAATACACCTCAAGAGTTCAACAGAGATTAAACAAGAAAAAGAATTACAGTTCTGGTTCAGGTTTCCAAAAGAAATCAAACCATAACGGTAATTTCAAAAAGAAAGGTTTAGGTGTTACTCCTACAGAAAAACAGAAAAATGAAAAATATGTTCGTGATTTTAAATCCAAAATGTCATTTGTTTCAGGTACATCAACTAATGAAGAAGAAAAGACAAACTTCTGTAAAGAATCAAACAGTGAGTTTCTGATGAAGAAGCAAGTTGAGTTGAAGAAGATAGCTGAGCAAAAGAGAGACTCGAGAATCTGTTTCAAGTGCAACAATGTTGGACATATTGCCAAGGATTGTTCTAAGGCAATAAAATCAAAACAGGGAGTATTTCGTAAACTTAAAGAACAAGTGGTTGAGTTTGAACCACCAATTGATCGAACCAAACTGTTTAAAAATTATATTTTTGAAATTGGTGAGAGTTCAAACAAGTTTTACAAGAAGAAAGCCAAATCTGACAACCAGAAATGGGTTGTTAAGAAGGTTGGTGAAAGCTCTAGCAATGATTCTGATGGATCAAAATCAGAGGAGCCATCTTCGGGCGATGAAACTGATTCCACAAAGTCAGTTGAGCCACAAGTTGTTTCAAAATGTGAAGCAGATGTAAAAGATGAAAAATCAGTTCCGATTGTTAATGATGAGGAGTTTCCATTACTTCGGGCTGAGAATTATAAAAAGAAAATTGGTAAAGTTGAAATTTCCAACCAATTTTATCATGATGAACAGGAATTTGATGCTGAGAAGGTCTTTAACCCCAAGGTAAAACACATCTTTGGCAAGATGATTGATCGAAAAGTCAAAGGGGTTAAGGAATTTTATGAGAAGAAAACAACGAAAGAAAAGGTTGAACCATCCCTGGTTTGTGACTGGGATGGTACATTTTATGAACAGTAAGTCTCAGGACTTGCCGGAGCTCCCAGGTTTGTAAGCGAGGAGCAGGTATCGGCATCTTTCTTGAATTTAATTCGGTAACGTCAATCATACAAACGGTAAAGAGGTTTGTTTATATTTGTTGATTATAATTACAAGTGGTTAGATGATTTGATTGCATATGGTAAATCAAGGACATTAAGTTGTACTTGTATTTTCCTACTTTTGGGTGGAAGACAAGATGATGAACCACATCCCCGAACATTTGTTTGATAAATCTACAAGTGGTAAAATCAATCAAACTTATTTTCCGGAAAAACCATTTTGATTAAAACAAACTTAAGTGTTTTGAAATCTAAATGGGAAAATAGTTTGTTGATAGGGGGAGTTCTGATTGTTTATGCCTAGTGAATGGCGATTTGAGGTGATTTGATATCGGTTGTCATGTTTCTGTACAGTTTGTTTTCATATTTTCGTTAATGTGTTTGCATTTTAGGGGGAGTAAGAAAATTTCAGAAAATCCAAAAACATTAGAAAATTAAAAAAAAAACAAAAACATGATAAAATCAAAAAATGAGTTTTTGTTGCGAAAAGGAGGAAATGATAGTACATCAGTGGACTATCACAACATGCTAAAGATTTGTAAAGTCAAAAAGTGATAAACAATCTTACTGCGGATGTGTCAGTAGATTTTCGCACATTTAGTAAATTGAAACGAGATATAAACGTAAATCAAACTTGCTTGATTCGTGGGTAACTATTCTTGAATATATGGGTAACCCCCGAAATCTTGTTTGAAAGGTTCCGTATTCTGAGATACTAGGTCTTTATACTCAGTGATATCTGGGGTATTATCCCGGGACTTCTGCTGAATGGAAGTTCTGACCTAGTCCCCGGATAATACTTTCTGCAAAAAGCTTTGAAACATAAGCTCGCCCTCAGCAGTCTGATTAAACAATAAAATTGATAATCTTTGCTGTTGTAATAAAAGATCCTCTAAAGGGGACCCACCAAAAGTCGAGCCGTCATCTCTCTGCTGAACGGAAGTTCTGACCTGAGCTCTCACGGTTTCGCATCTACCCCTTTACAGATATCATCTGTGGTATACTCACCTGTAAGATTGAATATTTGGGATCTGGATACAGGAGTATATTCGAGTGGAGTGATACACAATTAAGTTTTAAGTTTCTAAAACATTAATATCGTATCTCGTATCGATTGAAATTTGTGTGAAAATTTAAGTGGACAAACATACTGACAATCTAGGTAAATTGTTTAGAACTGAGAATGTTTAAAGCTTAACGGTGTTGGTGATATGTCTCATATACTGATATGATCCTCTTGCACGAACTCACAAAAATATTGTCTGTAAATATTTCATTTCTGTTTTTTTTTTTATTTTCTTTCAGAAAATCCAAAAAGATTTTTAGTGTGTTTTAGCATAAATTTTTGAAAAGTCAAAAAGATTTTCGACAACTGGTGTTGAATGACTAATTTTCAAAATTTGCAGTGCTAAACATGATGAACATTTGGTTTGGGTAATTGTGTTTGTTTTTAATCAGAAATTGTTAAAATTCCAAGTGGTTCATCAGTATCTGATTGGCTGGTTAGTTTGTGATTGATGATGATTATGTGCTTAAATGTTTGTCATAAAATTTATGTTTGTGGTAGAGTTGTTGTGCAGGAAAAATCAACATCAGAGGGGGAGTTCAAGTTGGATTCGATAAACTCAAAAGTTGTCAACATCATAGTGAGGGGGAGTCTGTTGATGATAAAAGAAAAAGAGATGAAGATAAAGAGAGAAGCCCAGTGACTGATCAAGACTGAAGATGTGAAGACACAACAGTGTGGAGACTCGATGGACGACTCCGTCAACATTTGAGGGGGGAGTCTGTTGGTGCATTTCATCTGTTGACTTCATCTTGGATCGAGTCATTGTTTTAGAGTGTTAGATCAGGGCACAAATTACGAGAAAATAGGAAATTGTATAGGTGTTTTATACCAGGTTCGCTTATAGGGACTTTAACAGGTCCGCTTTTATGTCAAAAGTGTGGTCCGCTTTTATGTCACAATGGAGGTCCGCTTTTATGGACGTGTACATTGGAGCGGACCTACAACCCTATAAATAGTCCCATGAGCGAATCATTTGTAACGGTTGACTGAAACTCGTACCGAGGTGCTGCCGGATCGAGATTTGCCTGTAATCTGTTATATCTTAATAGAAAAGGTGTTTAAAGTGAAGTACTAGTTGTTCCTACGTTAATTGCTTGTTTTCCGCACCTATAATTGACGAAAACTCCTCTGAACAACTCATTGAGGTCGAAACACGATCCTACATAAATCCGTGCATGAGATGTCTAAACGAGTTTAGCGCAAGCTTCAAATAAGTGAAATATACCACCACAAGGTGTCGAAATCAACAAACAATTTAGTGGAGTCGAATGTCAAACAAGTTTACTTCGACTCGGAACAAATAAAACATTTGTTAAAACGAATTTTGAATATGATGCCCTTAATACATCATATGATGCTCTAAATTGAATATGTGTAATGGACAAGTTCAAACAATTGAACTTGGTTTTAGCGCAATCTGACAAAAAAACATATATGTTCCAAAAAGGAAATTTCAGCATGGTGACGACGAAAACCATGTGTGTAATTTGAAGAGAAAAGAAAATTTCAAGAGAATGTGTTGACTTGATAACAAAGGAGCCAACAATTACGATAATGCGGGTCATTCGAATCACAAATCAATAATTATCTTTAGCGAAATAATATCTGAACTTTAATGAAACGCTTATTCGAAACGAAACCACATGCCTAACAAACAATGCATGCGTAACCTATAAATTTTTCCAAGAAATGAAGCAATTAGTGTTCGCTATACTGAAAGAAATGATCGTGGCACAATGACCATTAAGAGGAGTAGAGATACGAAAATCTACTCAGTAAGTGTGAAAGTCGAAATTTCAACAAAAGAAATTTGAGGACTTTACCTGGGGTTTCGTGTGACGACCAATTATTAGGTGACATTACCATGGAATGTCGAACATAGCGTATTCGTCGTTAACCGAAATAGGGGGATGTGGAGACACACGTCTTTCCCTTGGAGTGATTCGTGTCGTTGCGGGATCGCGTGACAAGTTGCCGTTTCCTAGCCGTTAGTTCTCCTGTTGACAGGAATCTAGCGTCGTCGTTGAATTGCGCCATCGCGTCTTTTCAAAGGCCTCGCCTCGATAGTCGTATGTGACGTACTTCAACCTCCGTTGATGTAAGCTTAAGTTTCACGTATACCTGTGCACTAGCGTCGTGTGCCACGTAGAAGGTGATGTACCCCGACATCCGTTGATGTAAAAATTGAGTTCCATGTATTCTCGTGCGCTAGCGTTTTGTTATGCGTAGGCTGCCTGCTCGGGAAGTTAAAATATCATAGACAATATGGATAATAGTGTGTACCCGAGTTAATATTCGCGGTTCCTACGTGATGACCATGCACAAATAATCGATCATATAATCAAATAAGCATGTTAGTCACCAATAAGCAATCAAGTAATTCCCCTAGTCCCACTAGTCTATCCTCCCAGCCTCTCAGACTAAACTTCCTAGTCCCACTAGACTATCCTCCCAGCCTCTTAGACTGAATCTCCTAGTCCCACTAGACTATCCTCCCAGCCTCTCAGACTGAATCTCCTAGTCCCACTAGACTATCCTCCCAGCCTCTCAGACTGAATCTCCTAGTCTCCCGACCAGATCCAGCCACCCTGCTGAATTCCCTTTTCCGAAGGTCTTAAATGCATGTTTCCTAAACTCTCAGAGTGTTGTGTACTGTATGTAATTGTTTTATGCACCGTGTATAAAACACCACTTTAGCGTATTGTTTGGAGACAAAATTTTGACTGTTTGTTTTTCAGCAACGGTTGGAGACCATATTCGAGTACTAGGCGTTCTGTATGTATTCAACGTCTTAATAGTCTAAGTCCCAGAGAAAAGTGAGGTTAGAGCCTAGGTATCACAACAGAAACCTAATTCGCTGTAACCTATAGCTCTGATACCAATCTGTCACACCCCGAAATATCAGAGCATTGGCGTGACTGGACTGGTATCTTCATTGCACAGCGGAAGCAATTATGCTAAGACTTCTAGAAAATGAACGCCACTAAGTACTCGACTCCACATGGTTCTCCTATTCCAACCGTGCCTTGTCTTAGAAATGCAACCTGAGAAAGAAACATGCGAAAAATCAACACAAAGTTGAGCAAGTTCATAGTTTGTTTGTAAAAGATTTGAAATAAATCTTTTGAGTTGTGAAAGATTTGAAATAAATCTTTGGAATAACCGGTTTTCGAAATGGTATTGAGAAAACGAATTTAAAAATCATTTTCTTGTCCAGTTATATGAGGACTTTGTATTTGTAACGATCTATGATCGTAAAACCATGTATTTGTAAAGTATATATAACCGTCAATGCCCGCCCTGACTTTGACTCTATGCCCGTATAATCCTATACTTTAAATTTGTATAAAACATGGTTTTTATTTTGTATAAATCAAGCGTTTAGTAGGTGTGTATAATAAAAATTCCCTGGTATGTAGCAAATAAGGAAAAAGAGATCACCAATGGTTTGCAAGGCCATTGATATGTGTGAAGTGCAAGTAGGAAGACTCAAACCTAGCGGATTTATGCGTTGGGTACAAAGTCACCCCGAGGTCCGTTATGCTGGGCCTGGGGCTGGGCTCGCTACACCCAGATAGATCTACTGCTCCTGCCCCTCGGTCCTACTATGAGGATTAATGGCCTCAAGTTACCGCCTACCCATTCACATGATCTAAATAGTAACCCTCCTTACGCTAACCATACCATGTAAAAAGTATTCGTAATTACTGTAACATATATTCCACCCCAGCCACCCTGGCTGAACCTCCCCAGCCACCCTGACTGAACCTCCCCAGCAACCCTGGCTGAACCTCCCCAGCCACCCTGGCTGAACCTCCTAGTTATGAAAAATCATTCACATTTCGAAAATACGCATTTGTTTTGTAAAAACCGGTATGTTTAGTATAAACCTTTCGTAAATCATTTGAGTTCCTCGAAATCCATTCGTGATATGATTTAGAAATACGAGTTTTGCGTTTGTTCAAAACTTTGTATGTTCTTGCAAAACGTACTTTGTCTAAAAATATACAGTCTTTGTTTGTCGAAAACTTGTATGTATTGAAAAACGTGCATGTCTTTCCACCCCGAAAACATTTACAAAAATGTAAAACAGTAAAAAGTGGGGGTTATGAACTCGCCTGAATGTTCCTTGTGCAAAGCTAGCTAATTACGACTTCGATGATGTCGTTTCCAAGACGTGGCTTGCTAACGTGCATTCTACAATATTCCTAACATGGAATATCTAATAAGTTTCTAAGCAAAAACGGTAACTACGTGTTACCGAGCTTTACCGACTCGTTAACCGAACGATCCGTTGATACGTTGTTAACTTAATAAAAACAATTAAGTTATACTTGTTAAGTTTCGTTTACTAAGTCTAGAAAGTACTTAGTTTTCGAGAAATTCGAATATATAAATATTTATCCAAAATATAAATATATCGATAGGATAGTGTTTGTCGTCCCGTGAAATCGTACGTTGATATCTATAGTACGTTGTTTAGGCGTTTAAAATAAACATACAACCTATTTATTTTATAGATGAACACGAGTCGTTTTATGAAATAAATATATATAACCTATATTTATTTTCGTAAAAATGATTTGTGTGCTTTGTTAATTAAAATAAATATATATACTATATTAATTTTAATAGAAGAATCGTCGAGTTTGTTTGACTTCTGAAGTAAAATACATTTACTTTCGTAAAAGAATTCATCGAGTTTTCGAAGTCAAAAAAAATAAATATAATAACTATATTTATTTGTTCTAAGAAATTTTCGACTCGTCGTTTTCATGAGTATTAAGTTGTTGTCGTACGTAATTTCAGTGTTGTATTCGTCTTTATAAAATAGGTACTTAAATCCGATAGTTTGTTTAATAACAAAACGTAGTTATTTTACGGATTTTCTTGAAAAACGGGCAGAGTTTCCTCTGTTTTTGGACGCCCCCGACGACACAAGTCGTCGTTATTTTATCAAAATTCAATCGAGACTCAATCATCAACATATGTAATTTTCGTAAAAACGACGAAATATAAACTGAATAGTAAACTAAATCGGTTCGAGCTCGTTCACGTAAGTTTAAATCTATAAAAACACAAATATTAAACGCGTCATCAATCTTTACCAAATCTCTCGCGTCAAACCGCGGACTGAGTTGACCGGGTCTAAGTTGACCGAGTTGACTGAGTTGACTGAGTTGACCAGTATTGACTGAGTTGACTCGGTTTGACCGAACCGAAACCTGTTAAACCAAACCCGAGAATAACACCCAAGTCATCTTGTTGACTGACCCGAACGCCGAGTTGACTCGGTGACAGAGTTGACTCGCTGACTGAGTCAACTGAACCGCCTGGTTGACCCGTGACTGAACCGTGACCTGAACCCGAACAAACCGTCAGTCGATTAAGCACATCATTATCTTCAACAAATCAGCAACAATCATTAATCCTTAACCTCAAAATCGACAAGAGTTGAAAAGAAACATCGGGCTTACCGCGAACCCGACGGATAAAGACACGAACCGCTGCGAATCCCGTGAGACCCGTCGGACCAAAGGAAAGACTGCTGGATAAACGAACTGACCACCGGAAAAAGTGGACCGACCGGTGTTCTTCGACGGATAAAGAAAATGTCCGGCGGTCAAAGGCACCGACCGCCGGTTCTTTCATTCTTCTCAGCTCTCTCTCTCTCTCTCTCTGCTCGGCTCTCTCTGCTCGGTTCTCTCTCTGCTCGCTTGAAGTGCCGATCGGCACCACCCACCACAGCGCCGCCGCCTTTGGTGGTGGTGTTGATGCTGCTGCTAAAGTCCGCCACCACCGTTAGATGGTGGTGGTCGGCCGATTAACAGAAGGGGGGGTATATGTGCGTTTGCGGTCGTCGGAGGTCAGCGCCGTCTCCACCAGTTTGCCGGTTGCCGGTCATGGAGAAGGAGAGGGGGGTCTCGTTACACAAAACATACCGTCGCCGGAATCTCCACCGCCGCCGCCGTGGCTCGCCGGAGCTCCGACCGGCTCCGCCACACTTGATCACCGGAGAGAGAGAGAGAGAGAGAGTAAACCGTGTGTGTGTGTTTGAGGTTGTTGTTTGTCTGATTGCTCAAAAATGAGAAATAACGAGGGTTTGACCCCTTATATACTAAGGATTTTTGGTTAATGGGCTTTGGGCTTGGGCCCAAGGCCCACAAGTCCAATCCCGAGTTTTAAGAGGCCCGCAAGTTCCCACGAACCTGTTTTCGAAGCCCGAAATTGTCGAAACGGCCTAAACTAAATTTTTAGATTTAAAAACGTGTAAACAATGTCGGTATTCATTATTAATCGCGTACGTTCGTCAGGTGCGTTAAAATCGCGTAAATGCTTTGTTTGTCGTTTCTGATCCATTTTTCGATCCAATTTCAACTACGAGCATTATAATTCGAAAACGAAACCAAATATATCATATTAATATCGCGACGAAATTCGAGTCCGGTGCGTCAGTTCCGTCGTTGATTGTCGGTGCGTTACTGTTTCCGAGTTTCTCGTTCGCGTCTACGTTTTGTGGCGTATGAAAGTACGATATATTCACAAAATTAATTTCATGAATATAAATTTTCATAGAAAATCCGTATTTGTCGGCGGTGTCAGTATTTTGTACGGTTTCGTTTCATTATCGCTTAACGTTTAGCATGTTTATCCGCAAATCACCGTTCGCGCACTGTAAAGTCGGATAGACGTTCCTAGGCACTCCAAAGGCCTATTTAAGTTAATTCGCGTTGTAAACACTATTTATTATCGCGTTAATCATCTGTTAATCACGTAATTAGGAGTCGTAAATCACCGGTTGTCACACCGTCTATGTACCTCTCGATTGCCTTATCCAAAGGCGTGACCATTGTAGGACAGAGCAAGCTTAACTCCTCATATCTGTCTGTATAAGCCCGGTGTTCACCATTGTCTTGCTTCAGATCATTGAACTCATCTTCTATTGCCCTCTGCTCGTGACGAGGACAAAATTCTCTAATCATGAGAGTTCTAAGTTCCTCCCATGTCTGACCCAAAGCAATATCAGCACCTCTATCTCTCATTACCCCGTTCCACCAGGTAAGAGCCCTCTTTTGAAATACACTCGAGGCAAACTCGACTTTATGATTGTTCGGACACTGAACATGGCGAAATGTGCTCTCAAGACTCTCAAACCACTGTAGGAGCCCTGTTGCTCCTTTCGTACCACTAAACTTGAGTGGTTTAGCCGAGTTAAAACTTTTGAAGTTGCACGGAGCAGGTGCATTAACATTGTTATTGGTGGCTTGGTTTATTTGAGTTATGAGACTAGGTAGCATAGCAGCCATCTGCTGTGCTATAATGGCTGCCAGTTCGGCATCAGGTTGGGGAACGTTACGTCGAGGAGGCATTCTAAAAGAGGAAACATGAGAGAAAACGAGTGAGATGATGTGATGAAAATGAGATAACAATAAAATCGATAAAAGCAAGGATGGTGGTCGTTTGTTTGTTACCACAAAGCAAACAAACAACACACGGTGACAAATCAAAGTAAATGAGTCATAATAATGTATCGCGAAGACATGCTCGCCTATAAGTGAACACTCACCCCAAGAGTTCCCAGGTAAGAGTGACTGGTCCGATACTGCGGATTTGTACGAACACTCTAGCCTTAGACAGAAAACTCAGGGTACAGGCATTCACTCTTCCAGTTTGCACGTGTTCACATTATTTAGACCCAAACTTTGACGAGATTTTGAAAACTCAGAAGGAATAAAGCCAAAAATGAATCAAACCGGAAGGGTTCAAAACCATATAATCAATCATCCAAGGATAGATGATTAATTTTCGAAGCGGTTTTGTTATTATGTTCTTGTTATGGTTATCACCTAAGGATAGGTGACGGGTATTGTTTTAAGATCTAAACACAAGTAAACTTATGTTAGGGTCCTAGAAAGTTATAGCCTAGGTCAAAGCATTACTAATAACCTAATTCCCTATAACCATTGGCTCTGATACCAACTCTTCTGTCACACCCCGGTCGCGTTAAAACAACAAAACCGCGGCGGAAACGCCGGGGAGGTGAGTTGCGACAGAATTATTGTTTCAACAACCATGGCAATAAAAGTTATGTATTATTAAATTTAAAGTTTACATTGTCTTTGAGTTCAACTAAAGTACATAATAACTGTCTTTTAAGTCACTAAGGCCCGAGTCCGCCTAAGTGAAGCACACACATCACGCATTAGCACCTGAAAACACATGTAAAAATAGGTATGTCAGCATAAAAATGCCTGTGAGATACATAGGTTTTATTTATGCAGATTCATGACTTGTATTTGAAGAAGTGTTTAATAAAATGTAGTCATGAACCTTGTAAAAATGTTTTCCTTTGTAAAACCATTTGAAAATCGATATGAAAAATCAAATGATAATGAAAGGAAAATGCATGGTTAAATGAATAACCAAGTGAAGATGAATTTGTGTAAAACGTGTACTTTGTAAAATGATGTCTTGTTCTTGTATAAAATGTTTCATGTCCTGCCCCAAGTGATTTAGATAACGCAACAATGTATGATACGATAAAGGCACTTATATATAGGAAGTACCAGCGGCGTATCCACCATGCTTTTATCATATAACACATAGCCCCGTTACATAAGTCACTTCTCAATAACCAACCAAAATGTCATGTTTAATGTCAAAATGTTTATGTATAAACCATGTATAATGTCATGTGTAGTATGTATTGTGTATAACCAATGAAATGCATAGCAAGTAGGAAATCATCTACTTAAACTATGTGAAGATGTCAATGTGTAACAAATGTCATGTATGGTGAATAACTAGAAGCTACTCAACCCCATAGAAAATGTACAAAACAAGGTTTTTGAATAAACATAAGTTTAATTCAAATGTTATGTTTTGCAGAAAAACAATGCTTTATGATTACAAACATTTATGCAGTAATCTTAATCGCATACATTCAAGCCTTGCGACTGTGGCGACAAACCTTTAAACAAATTAAAGGTTCATCTAAAGTTATGTAGTCGGATTCTGTCATTCCCAACTTCCAAACAAACCTAGGTTGTCGGAAACGGGAGTTGTCAATTCCTATGGTACCATTACATAAGTCCGAGCGGCGTGATCAATGTTAATGAATGTATTATTGTCCCGATTTAACATACCAAATATCATAACCAATGTAAGCATGCTATAAAAACCATGTACTAGGTATGCTAAGTAAACATGCCTAGTAGAAAATGTTCATGTAAAAACAATGTGCTAGCATGCTCAATAAACATACATAGCAGAAATGTCATGTAAAACAATGTGCACATATGCTAAGTAAACATATGCAACAAATGTGTAATAAATCAATGTGCTAGCATGCTTAACATACATAGCAAAACATAACTGAAAGCATGTACTATAAGTGTACTAGGTGAAAGTAGCATGTTTATGTCATAAAAGCATGAAATGCACGAAAGTAACATGTATGTACATGTGTATCACCCCAAAATATTTGAAAACGGTAAAAGAGGGGAACTATGTACTCACTTGGGATTGCTAATTAGTCTTGAGAATAAGACCAATTTAAGCTCCAAGTATCTCGGAATCAACCGGCACCTAGTATAGGTAACTATGTTAATAATCGGCTCCTAAATCGGGAGATAGGATAGAATGAGGTTCTATAAATCAAATGAGTAATTGAACTCATATGGTATGATTTATTAGTCCCAGCATTCTGATTGGAAAGTATACCTATGTGCTTTTGACCCGTTTCGACACATTATGGTAACATAAGCTACTATAAGGCGTCGTTAGCGTAAAACTATGTTCAGATGGTTAATTATGTGCTATGCCAAGTCTTACATGCCCAATTATCCCTAAATATGTTACTAAATCAGTTTACATGTTAAAAATATGTTCACATAGTCAAAATACAGATTTATGCTTCAAAAGGGCATTTTGGTCATTTCCTATGGGCATACAAGCTAACTAGCAAATGTCTAACCAATCCTATGTGATCATAAGGTATAACCTCAGTGGTTATTGTTGGTGCAGTTGTCCGTCGACTACATCTTAGTTCGAGTCTTAGGTTAGGGCTGTTTATAGAGTGAACGGGAATCGAGAAATCATGTTTTAGTGATAGGTTCGCTTATGTGTTAAAGAGTGAGTTCGCTTATGTGACAACATGGAAGTTCGCTTATACTTACACATGTAGGTTCGCTTATATGGACATGTCCATATAAGCGAACCAGGCAGGTCTTAAAAGCGAACCAGAGGAGTCTATAAATAGGCCATTCGAGCGGATCTAGTAAGAGGTGTCTTGTGCGTGTAACGGCGAAGCCCTGCCAATTTGTTTCCGGAACGTGTAAACTGTCAGATTATCAATAAACAAGAAGTTAAATAGTGAAATCAAGCTATACGAAGACCGAATCAATGAATTCCGCCTCTGATTCTGTCTAAGCACTCTTCTGATCGACTCGTCAGGTCTTCAAACGTTCCTACAGTTATTCCCTATGCAATTATGATCACTAACTAAGCTTGGTCGGATCGTAAAGATCGACCAAACGGGTCGGGTTCGAAAGTCTAAGAGATTGTTTAGACCGCTTACCTTACGACCCTAAACAAGCACTAAACTAATAGTGCCGAGTTAAACATGTCAAAACATGTTTAACCTACTGATTTGGTATCAAAACAAAGTGTTTTGATACCCTAATGTAGTTTCGTTGCAAAATGCGTGCTAAAACGCATTTTGACCGAAACTTTGACTCGACACTACACCTAGTTAACGTGGTAATCAGCGGCTATAATCACGAAGGATTATAACTATCGTGATTACAATCATGTTTCAAAGTTCAATTGAACTTTGACTTGACCAATTGATGGTCAAAACTGAAAGTCAAACTGTTGGCCAAACTGTTTGACTTTCTTCACTAACATAAAGAAAAGCAATAAGGAATGAAAGAAGGCTCACTTAAGGTGCTTGCTATCTTTTCTACAAAGAAGACAAAGTCCCAAATGCTTAAGAGAGCTCCCAAGTCAGATGTAGAGAAGAGAAATGATGGAATGAGCAAGGAATGAGGAGGTTTGGCATGCTATTTATAGGAATCAAGAGCCATCAAGATCATTTTGTGTGGTGATCAAGCAATAATCTTGACCCTACAATTGTTTGGAGCTGATTTGTAGCCTTGGTGATCACACAAACTTGCTTAACACACAAGAAATTTGCATAAACAGCCCTTGAAGATCAAACAGAATGCTAAAAATGAATTTCTGGTCGCTGGGGACTTTACACGGCTCGCGTAAGGATAGGCCTGGGCCTTACGCGCCCCTCCTGAGGTCCCCAGATCAGTAAAGTTTCAAATTTGGCAGTTATGGTCCCTGCATGCATTCGAGTCCATTTCAGCCCCTTTTGACCCCCGTTAAGCCATTTTCAAGGCTCTACAAGGTCAATAAGATTTAGAGGACTCAAAATATGCTCGGAAAACTCTCGGATGTTGGCTCGTTTGGTCGTACGGTCGCGTTGTTCGCTAAATTACGACGAAACTCAAACGGACGTAAAAACGAACCAAATTAAGCGACGAAAGGTATTTTTGCATGCCGATCACTAAAATAAAAATATTTTAGTGTGTACAAAAATTTTAGATGTCCAGATGTGGCCAGAACGTAAGATATGCGCGAAAATGCAAACTTACGCCGTTTTTGACACTTTTAGTCCCTGTAAGATCTTGTAAGCTTGTTTTCGCACACCGAACCTATCAAAGCTTATTTCTAAGCCATGTTTAGGTTATATATGGTATGTTTAACTTATGATCAAGTTCCGGACTGCATGTTGCCTTACGAAACGGCAGACTTTTGCAAATTGACGCAAATAGTCCCTGAGAGTGAATAAACTTGTTTTTGCCATACCAAAGCCTTTTAAACTTATTTCTAAGTTATGTAAAGGTTATTTAAGGTATGTTAAGTTTATGTTGCTGTCCCGGAGTGTTTGTCGCGTTAAACTGACCGTGATTACGCATCAGTTTGCGTATAACTTTCCAGAAAGCGATATAGAGTTCAAAATCGATCAAAAATCAACATGTGCATAAAATCAAACATAAATGACAAACATTGGAATCAAAACACACTGTTTTATTAATACTGTATTGTTCAGAGTTTGTACAATGGTTACACAAGCACAGATGTCACATATGTGCGGCATCTTGAAGGAATATTCCCGAGATTCTAGCTGAGATTTAGTCCACTACGTCCATTACCTGCGTATAAGCATTAAAAACGTGGATAATTGTTAGAAATCATAAGTAATGTTAAGGATCCTTGATCCTCCGAGTCCCTGCACCATCCGCTAAGGATAAGTGATCCAGGAAACGCTTCAGGATACAGAATCCATAGTTATAAAAAGATTGCTAATTGCGATCTGTCACTCCTTGCTCAATTCCTGTTTTGACTTCTTTGACTCGTAGTTAGTCTAATTTATGCCTAACGTTAGTTGTATTATGTGGAGTATCTATCAATAATTGAGGTTTATTCGAAATTTATTGCATATTTGATCGCTTATCGCTTATCGCAATCGCGCTCGCAGCTTGAATTTCGCATTTTGGTTACTGTTATACATGTGTGTGTGTGGGCCTTATGTGTTACTTGTGCATTTTTAAATTATGTTATGTGTGGTAATCAATCGAAACGCAATCGAACTCTGTTAGTGCACGATGTCTAAAGCCTACGTCTTAAGACTAGGGGTCTAAAGTGTCAAAACTGTATAGTTTTGGGTTGTTTATGTAATTTCGCATGAATGATGTATGACCTAATTCCGCACGGAATTACTTAAGGTAATTCCGCATGAACTGACATGTTATAGTTTCGTGCGGAATTAGGACACTATATATATGTGTATTTGCATTCTCATTTGATACGGAATTACGAACAGTGTCACGAAGTGCTGCCAAAATCCTGTCGTGTAATCAAGTTCAATTTTAATGAGAAAGCTGTTTTAAAGTGATATCTCTGTTTTCTACACCATTCTTCACTGATTCTACTCTGTTTGATTGATTCCGCCTCTCAAACAGTGTGTATTGCCTCTTATTGACTCAATCGGTCGGTAAAACGATCCTACAATTGGTATCAGAGCCAGTTATGAGTCAATACACTTGAATCAGTGCCTTTTTCTACACTTTATTGGACTTCTGGACAATCTAACGGACACAATGAACTGATTTTCTAGTATTGTGTGTAAAACTGTGTTTTAACAAACCCTTGAGAGAATCAGATCAAAATTCGAAGTAAAAGTGACAAAAAATGGGCCAAACAGTAATTCCGCATGAACGAACAGTTTGATTTCGTTTGAAAAAACTCAGTAATTCCGCACGGAATTACTATTTCCGCTTGAAAATTCACTCTGTTTGGCTAATTCCGCACGGAATACCTAATCTCGTTTCAAAATCACAGCTAATTTCGTTTGAAGTGGTAATTTCGTGTGAAAGTTAATTCCGTTTGAAGTTAATCTCGTGTGAAGGTCTGATTCCGTGTCAAAGTCCATTCGATCTGTAATTTCGTTTGAAGTCTGATCTTGTGTAATTTCGTTTGAAGTCTGATCTTGTGTAATTTCGGTTGAAAACCTCTTTTTCAAAACTTGAAAATTTTTTCCGGTAAACTGATCTCTTAAAAATGGAAAATCAAGAGTTCTATAACTTCTTTTCCGGCGGTGGGATGACAGCAGCACAAAACCCAGCCAGTATAGTGCAAAACATCAATATGGAGAATGAGTTCGGGACGATGTAGAAACCACCTAAACTGATGAATATCGATGAGTATGCAGGTTGGTCTGGGAGATTCAAAAACTGGGTACAAGCCAATCACTTTGAGTGTTGGATGAAGATTGAGTCGAAGTTTGTTCCATCAAAAGATGGTTTGGGTCTTGAAAAGGGGATTGGTAGTTTGACACAATCTGAACAGGATGACTTCAAAGCTGAGAAGAAGATGATAAGTATTCTTCAACAAGCAATTAAAGAGGATATCTTGGTGTTGTTGCAGCATGAGGATAGTAATTCCGTGCGGAATTACTGAGGGAGTGTGTCTATTTGGCAGTCGCTGCAAGTAAAATTTCAAGGGAGTGTGTCTATGATCAAAAGCAAAAAGGCTTTGATAAAGAAAGAATTTGACATCTTCACTGGTATGAAAGGTGAAACTACAAAACAATTGATTGAAAGATACTGCCATCTAGTTGTGGAGATGAAGAGATTGGCAATAACCAAGACTAATGAGGAGTGGATCGATAAATTGGCTGATGCATTGCCATACGATGAGTGGGGTACTTATTTGATGATGTTGAAGAATAATTCAGATTTTGTTAATTTGAATCTTTGTTCGTTCATTGAGAAGATCGAAGCTCATGAGTTAGAGTTAATAAAGATTAAAAAGATGAATTCTGCAAATGTTCAACAGGATGTGTCTCTTTATTACAAAGGCAGCACTCTGGCAACAACAAATTAAGCCCGAAGATTCAAACAGCGTTCAGCGCAGATTCACCATCGGGTGTTTCGTCTAGTACTCCAAGCAACAACAAGCCTTCACCGTTTGCTAGCTATGAGCCAAATTTCAAAGCTTCTGAATAGATGTCACCTCAAAGCTCATCTAGCTTGAACAATCAGGGATATGTTTCTGGGATTCGGTGTAATATTGCAGTCAACATCAAGAACGGACATGAGTTTACTGAAGCTGCTGCAAAACAACATATTTCACTGTTAGCTTCCGTTCTGGAGTCGTACGAGAGTTTAGTGGCGGGAAAGATCGGTAATCCTGATATGACCAAGGAGGATTACGATCAAATAGATCCAGAAGAGCTTGAGCTGATTGACATAAAATGGGGAATGGCTAGTTTGGTTAGAAGAGCCCAAAGGTTTATGGAAATTATGGGTCGAAACAGTTTGTCTGGACCAGATCAAAAGCTCGGATTTGATAAGTCCAAAGTGACGTGTTTTAAATGCAAAGAGAGAGGGCATTTTAAGAGAGAGTGTCCGAATAGAGAGGTCAACAATCACCAGAATCCTTTTACCAACGACTACTACAGACAGGCAATCTATCACAAGCCAAATCAACAACCAGTTGTTTAAAGACCTCAGATTGAGAACAAGCCGGAGAAAGCTCTCATAGTAAACCAAGATGACGAGAAGGTAGCTGAAGGATTCAGTTGGGATAAATACATCCCGGGCAGTGAAGGAAGAGCTATGATGGCTGAGATTGTGGAGGAGTCAGAGAGTGTTGTTGAACCAGAGGTGGTTAGTGAGGATGTGCCTGAGGAAAATGTGGCTGATCTTGAGGAAATTGCTGCCGAAGTCTACTATTATCAATCTGAACAGGAGGTTTTAGCTAGTTCTTTAAAATCAATTATGCCTCCTAAAGTGTTTGATTCTTTTGCAGGTTACTTCAGAGAGCCAACAATAGGATTCTGCCCACAGTATGATGTAACGAAAGATTCGGTTGAAGAGATAATTGATGTCTCCAAAGAGATGACTGAAGAGACACTGAAGGAGATCGCTGACAGAGCCTTGATGGGAAAACTGAAAGAGGTAGACACAGAACCTGTAGAATCAGAGTCTGGTGATACTGAGTCAGTTGAAAGTATGTCAGTCAAAACAGAGTCAGGTCAAATGGAGTCTGACAGGAAATCTGATAGTAAGGAGGTCAAAACCGAAGGAGTGTCTGAGTCAGAGTCAGAGTCTGATAATGTCGGTAAACAGGATGTTGATATTGAGCAAGAAGAAATTTTTTTTGAAAAGATTGATTTAATCTCTGAAACTTCATGCAGAAACTGTTCAAAACCATGCATGGAATGTCTTGAAAAAGACAAAAAGTTTCAGGAATTGAAACAATACACTGATGAGGTTAAATTTGACCTAAGTGAAGTAAAAGAAGCTTATGACAAGTTGGCTAAATCTATCAAAATGATTCAAAAAGAGAGTGTTGAAAATGATAAAGCCACAAAGTTGTTAAAAGCAACAGTTTTTGATAAACAAGTGGAAATTAATTTTCATTTAGACACGATTGCTTCATTGAAGAAAGATTTAGAGTTAACCAAAACTGAGAATGAAAGAATTGATAAGAAGTTAATGAGTTATGTTGCATCTTCGTATGTGATTGAGCAGATTGTCCCGCAACAACCAAATGCAACACCTGTCTTTAACAGTGTTCCGCCCCCAATGTGGAATCATTACACTCAGAAATATCTAGATGGGGTGGAAGCTGCGTTGAATCTCAAACTGAGGACCATTGAGAATGAGTTACCGGAGAGTATTGATGTTACATTCTCTCCGTCCGACACTGACAATGAGTCACAGGTTATCAAGACCTTTGTTGACCAAGTGTTAGACGAAAAGAGTGATAACTCAGAGTCTGAGCTTGTGAACATTCATTCTGAGAATTCTGTGTCTGATTCTGAAAAAGACGGTAACTTATTAGACAGATTCATACCAAAATCAGACAAAGTCGCGAATGATGATCCGATCACGGTGGTTTACACAATGATTGGAACTGACAAGCTTTATTCTGATTTTGAGTATCCACTTCAAAATGCAAAGATTGAGAATGTTGAAAAAGTGTTTAAATTGGTCGAAATTGACATTTCTGAAGTGAACAATAAAGAGTTCTTTTCAAAACCCAAAAGGTCGTTTGTTAAATCACAACCTAACAACTCAGGTAAGAAAGAGTGGGAGGGAAATGGTGGTAACAACAAGAAAAATGGAAACAATTTTAAAAACAAAGGGATTGGGTTTGAAAAGAAAATGATTAAGAAGAATGTTAAGCCAAAGGATAACATGAATAATGTTTTCGTTGTTGGTCCAAGTGTTGATGATGAAAAAGAGTACATTTTCAGTCAAAAAGCCATTGATGATTTCAATGCAGCGAAGAAACTAAAAGAAGAGTCGTTTAAATCAACTTTTGTCGAATATGACAAAAGAGTTTGCTATCACTACAATGAGATTGGTCACATGGCCAAACAATGCAAGAAAGTCTTTGAAAAAACCTGTTTTTGAAAAACCTGTTTTGCAAAAACCCCGATCTAAAACTCCAACTGATAACAAGGGTAAAAAACCAATACCAGTTCGCATTTTGAAGAGGGGTGAATATCTGAAGTCAGAAGATAAGCCGAAATCAACTTTTAAGGTTGGCGAATCTTCGAAGACTCACAAGACTTCAAAAATTTATCCAAAAATGAAAGTTTTTGAGAATCAATCTTGGGTGGTGAAATCAAAATCATCAGTTGAGGAGAAAAAGATGGAAAGTGTTTTGAAAATTGAAACAAAAGGTTTTAAAGATGATGTAGAAAAGTTTGAGTTTGAACTTGATAAACTTCTTGAAGAGTTTCCACCGATTAAAAAGGAAGAAGTAAAACCAAAAGTTAAAATTGATGTTCCAAATGTTGTTTTTAACTTTCCAAAGGTTGATGTGACGTGTGACATAGTATTTGGTAGTGTTTCAGCTACTAAGAAGTCATGGGCGTCATTGTTTGAGTGAATTGCTATAATGGTTGCAGGGGCTGCCGAGGTCGATAATTTCAAAATGGATAATGGACAGCGGAACCTCAAGATACATGACTGGAATGCTGGCGTTGCTCTATGACGTGAAATCTATTAATGGTGGATACGTCGGATTCGCTGGGAATCAGGGTGGAAGGATTGTTGGTCAAGGAACCTTAACGAATAGAGTTATCTCATTTGAAAAAGTGAACTACATAATAGAACTTGAAAACAACCTGCTGAGTATTTCGCAAATTTGTGACAAGTCTTTTACTATACATTTCACTAAAAATGAATGTCTTGTCTTAAAACCAGGTTTTAAAATCCCTGAGGATATGGTGTTGTTGCGTGCTCCACGAGAAAATGATTTATATATTCTTGATATGAGTGTCGCAACAACAACAGATCATCAAAAACAGTGTTTTGTGATGAAAACCAAAGCGACAGAAAAAGAGTCGATAATGTGGCATCAAAAATGGGCCATATTCATGTTAGGAAAATGAACTTTCTTGTACATAATGATTTGGTTGAAGGTGTAAATTTGAAAAATTTTCATTTGAATGATGACTGTGTAGCTTGCAAGAAAGGAAAGCAGACAAGGAAAACACACCCGCAGAAGTTGCTGAATTCGATCAGAGTACTGCTTGAGAGACTCCACATGGATCTCTTTGGGCCGGTTAATGTGAAGAGCATCAGTGGTGACTTATACTGTCTGGTAGTCACTGATGACTTCACAAGATTCTCTTGGGTGGTGTGCATGGAGAGGAAAGATCAGACGTTTGAGTCACTGATGGTTCTATTCAAGAAGATGGAGACACTGTATAAGCTGCCGATCAGGAGAATAAGAAGTGATAATGGAACGGAATTCAAGAATAATCAAATGATCCAGTTCTGTAACGAGAAAGGGATTCTTCATGAATTCAGCGCGCCATACACTCCACAGCAGAACGGCGTAGCTGAAAGAAAGAATCGTACTTTGATTGAAACTGCTCGAACAATGCTTGCCGATTCCAAGTTACCCATATTCTTCTGGAGTGAAGCAGTTGCAGCAGCGTGCTATACTTTGAACCGAGTGCTCACCGTCAAGAAATATAAGAAAACGTGTTTTGAACTTTTGCACCGTTATAAGACCAATTTAAAGTTTCTAGAACCGTTTGGATCTCCATGTACCTTCATAGATCCAGACGGCAAATTTGGTGCTAAAACTAATGATGGTTTCTTTGTAGGTTACGCGAGCCCGTTGAGGAGGGTGTTTGTGCCATGCCTGGGAAAGTAATTCAAGTTCAGCATGTAGACTATCAGAAGCACACTGCTCCACCACAACTTCCCGGACAAAGATTCTTGTTCGATTATGACAAACTCTGGGAGTCTTTCCAACTACCGATTCAGCCAAGTGATGAGGAACTAGCACTTTTATATCAATATCAGCAGTCCATGTCACAAGAACAAGTGTCTAGACCGCTAGTAGTTTCTCCACCCACCGAGGGTACACACGATCATGAGGCTGGTCCAAGTGGAACTGCTCATGAACCACCAGAGGAACCAGTTCCAACATTTGACAATTCTGACGACTCAGAATCGGAATCCGGTCCGACTTTTGACGAGGAACCAAATGTTGAAACGACAGAAGCTGAGGATCGCACCGTTGATCTAGAGTTACGAACTTGCAATCGGAAGTTAATGTGCCTGACACTGTTATGCCACGAACATTGTCTTATCATCCTTCAGAGCAGATTATCGGTGACCTACAGAGTGGTGTAAAGACGAGAGATCAGATCAACAAAGCACTTACCTATTTTTATTCATCTGTTGCTCCTTTACAGGAAGAATTCTCACTTAAATGTTTTATCTCGCAGATTGAACCCAGAACGTATAAAGAAGCCTTAACGGAGGAAAGCTGGGTGAATGCAATGCAGGAAGAGCTGCAACAATTTGAGAAGTTGGGAGTGTGGAGACTAGTAGACCTTCCTGAAAACCAAAAGCTGATAAAGACAAAGTGGGTTTTCAAGTGCAAGAGAGATGATAAAGGAGTCATTGTTCGAAACAAAGCACGGTGGGTTGTACAGGGATTCAGTTAGCAAGAAGGCATTGATTATAATGAGGTTTATGTGCCTGTTGCTAGACTTGAGGCTATTAGGATCTTCCTAGCATTTGCGTCGTGGAAAGGATTCAAAGTATACCAACTTGATGTGAAATCTGCATTCCTGTATGGAAGAATCAAAGAAGAAGTGTATGTGGGACAACCACCGGGTTTCACTGATCCACTACACAAGAACAAAGTCTATCTTCTGGATAAGGCGCTCTACGGACTTCACCAGGCCCCGAGAGCCTGGTATGAGACGCTTTTCCAACATCTGCTGGCCAACAGGTTCACCAGAGGGACAGTTGATAGTACTCTGTTTACAAAGGAAGTTGGAGGCCATCTCTTAATCGTGCAGATCTATGTCGATGACATCATTTTTGGTTCGACAAATGACGAATTGTGTAAAGATTTCGAGAAGATGATGAAAAAGAAATTCGAGATGAGTTCTATGGGGGAGATGAAGTTCTTCCTAGGGCTGCAGGTGGAGCAAATGCCCGATGGAATCTTCATTCATCAAACAAAATATGTGAACGACGTACTTGAGGAATTCGACATGGCTCAATCCAGTCCAGCAGCAACCCCCCTAGCACAGAATCATGGAATCTGTCCAGATGAGAGTGGTGTAAAGGTGGAAGAGACGTTGTATCGGTCGATCATCGGATCCTTGATGTATCTTACTGCTTCTCACCCGGACATCATGTATCCAACGTGTTTATGCGCCAGATATCTGTCAAGCCCAAAGCAGTCACACCTGACAATCGTCAAACGAATTTCATGGTATTTGAAAGGCTGCCCAAGCATTGGCTTGTGGTATCCTAGATCAGGTGACTTCTCTCTTACTGGTTTTGCTGATTCTGACTTTGGTAGCTGCAAGCAAAACGCTAAGTCCACCACTGCAGGCTGTCAGTTCTTCGGGACTCGATTAGTCACTTGGCAGTGCAAGAAACAAACCTCAGTAGTGCTCTCTACTTGCGAGGCTGAATACGTTTCGGCCTCGAGCTGTTGTTCTTAGATCCTTTGGATCCAACAGCAGATGCGAGACTTTGGTTTGCAGTTCTTGGACACGCCGATCTTCGTGGACAATGAAGCAGCGATTTAAATAACGAAAAACCCGGTTCACCATTCTAAAACCAAACATATTGAAATTCGTCATCATTTCATCCGTGATTGTCACGAGAAGAAATTGATCCGGATAGAACATATACACACCGATGAGCAGAAGGCTGATTTTTACACCAAACCGTTTGATAAAAAGAGATTTAATTATCTTTTGAAATTAAATGGGATGAAAAATTTGTTTTCTGGGAGGGTGGTGGAATGTGAAGCCGAGGAGGGCGGCGATCTAATGTGATCTGATGTCTTGTTGTCAAATGTTTCTGTACAGTTTATTTTCTGCTTTCGATAAAATCAAAAACACAAAAATATGTTCTTGTTTTTAGGGGGAGAAAGTTTGCAGAAAAATACAAAAACAATAGAAAATTTGAAAAATCCAAAAACATTGAAAAACTGATAAAGTGTTTGTGTAAAAAGGGGAAATGATAGTACATCAGCTAGACAGATACTGTACGCTAAAGAAATGTAATGTTTAATCTGTGTTAAGCAGTCTCGCTGATGATGTGCCGATAGCTTGTACAAAATTAGTAGATTTGTTTGGGATATAAACATAAAAAATTACTTGCTTTTACGTGGGGAACATCTCCAGGATATATGGGTAACCCCCGAAATCTTGTTTGAAAGGTCCCTCTTTCTGAGATACTAGGTCTTTATACTTAGTGATATCTGGGGTATTATACCTGGACTTCTGATTTTGTGGAAGCAATAGCCTAGTCCTCGTATAATACTCTACACAAGCTTTACTTGTAAACCCTCCCCTTAGCATAAAAAATGATGAAACATTGCAAAATGCTAATCATGTGCTGTTGTAAAAAAGATTCCCTAAAGGGAACCCACCGAAAGTCGAGCCGTCATCTCTCTGCTGAACGGAAGTTCTGACCTGAGCTCTCACGGCCTCGCATTCACCCCATTATAGATATCATCTAGGTATACTCACCTGTAAGACTGAATATTGGGATCTGGATACGGGAGTATACACTGAGGTGGTACACGCATAAAAGTTAAGATCTTAAAACACTAAATCCGTATCCCGAATAGATTGAAAATTGTGTAAAGATTTAATAGGATCAGTATATCGACAATCTAAGCGAACTGTTTAATGCTGGGTATGAAATCTAAGCTTAACGGTACTTGTGTCTTGTCGGAAGCTGATATGATCCCCTAACACGCTCACAAAAATATTGTGTGTACAGTTTTCTGCTTATCATTTTCATAAATCCAAAAAGATTTTCATTTCACCTTATTTTCAACAACGGACATTGGGGATCAGATGATCAAAGTCTTATGTGCAGAGCATGTCTGGATCATGAGGGTTGGGTAAGCAGAAGTTTGAAAAAGTGATTGGTAATTGCTTGAATGTTCAAAAGTTCATTAACTTGAACTTAAAATTTGTTTCAAAATTAGCATCTTCATAATCTGGTCAGCCAAGGTCATTAACTTGGACTTGGCAGGCTAAACAGTTGACCAGGGTCATTAATTTGGACTTGGTTAACTGGGTGTGTCGGTAAAAGCTCAAAAAGTTGAAAAATCGAAAATTTGGTCTTAATTTCGCTTGAACCATTAATTCCGCATGAAATGAAATTAAGCTTGAATAGTAATTTCGTTTTAAACGAGTAATTCCGCGTGAACCGTGTTTCCGCTTGAACTTAGTTCCGCGTGAAGGTCACCAAAGGTAATTCAACA
This sequence comes from Helianthus annuus, assembly GCF_002127325.2. NCBI lineage: Eukaryota > Viridiplantae > Streptophyta > Magnoliopsida > Asterales > Asteraceae > Helianthus > Helianthus annuus. The sequence goes on from NC_035449.2 coordinate 119,956,025, forward strand.
CGGAATTACCTTGTCTATAAATAGGATGGTAATTCCGTTTGAAACTCATTATCATCTGATTTCGTTTCAAAGCCTGGTCAAAGACGATTTCAAACGAAATCACAAACCCTCGATTTACATCCGTTACTCTGCCAAATTTCTGTCTGATTATTGATTTTAGTTGGCTGGTTCAACTATTATCATGGGAAAGGTAGGGTTTCTGTGTGATTTAACTCGAATCTGACTTAATCTCGTTTGAACGGTAACAGACAGTTAGTATATGTTAGATCTGGGACTTATGTGTGATGTTTATTGATCAAATAACAGACAACTGTACTCAGATTGTGACATAGATCATGATTAGGGTTTCAATTTTGTCGGTTTTTAAGTTGTCGGCGATTCAGGGTGTTTCAAACTTAGATCTAGGGCTTTGTACTGGACGAAAATGCCTAAAAAACACATCATGGTGCTCGGAATCCATCAAATAACAAACCCAATTCATCAATTTAAACATCAGTTCATTAGATCTTATCTTTGGGTAATTTCGTTTGAAAAGGTTAATATCGCTTGAACTGTAATCCCGTGTGAAATGTAATTTCGTTTCAAGTGTGATTCCGCGTGTATGTAATCTCGCATGAAAGTAATTTCGTTTGAAAGTAATCCCGCATGAAAGTAATTTAGTTTGTAGATGTAATCTCATTTGGGGATGTAATTCCGCATGGTATTTGATTCCGCTTGAAAATTGTTGTAGTTGAAAATTTTTCTAAGTATTGAATCTGTTTGTATGTTGTGATTTTGCAGGGTTCGAATGTGTTGTTTGATCCATTGCACAACACTTGTTGTGTATATGATAAAGACCTTTCAAAGATGGCTGGATTTAAGGATATTCTGGAGTTTATGGAGAGACTGCCTATACAGAAAGCCTTAGCAGACCAACGTTTGGTGTTCAGATCTCATATTAAGTATTTCTGGGAGAAGGTAGCTTATGATGAAGCAAACAAGACCATTAATTCACTTGTGAAGGTGAAGGGAAAAGACGAACCAATTATTATAACAGAACAGCTTGTAAGAGAGGTGATGAATTTTCCTGATGATGAGAACTCTCCAACGCGGTTTCCAGAGAGGATGGTAAAGGGGGTGCATGTTAAGAATGGGTTACAACGGTGATCTCAACAAGGCAAATTATTTGAAGGCAAATTTTCCAAGATTGTATAAGTTTCTGATTCATTATGTATTACTCGCAGGAAAGGTGGTTACGACGTGATGAGAGACTACCAGATGAACATGGTGACAGCTTTAGTGCTGAACAGGAAGTATAATTTCTCGAAGATTGTGTTTCATTATTTGGTTGAGAATGCAATATCAAAAGACAATTTGCAGGGATTTTCATTGAAGAAAGTTCATTGAACTTTACATTCAAAGTCTGTTCCACTGTTTTGGTCCTTGTGTTAAACAGTTTGTAGGCCTTAGCAGTGGTTGAGTATCCCAAATGATATCCACTGTCTACTTTGGCTGCAAATTTTGAAATTGAGTCTTTAAGTTCAAAATAAAGCATGGGCAGCCAAATACTTTAAAGTATGAGATCAGTGGTTTGATTTTATACAGCAGTTCATAGGCAGTCTTTTGATGGGTGGGGTTGATTAAAACTCTGTTCTGTACATAGCAAGCAGTGTTTAATGCCTCTGCCTAGAAAGTTAATGGCAAACCTGAATCTGCAAGCATGGTTCTGGCAACCTCAATCAATGTCCTATTCTTTCTTTCAACAACCCCATTTTGCTCTGATGTCCTTGGAATGTTGTACTGCCTTACAATTCCTTTTTACACACAAGACTCATCCAACTCCCTATTTCTGAACTCTGTGCCATTGTCACTCCTGAAGACTTTTACTGGCAAGTCAAACTGCTTTTCAACCTGTTTGACAAAGTCTTGCAGAATGCCTGCAATCTCATCTTTGGAATGTAAGAAATAAGTCCATGTAAACCTACAAAAGTCATCTACAATTACCAAACAATATCTTTTCTTTGTAAGACTCATGACTTTTACTGGGCCAAACAGATCCATGTGCAACATTTGCAAGCACTTGGTTGTTTTGGACTCTTCAATGTACTTAAATGAGCTTTTATGTTGTTTTCCTTTTAAGCAGGAGACACAATGCTCAGGACAGGTGAATAGTTTTGAGGAAGACCTCTTACTAAACCCTGTTTTGACAAAGCAGTGATTGTCTTGAGATTTGTGTGCCCCAATCTCCTGTGCCATAATTTTGTCTCTTTGTTAGAGGCAGTTGAGAACAGACAGGCATCAGTCCTGGGGCTCTCTTTTGACAGATAAACTACATAAACATTGCCACTCCTTTGAGCAACAAGTTGGGTTTTTCCATTTTTTATTATTTCTTCAATCTTTTTAACCATTTCTGGTCCAACAATCCTTAGTAAAGAATGAGCCATAGCCCTTATCCTTAAATTGACATTTTCAAACTTAACATTACCAGACTGAACTGTACCAGACCCCATAACCTTCCCTTTACTATTATTACCAAAAGATATATCACCCCCTCCATGAGTTTTGAATTCTTTGAGTAGGGCTCTACATCCTGTCATGTGCCTGGAGCCTCCACTATCTACATACCAAAGACTATCTAAGCATGCAGAAGCTCCCTGCACATCAAGTAAAAGGTTAGTTCATGAGGGTCTCCAAAGCCAATAAGTCTTTGGATGGGTCTCAACAGTGTCTGTGTTAAGTTCAGATGGATGGACAGTGGTTAGCTCAGGGGTTTGGACAGTTTTGGAACTGTTTTTCTGTAACCACTGTTAGGGGTCTTGCCCTATCATCTGCTGGTACCCAAAGGGATGCCTATTCACTCTTGGTTTAGAATGCCTTTTGTAAACCTCATAAACATGTGGGACCCTAGGGTATGGTGGTTGACCTTTACCTCTTCGGTATTGGTTTGCAGGGGGTGCATCAGTCACCTGAACTTCTCTTTTAGCAGAGGTTTGGTTCAGCTGTTTTGTAACAGTTGTTTGAACTGGCACAAATAGTGGTTGGTTCTTGACAGATGATTTTGATGAACTCATTGGTGTTTTTGACATGTACTCTTCCTTTTTGACCTCAAAGGATTTCAAGTACACACACTGCTGAGTAGAATAGTTTGATTTACCACAGATGGTGCAGCTGCTTGAAGGCACAACAGTACTTGTTTTGTTTAGATCATAGGCTTTTAAATGAAAACAATCTTTGGTCAAATGATTTTTCTTTTCACAAAAGTCAGAAAACAAGTTTTTAATCTTTTCTCTTTTCTTCCTTTTTTCAGACTCCTTTGCAACAGAGTTTTGAACCACTGTTGGGATGTCCTTAAGAGGAATGACCTTGGCCTTAGGAGCTTTTACACCATCAATGGTTATGAAGTCCATTGGTTTGAAATTTTCAAGAATGTCACAATCATCAGACCATGTGGGTTTGAATTGGTATTTCTCAATCTCCTCAAAAGTTGAGGACCCCACAGATCTTTCCAAAGTGATTTTGTTACCAAGTTTGTCAGTTATTTTAACTTCTTGGCCATTCTTGTTGGTTGGTATAATTTCAACAGAACCAGCTTGATTTGCAACAGTGTTTTCAACTTGGTCATTTTTCCTAAACCCTATGCCAAATTTTACATTACTTTCAAGCTGTTTTTCAAGCATAATTTCATAACCTTTGCAGGATTCCACCCATTTTTCACAAGTGATTTAGGTGGATTCCAACTCCTTTTTGCAGGCTTGATATTTTTCTATCATAGTCTGGAGTTGGTCCTTGGTTATGCTATGCTCTTGTTTGAGACTGCAGATTTCATTATCTTTTTCAGCCAATTTGATTTTCAGTTCTTTTAAAGACTTTTCAAATTGAACTTCATCATTTAACACTCTATCCCTAAGGTTTTCATTCACCTCTTTAATGTTAGCAAATGCTATGATGCATTTGTCTGAACACAGATTTTTAAGAACCTGAGATGATACCTTAGCTGCAGCCATCATGACACAATCACAAACATGCTCTTTTTCATCAGCCACCTTGTCTTCCTTTTCACCATGTTTCTTCTCTTCTTCTTCAGACCAGGGGTCAGACAGTGGTTCCAACAAGGGTTCTTAAACTTTCTCCCAACAGTATTTCACCATCAACAGCAGTAACTGTCACACCCTGACATTTGCGGAAGCGTGATTTGGTGTGACTTGCTTAATATCATTGCATTCAACCATAACAAACAACTATATGATATATCCAAGATGTTCATCCATTGATTAAGTTTTAAAATAATACAACCGTCATTGTTTAACATCAAACTAAGACTTCAAGTTTAGATCACAGGACAACCAAAGCTTAAAGTTCCATACTGGACTTCTCAAAAGATACCATCAAAATAGGTTTCGAGCCATGTATCTTATCCAAGATAAAATACATATCCCAAACCCTTCGACTTCGGATGACACCTTTTATTAGAGACATGACTTGTAAACTCTAACGCCCGCCAGATCCATACTTAATTTCCTGAAATACATGTAGTTTGAAAACATCAACAAAAGTTGAGCGAGTTCATGTGTGTGTTCGTGAATAAACATTTGAAACATTTGTAAGTATGTTTGTATGTGCTTGAAAACCCGGTATGAAAGCAACAAGGAAACAGATCAATTAATGTGTAGCTAATACATTAATATTTGTGACGTGATGCAGGAAAACTCAAACCTAGCAGACTTTGTCTCCGGCAATAAGAAATAGTCACCACATGGTCCACTCGACGGACTCATGGGTGGGGCTCGCTACACCCAAATAGATCTATCACTCATGTCCCTCGGTCCTACAAAGAGGATTAATGGCCTTAAGCGCCATACCCACCACTTACATGATCTTGCAGTACCCTTCCTTAGCTAACCATACCATGTATAAATGTTTGTAAACAGTTGAAACATGTACTTCACCCCCGAAGTTATAAAACCAAAAACAGTTAGAGAAAATGGGGTCATGAACTCACTGGTTTGCGTTCTTCGAATCCGCCTGTAACTCAAAGTTTCCTCTGGTGTACACGCCTACCTAAAACGTATTATGGTCTATTAGACGAGCGGGTCGTGCCTTGACTTAGTATTAATTAGTGCCTCTGAGTTACATTTCCAAGTGTCTTTATCATTATTCCAAGTTGTATAATTATTTGTTAAAATAAAAAATATTTTAACTTAAATTATATTTATTAAGTTTTTGGAATAATTGTTAAATCAATATAGTTTAACTTGATACTCCTCAAGTATTTATACATGTATTTCCTTCCCAAGGATGGGTGTATTTGTATTCGTATTCTTATACTTGTATATTTTTGCATTGTATGTGGGGTCGTATTCCGGTGTGTATTTATACGTATGAGCATACGTATTTTTATTATATGTATTAAGTATTGTTATACTTAATTTCGTATTAATTTTTTCGGAATATTATCTTTAATAAAAGTCCACCAATATATATTTCCAAAATATATATTGTAATAGACATTATTTATAATTTTTCTTTTGGCAAAAAATATTTGTATTTTCTCATAAGTTTCAAAAATAATATATTTTCATGTCTAACTTGGAAAATATATATATAAACTCATTTTTCTCCAAAAATGAGAAAAATGATATATTTCATATTTATTTGAGAAAGTATATCTTTCACCCCAAAAATATTGTATTTCGTGTTTGTGTAAGAAAATATATAAAAAATAATATATCTTCTAAAGATTTCAAGAAAAATATATATTCCTATTTGCCAAAAATAATATATTTTCCCTTGTCAAAAATGTGACATATTCTTGTAGAAATTGTAAAGTCATGTTTTCGTATCCTTGGTGTCCAAGATATTATCTACCCAAAATATATTTTGTGAATAAATTTCCGGAATATTTTGTAAGTCTTACTCCATAGTTCGGTTTCACCAATATTTTGTGTGAAATGTGTATATTTAATCCTTGGAAATTTTGGTAATATTTTGGATTATTTTGATGTGTTATATTATTTCAAGTCCTAAAATAATATAACTAATACACAAAATATACAAATAATCACACACATGGTGTCATCTAAATATATATTTCCTAAATACATATTTAGTCACTTTTATTTATAAAAATCAACCTCCAATAATTATAATTTTTGTAACAAAATTTATGGCAAAGTTTTTGTAAATCTCCATGGTTTAGAATATACTTGTAAGTGTATGTTAATAAATATTTTTCTAAGTGTTTAGATTTTTAGAAAATTTTGCCATAATTTCCCCTAAAAATGGAAGTTTCCATGCTTTCAAGCATATCATTTTCTTTTGTAAAAATCAACACAATAAATCCACACTCACAACAAACAACTTTTACTTACCAACTTTGCCAAAAAACCAGTAATAATCTACTACTTCATGAACTTGAATCTTTGTAAAAATTTGTAGGAACTTACTAGTGTTCTTAGTAAGCCTTGTTACCTTCTAAAGTGTGATTAGTTCTTTAAAAACTTTATTTTTAAGGAATATGGGTCTTTACAACTTGTGATCATCATTTCTAAAAATGTTTCTTTATGAATTCTTCTTGTTAAACAAGTGTTTCTACACTTGTTTAACCACCAAAAATAAGGTTTGTTTATGTAAGAACCAAGATTTAGATAAACTTATATTTTTATCTTGGTTTCTTTAGAAATCATCCATGAAATTTTTAGATCTACATAATTAACAACTTACTTTGATCATTTCTTAACAAGAAACAACTTTTATTCTTTCAAGTTCTGATCTTTGTGTGGATGATCCATTAATCTCTTAACATGTTCATCCTCTCATCTTGCTAGATTATGTTTTTAATCATGATCTAGCAAGATCATATGATGATCAACATCATTTTCACAAACAATCAATAATCATTAAGCATAACAACTCATATTCATCAAGATTTCTTAATACTTTAAGCTTGTGTTCAAGTTTACTTCTTGTGATTCTTAGTGTTCTTCAAGATTATGATTATGATTCTTCTTTTAACCACTTAAAATGGAAGTAAAATAGCAAGATCAAGGTTCTTACCACTAGCACAAGGTTAGGGATGATCAAGAGGAGAAAACAAATGGATAAAAGCAAATGGTGAAGGTCCTTGAACTTCCGAAAGCTCCGAGCTTCCTAACTTAGCTCCTTACACCTTAATATCACTTGGGAATGGATAGAATGGAAGTGAAAATGGAGATGTGTGGGAGGTGTGTGTGAGCCGTGAGTATGGAGGAGGAAAAGGAGGGAGCTTTTGCAAGGTGTGGAATGAGAAGTGAATGTATAATCTTGAAGGTATTATTTATAACCAATAATCACATGATCTTTCATGAAATTTTATGTTCTAAAAGAGTGAGACATGATCTTATTTTATAGGCCAATAAAATCAAAGGTGGGACCCACTCTTGGGCTGTGAACTAGTGGGGGGGGGGGGGGTAGTATACTAGGTTCTAACTATATGGTTAGTTTGTAGTTGAAATCCAAGTATCTAGTTAGGTGATTAGTTACTAGATATTTATATGATGTGTTATGATGTTCGGGGATCATAACTAGCTTGGTAATGTTAAAACAGCGCTTCTAGTGAAAATTTGGTGTTTCGGGTAGTGTCCGGTTGTTCGGTTGGTTACCGGTTCGTTAAGGTGCTAAAATTCGCAGTTTAATGTGCTTTATGTAACCTTTTATGACAGTTTCAATTCCCGACACTTAGGAAAGCATTCAGGACCAATTAACCATGTTTCTGCATGATATTAAGCTATTTAAATGCTGAATTTGCTGATTTTCTGCAGAATTCTGCAGTTTATGTGAGTTTTAGGCACTTTCTGGCACTTAAACTATCACTAGGAAGGCAGTTTTATGATCCTTACTTTTCTACACACTATACTAGTGTAATACTTGGTTTCTGGCTCATTCTGTGCCTTAATACAATGTCTGTCTATCTACTGAACTCTGTCAGCATTTTTCTGATTTGTCTGATAACTGTGCTAACTGTGTTTCATGCATTGTTTGAATCAATAAATTTCTCATGCAACAATGATATGACATTAAGCAATATATGATGCACATGTATGTATAAGGCAATAATCAGAAAGCAATTCAAGTCATTAATTGTAATTCAGCACAGTCATTAAGCACTAATCATTATTTAGTAATTGTACGGATGTATGCAAATTTGACAGTTGTCACATTCTCCCCCTGTTAAGAAAATTTCGTCCTCGAAATTTATACTACCTTAAATCCTTAAGGTTACCATATGCGTGTATGGATATGAATAATACCGAGGTAGGTAACCACAAAACCGAATTAAGACTTACTCGAAACAGGTGCATCCAATGACATATTACAGTAATCAGAACCCAGCAGTTAAAAGGTATGTGTTTCAGAATTTGATGTCAAAGGACACGAGATGTATAGATGTATAATCTTGTGTAACTTAGTTAACAGGGGTGCATCAAAGGAGTTTCGACCAATAGAATTTCAAACAATTGATCACAATATGCTAATGAGTTTTCAGAAACAATAGCATCCGCTGTATGAACTCAAAACCAACAACTCGAATATGATAGTAACATGAGAATGATCTGTCAACTTTCGAATAAATAAATGAATAAAATTAGCGTGTTGACATTATGGAATACTAAGGATACACCGAAATGAATTTCAACTGAACTTGGTGTATCATTGTCTTGATTCGTAGTTGCATTAAGAGTGTTTAAATGAAAAGTCAAACAAAAGTATGTGTAGTTTTGTGTGAAACGAGTGACCATGATTAGCACAAGCTACAAGTTTTTATCGACACCACAAGGTGTCATAATGACATAATTCAATAATAGCGGTAACCGAACAAGTTCACCGTGTTTGAATTCAAATGAAAGTATAATGAAACAAATCTGAAAATTTGATTTAAAAAACGTCATAGGGTTTTCAATCGCATATGGATCATCAAAGAACTACTGTTTCCGATCGAAGATGAAAAAGTAATAAATACTGCAAGGCATTCGGTCGATAATGAAAACCGTTAGGAGGTATACTTGAATATAAAATGAATTTATGTACCATTGTCTTAACACACAACTGTGTTGAGACCGCTTTAATCGTGATAAATAAAACGGATTTAGAGCAAATCAATAGATAAACAATTAAATCTGTGTATGAGGTGCGTAACGAAATTAGCGCAAGCTTCAATTTATTGAAAACATCACCACAAGGTGTCGAAACCAACAAACGATTTTGTGGAGTCGTGGACCAAACGAGTCCACTATGACTCGAAACAAAAGAACTTTTGCAAAAATAAATTTGAATATGATGCTCCCAATACATCATATGACGCCTTGAATTGAATATGCGAAATGGATAAGTTCAAGCAATTGAACTTGGTTTCAGCGCAATCTGACAATAAACGTAGGTATCGACAAGGGAGTTGGTTACCAAGATAAACCATGAATGTAAATTGAAAGAAATGAAATTTTAAGAAAGTGTGTTGACTTGATAGCAAAGGAGCCAATAATTACAATAATGTAGGTTAATCGAATCACAAATAAATAATTAGCTTTAGCAAACAATATTTGAACTTTGATGAAGCGCTTATTCAAAACGAAACCACATGCGTAAGAAATGGTGCATGCGTAACATATGAATTTCCAAGAAATGAAACAATGATTATTTGCTATAATGAAGAAATGATCAAGTATCGAGACAAAGGAGTGCTCGCTTTAATGAAGAAACCGTTATGATGCAACTATCATTAGGAGAAGTAGAGATAAAAAATTCTACTTGTTGGAAGCAAAACTGGAAATTTCAATATAAGAAATTTGAGTGCTTTACCTGTTTGGTTAACTGAAATAGCATATACGTCAGAATAATGGGGTTTGCTTGAGTTAACAGATGTGGTTCCTAAGTGATAACCTTTAACGAGTTTTGACCTAAGTTCCCAAAGGTCCTAAGTACATGTTTTCTAGGTTCTCAAAGTTCCGTATTCTGTGTAAAATGTTTTGTGCATCGTGTAGGAAACACAATTTTAGTGTATGTTTAAAACAAATTGCTGACTCACTGTACTTTGGTATGCTTTTATCCTAAGTTCACAGCTAATGATACTCGATCAACGATCAGTCTTAGAATAGTAGTTGGATCCTCACAGTTAGTTAAATAAATAATTCGTTAATCCTCAGCAAGAGTTACCGACTCTTGTTGGTTAGCTTGTTCGGCTCCTGGTAGTTGATGCTCATTTGAAAATCCTCGTCCTTCTTCTTGACAAACAACACTGAATCTCCCTAGGGCAAAAAGCTTGCCTTATAAATCCCCTATCTGGCAACTTCTGAAGCTATGTTGACAGATCTTGTATCTCAAGAAGTGCAAGTCGATAGGGTGCCTTGGCTACAGACGCGGCGCCTGGAACCAAATCGATGCGAAATTCGACTTGTCGTTGAAGAGGTGACCCTGTTGTGTCTTCAGGGGAAGACTTCAGGATATTCCCTTACCACAGGGATATCTTCAAGCTTTGGTTCTTCGGCTTCCTTATCAACAACATGAGCCAAGAAGGCAACACATCCTTTGCGCGAAAACTTCCGTGTCTTCAACGATTGATAATCCGTAGGGGCGTATCCTGCTTCATGAAGCACGATCGTTTCTTCGTTCGCCATTGGGATGTGGATAACAATCTTCGCTCGATTGCTCGACAACCAATCCATCCCAATTACCACGTCGAAGCTTCCCTTTAACTAGTTCTATCAAGTACAGGTTATCTAATTTACTTGCTACTAAACCAAGTATACTCTTAAACTCTAGAGATGCGAAGCTAAAATTGGCAACAGTATCTAGCAGCATGGATGCATAACGTTGACTAATATGGGACGTATTGATGACCACATTTGGATCCCGGCGTGCTTCCCTAGCTCCGCTATTGAGCTTTCATCCTTGTGCCTGATTGTTTTTAGGGCAATATTTTCTGAAATGTCTTTTGTCTCCACAGTTAAAACAACCTTGAGCACGTTTTTGTTTGTCACTCTTCCTGCCTTGATGGTCGTTGTTGTCGTCGTTTCCTTCGCAATTCTCGCTACCATCTTGACCTCCATTTCCACGTTCAGTACCTTGCCTACAAGTCTCCTTGACGTGCCCCCTCATGCCACAGTTATCGCATTTTCCATATTTACATCGCCCGACATGGTAACGTCGACAATTGTCGCACTTAGGTAGGATACCCATGTACTCTTTTCCCTTTTTGGCCTTCTTCTTGTTATTCGCCCGAGTACCCTTCTTGAAATTTGCGAGCTTTCTCTTGTTATCTCCAGATGGCTCCACAGGAATTTCCTTTTTCTCCTCCGAGGTGGAAAATTTTCCTAGTCTAACCGCTTCTTCAGTGAGCGCCACACTTAAGTCGATAGCATCGTTAATCGTCGGAGGTTTAAATGTTGTCACCATGCTTAGAATCTGAGGTGCCAATCCCCAGATGAAGCGTTCGATCCTCTTAAACTCTGGTTCCACCAGACGTGGAGCAACTTGCGATAAATTGTGAAACCTCTGCACATACTCAGCTATCTTTGAACCTTCCATTCTCAAGTTCCAGAATTCAGTTTCCAACTTCTGGATTTCTTCCCTCGAGCAATATCTCTTACGCATCAGCTCTTTTAGTTCGTCCCACGTTAAAGCATATGCAACAGTCTCACCCAATGTCTGAACCTGAAGGTTCCACCATGACAGAGCCCCATCTAAAAACAGTCTAGATATGTGCGTGACCTGATGCTATGGGGCGCATTTGCTCAAACACAAAACAGAATCCGTCTTCTCAACCCAGCGCACGAAGGCTATGTCGCCCCCAGTGCCGTCGAAATCCCGAGGCTTGCAGCTCAAGAACTGCTTGTAGGTGCAACCTGCGACATACGCAACATCATTCACATAAGGCATTAGCAATGCACACTTGGAAATGTCCGAACGTTTTGTAATGTGTCTTAAGTGACGAAAAATTACCGTTGGGTGGGTTATTTCCTGAGGTACCTCCGCTGCGTTCGGAGCGAAGGGCCTCATGCTGTGCGATGACATGTGAGATGCGCTCTTGTAATTCTGCCTCTGTCGTTGGCAGAGGGTTGTTCGTATCGGTGTTCCTTTGAAGCGACATCTTCTAAGAAGAAGATCGGTTAAGTTAGGTCTTATTAAGGACACAAGCACATAAGCCTCTACTTAGCGAATAAGACCTAGGAAGTGCGGATACATATGTATATAAGCAATCGTCATAGCAAGCAATCATATAACATCACAATTATAGCACAAACATGTAGATGGGAACATATTTAATGAGAACATAACAAGCAAGCACGTTGTTGCTTTACATGTTTGATGGGGAATATGACGATTGGGCTTTCATTATTTACCGACCACATTCACATTGTCTGCAAAGTGTATCACATCATAGGGACACAGGGTCACCCTACCCTTGTCCAATAAGTCCATCAGTGTATCAAAATCACGTGGTCAAAAGTGGTTTTCAAAAGTCTCCACAATCTCGGCTCATCAGTAGTGTCTTTACCCAAAAGTACGGCAATCCGCATAAAACCAGAAACCAACTTTACTGGTGACTGAGGTGAAGGAGGGAAGAAAAGCAAACTGCTAACATGTGCGAGCTCCTCCTCGAGCTTGTATACACGGCGAAGTAAGTAACCGATCTGCTGCTCGATAGTAAAGAAACGAGCATCGAAACCTGGGAAAGGTGTAAGAGCAGTAGGTGAGAGTGCAAAAGGAGATACTGATGAATGTGGAGGATCAAAGTATACTGGCATAGACAGGGTGGAGGACGTGGTGTCAGCTCAAGCTCCAAAACTCTGCGACTCGAAACCTCAAACTATAGCTGAAGTGACAGGAGAAACTCATCCCGTGTGTAGCCTCCATAATGTGAGGGATGGTGGGGGTCTGAAATCGTCATAGTGTGTGGTAGCAACCATCGGAATGGCTCGTCCAGCGGTGAAGAAGTGAAAGGAGAAAATGGTGCAGCCTGAGGGATCTGCTGAAGCAAAAGGGATCGTCACGTGGGTGTTGACCAAAAGTACCTTCCCCTGGACGGGGTGCAGGGATGTCCTGAAGGAAAAGCAATCGGTAATTCAGTGTGATGGACATCGGTTTCTACAGGAGGGAGAGGAGCAACATCAGCGGGTGCATGTGGCGGAATAAATGGCCTGGCAAAGGATGGTCAATGGGTGCAGGAACTGGATCAGGTATAAGGGGTGCAATGTCTGGTAAACCAAAAGAAACATGGTCAGGATCAGGAATCAGCTCAGGATCAATAGGCGCAACATCAGGCTGACCCCAAAGGAACAGAAGCTAGCTCAAGAGCAGGCTCTGGGTCGTGTGGAGGTGTGGGGTCTCGGGCAGGGGACAGTGCAGCAGTCATAGTGGTGTCGTCGTCTGAGTCAGTAGAAAAAGCTGTAATCCGGCCGTCTGTAAAGCTGAAGGTGTCACAGACTCAAAAGAGTCTGAAACTGAATGAAAACTAATGTCAGAAGATATCTCCCCAGACAGGAGCAGCAGGAGGTGGAAACAGCTACAACATCCTTATCTATCTCCCCATCACCCTGGGCGTCAACAGGAGGATCATCTACGAACAAATCAACATCGTCATCAAACTAATCATCAAAAAGCCAATCTTCAGGAGGAATGACCACAGAAGGTACAACATCGAGGATCGGAGTCGCGGTGTGCTCACCATCGGAATGACCAGTGATGAGGTGGTCATGGACCGAAACGGGAATGAAAAAAGGATCCTCGTCAGGGAAGCCATCAGCAAGGGTAAATCATCACCAAAGTCTGGTAGTGTGAATGGTCAGAAGTCGTCCTCATCTTTGGTCAGCATGTCAGGGTCACTCCCAGTGTCTAACGTATATACCTCTGGCGCGGGCATGACCTCTTCATCTGATGCGACTGCCTTCGGGTTGCGGGCATCCGACAACCCATTCTCTGAGGATAACATGTGTGTTTGCAACATCGTAATCCTAACATATGTACGTATAGTAATTACTAATCACCCAATATATGCAAACAAAGGTAGTTTATCATGTAATCATGTATCCTTGTTATTCTTCATGAAATCTTTCTATCCTTCCTAGTCTCCCAGACTAAACCAACCAGTCTCCCAGATTAAACCAACCAGTCTCTCAGACTAAACCAACCAGTCTCTCAGACTAATCCAACTAGTCTCTCAGACTTAACCAACTAGTCTCCCAGACTAAACCAACAAAGTAACTGTGCATTGTGTTTCTTGTCTTTTTATTTTGTAAAAATGTTTGTTTCCTGGATCTAGGCGCTTTGTATATGCAATGAAAAACATGTTGTAAAATATTTTCATGAGAGCCCTAATGATTGTAGTCTAGACTCGAGAAGGAATCCTAGTTCGCTACAATCGACGCTCTGATACCAAACTGTCACACCCTGACTTTTGCGGAAGCGTGATTTGGTGTGACTTGCTTAATATCATTGCATTCAACCATAACAAACAACTATATGATATATCCAAGATGTTCATCCATTGATTAAGTTTTAAAATAATACAACCGTCATTGTTTAACATCAAACTAAGACTTCAAGTTTAGATCACATGACAACCAAAGCGTAAAGTTCCATACTGGACTTCTCAAAAGACACCATCAAAATAGGTTTCGAGCCATGTACCTTATCCAAGATAAAATACATATCCCAAACCCTTCGACTTCGGATGACACCTTTTATTAGAGACATGACTTGTAAACTCCAACGCCCGCCAGATCCATACTTAATTTGCTGAAATACATGTAGTTTGAAAACATCAACAAAAGTTGAGCGAGTTCATGTGTGTGTTTGTGAATAAACATTTGAAACATTTGTAAGTATGTTTGTATGTACTTGAAAACCCGGTATGAAAGCAACAAGGAAACAGATCAATTAATGTGTAGCTAATACATTAATATTTGTGACGTGATGTAGGAAAACTCAAACCTAGCAGACTTTGTCTCCGGCAATAAGAAATAGTCACCACATGGTCCACTCGACGGACTCATGGGTGGGGCTCGCTACACCCAAATAGATCTATCACTCATGTCCCTCGGTCCTACAAAAAGGATTAATGGCCTTAAGCGTCATACCCACCACTCACATGATCTTGCAGTACCCTTCCTTAGCTAACCATTCCATGTATAAATGTTTGTAAACAGTTGAAACATGTACTTCACCCCCGAAGTTATAAAACCAAAAACAGTTAGAGAAAATGGGGTCATGAACTCACTGGTTTGCGTTCTTCGAATCCGCCTGTAACTCAAAGTTTCCTCTGGTGTACACGACTACCTACAACGTACTATGGTCTATTAGACGAGCGGGTCGTGCCTTGACTTAGTATTAATTAGTGCCTCTGAGTTACATTTCCAAGTGTCTTTATCATTATTCCAAGTTGTATAATTATTTGTTAAAATAAAAAATATTTTAACTTAAATTATATTTATTAAGTTTTTGGAATAATTGTTAAATCAATATAGTTTAACTTGATACTCCTCAAGTATTTATACATGTATTTCCTTCCCAATGATGGGTGTATTTGTATTCGTATTCTTATACTTGTATATTTTTGCATTGCATGTGGGCTCGTATTCCGGTGTGTATTTTTACGTATGAGCATACGTATTTTTATTATATGCATTTAAGTATTCTTATACTTAATTTCGTATTAATTTTCCGGAATATTATCTTTAATAAAAGTCCACCAATATATATTTCCAAAATATATATTGTAATAGACATTATTTAGAAAAAAAAATTTATTTATAATTTTTCTTTTGTCAAAAATATTTGTATTTTCTCATAAGTTTCAAAAATAATATATTTTCATGTCTAACTTGGAAAATATATATATAAACTCATTTTTCTCCAAAAATGATATATTTCATATTTATTTGAGAAAGTATATCTTTCACCCCAAAAATATTGTATTTTGTGTTTGTGTAAGAAAATACATAAAAAATAATATATCTTCTAAAGATTTCAAGAAAAATATATATTCCTATTTGCCAAAAATAATATATTTTTCCCTTGTCAAAAATGTGACATATTCTTGTAGAAATTGTAAAGTCATATTTTCGTTTCCTTGGTGTCCAAAATATTATCTAACCAAAATATATTTTGTGAATAAATTTCCGGAATATTTTGTAAGTCTTACTCCATAGTTCGGTTTCACCAATATTTTGTGTGAAATGGGTATATTTATTCCTTGGAAATTTTGTTAATATTTTGGATTGTAATTTTTGGTATTTTGATGTGTTATATTATTTCAAGTCCTAAAATAATATAACTAATACACAAAATATATAAATAATCACACACATGGTATCATCTAAATATATATTTCCTAAATACATATTTAGTCACTTTTATTTATAAAAATCAACCTCCAATAATTATAATTTTTGTAACAAAATTTATGGCAAAGTTTTTGTAAATCTCCATGGTTTAGAATATACTTGTAAGTGTATGTTAATAAATATTTTTTTAAATGTTTAGATTTTTAGAAAATTTTGCCATAGTTTCCCCTAAAAATGGAGGTTTCCATGCTTTCAAGCATATCATTTTCTTTTGTAAAAATCAACACAATAAATCCACACTCACAACAAACAACTTTTACTTACCAACTTTGCCAAAAACAAGTAATAATCTACTACTTCATGAACTTAATCTTTGTAAAAATTTGTAGGAACTTACTAGTGTTCTTAGTAAGCCTTGTTACCTTCTAAAGTGTGATTAGTTCTTCAAAAACTTTATTTTTAAGGAATATGGATCTTTACAACTTGTGATCATCATTTCTAAAAATGTTTCTCTATGAATTCTTCTTGTTACACAAGTGTTTCTACACTTATTTAACCACCAAAAATAAGGTTTGTTTATGTAAGAACCAAGATTTAGAAAAACTTATATTTTTATCTTGGTTTCTTTAGAAATCATCCATGAAATTTTTAGATCTACATGATTAACAACTTACTTTGATCATTTCTTAACAAGAAACAACTTTTATTCTTTCAAGTTCATGATCTTTGTGTGGATGATCCATTAATCTCTTAACATGTTTATCCTCTCATCTTGCTAGATTATGTTTTTTAATCATGATCTAGCAAGATCATATGATGATCAACATCATTTTCACAAACAATCAACAATCATTAAGCATAACTCATATTCATCAAGATTTCTTCATACTTTAAGCTTATGTTCAAGTTTACTTCTTGTGATTCTTAGTGTTCTTCAAGATTATGATTATGATTCTTATTTTAACCACTTAAAATGGAAGTAAAATAGCAAGATCAAGGTTCTTACTACTAGCACAAGGCTAGGGATGATCAAGAGGAGAAAACAAGTGGATAAAACCAAACGGTGAAGGTCCTTGAACTTCCGAAAGCTCCAAGCTTCCTAACTTAGCTCCTTACACCTTAATATCACTTGGGAATGGATGGAATGGAAGTGAAAATGGAGATGTGTGGGAGGTGTGTGTGAGCCGTGAGTATAGACGAGGAAAAGGAAGGAGCTTTTGCAAGGTGTGGAATGAGAAGTGAATGTATAATCTTGAAGGTATTATTTATAACCAATAATCACATGATCTTTCATGGATTTTTATGTTCTAAAAGAGTGAGACATGATCTTATTTTATAAGCCAATAAAATCAAAGGTGGGACCCACTCTTGGGCCGTGAACTAGTGGGGGGGGGGTAGTAGACTAGGTTCTAACTATATGGTTAGTTTGTAGTTAAAATCCAAGTATCTAGTTAGGTGATTAGTTATTATATATTTATATGATGTGTTATGATGTTCGGGGATCATAACTTGCTTGGTAATGTTAAAACAACGCTTCTAGTGAAAATTTGGTGTTTCGGGTAGTGTCCGGTTGGTTACCGGTTCGTTAAGGTGCTAAACTTCGCAGTTTAGTGTGCTTTATGTACCCTTTTATGACAGTTTCGATTCCGACACTTAGGAAAGAATTCAGGACCAACTAACGATGTTTCTGCATGATATTAAGCTGTTTAAATGCTGAATTTGCTGATTTTCTGCAGAATTCTGCAGTTTATGTGAGTTTTAGACACTTTCCGGCACTTATACTATCACTAGGAAGGCAGTTTTATGATCCTTACTTTTCTACACACTATACTTGTGTAATACTTGGTTTCTGGCTCATTTTGTGCCTTAATACAATGTCTGTCTATCTACTGAACTCTGTCAGCATTTTTCTGATTTGTCTGATAACTGTGCTAACTGTGTTTCGTGCATCATTTGAATCAATAAAGTTCTCATGCAACAATGATATGACATTAAGCAATATGTGATGCACATGTATGTATAAGGCAATAATCAGAAAGCAATTCAAGTGATTAATTATAATTCAGCACAGTCATTAAGCACTAATCTATGTTTAGTAATTGTACGGATGTATGCAAATTTGACAGTTGTCACAGTAACCACTGCTTCAGCAATTTCATCCACTGTTTCAGCATTTGACTGTCCTTCTTCAGTTTCCAGCCCTTCTGGTATTGACTCTAATGCCATAAAACAATATTCATCATTAGAAGCATCATTAGTAGCATAGAGTGTAAAATTTTCATCACCTAGCTCATCAGGTAAGCTACTCCAGTCAACAAAGCCTTGGGTGAAAAAGCTTTGCTGGTCTGGTTGAACCACTACTGGTGTAGCTTGTTGAGGTGCAACTGGTTGCACTTGAACTAGAGGGACAGGGGCTTGGACATACTAAATTTGGGGAACAATGGTTTGGACATAATGCACAGGAACAGGGGTTGCAAGATGTGCATAATGGGTTGTGTTTACATGGGCAGCAGAGGTATAATGGGAATATTGCATAGTGCTTTGGTTATTTTGTGGTCTTGGGCTAGGGTGAGTGATAATAGGTCCATTGGTTTGACTCCTACATTCCCTAGCAAAGTGACCTAACTTGTTGCACTTGTAGCATTTGATTTTTGACTTATCGAACCCTACTTTTAGATTCCCATGCAACCCTGGGAATTTTCTCTCTGTCCTTTTGTAAAACTTGCTGGTTCTAACACTCAGCAGTGCAAGTTGGTGTAAAATGTCCATTTCCTCTAAATCAGTTGGATCAAAATGCTGAAGGTCATTGAGTTCAAAGCACAGATTATCAGAGTTCTGGCTTTCTCCATTTGCTGTGAAAGCATAATTGGATGAGTGAGGATCAGAGTTGAAATTTCCACCAGCAGTTATGTCAATAAAGTGATCATAACTCTGATCCTTACTACTGCCAAACTCTTCCTGGCCCAAAAGAGTTGTGTTGCCAAATGAGTAGTCATCTGCAACTTTGCCAGATTCTTGCAACTTCTTTTTCTGGTTCAACTCCATTTCATAGGTCAGGAGTCTACCATGAAGCTGGGTCAGTGTCAGATCTTTGAACTCAACAGAGTTTCTGGTTACAAAAGCAATTGTGTCCCATTTTTCAGGAAGTGATCTTAAAAACCTGTTGTTAATAGTTGATTTAGGAAATTCAGTTTTAACAAGCTTAAGTTCACTTATGAGACAACTAAATCGCTCAAACTGCTATGTTAATGTTTCACCCTTAGTGTGACAAAAGGTTTCATACCGTTGGTTCAAAATTTCCCTGTTGTTTTTAATTACTTCTTCAGTTCCCCCAAATTGTTCCTTAAGTGCATCCCACAACTCTTTGGCACTGTTACAGTGTAACAGTCCATCATAGATCTCATTTGGTAGTGCAGATGCAACTATGTTGAATGCCTTGGCATCTAGTTCAAGTTTTTGAAAATCCTGATCAGTGTAGTTTTCTAATTTCTTAGGAACAAAAACCTTTAGATCCTCAGTACTCGGCACCATTGGAACATGTGGTCCATAGATAATCAATTTCCAACATCCGGTATTGTCACGGCTCCCCAACCCACCCTAGACGGAGTCGGGGGACCGCGAGACAGTTCCCGTGGTATTTAATTAATGCGGCAGCGGAAGTCTTTTTATAACAGGATCTTTTATCCGTGAAATATGCTCGTTTAATATATTACACAAAGTTTAAGGGATAAATCCCATAATTTACAATATGTTGATTTCACACAGAAATCTTTATTTTTCAAAACACGTTTTATTCATTTATTTACACTGAGCCACTTCTCTGAGCTTGATAGTGCTTTACTGCACTTTTCCTGGATCACACAGATCACCTGAAACATGTTTGAAAAAGGTTTTGTCAGCGGAAAATACTGAGTGAATCATTCTGTTTTCTAAAACGACTCGTTAGTTATAATTTACAGTATTAAGAGCGATTACAATGTTTCTATCAACCAATTATCAAGAATGGGTATTTGTCACTCGATTCATTTCTGTGACTGTGGTCATACCACTATTGGGTCCCGTTGCCCAAATAGTGACGGTGTACTCACACAGAGTAATAATAACTCACATAGAGTAATATTCACTCACATAGAGTGATAATAACAGTAATGTGCACAATACCCCACATACCAGCTGTAATTTGGTGATTACAAAGACTTAATCCCTGTAATTATAACCTTGAAAATAATTTGAGGTATTGTAATACTTACTCACAAACTGTGAGAAAACAGTTAAAAAGAAGAATGACTCACTTTGCAGATTAACGAGCAATAGATATAAGCCTACTGATTAGCCTTGCTTAAACCTAATTTAACACAATGCACACACACAGGTTAGTAACTAATACAGCAGTTACGTCAATTCACGAGATTAAACTTTCACAACGATTAATCAGTGCAATACTCGATAATTCAATCGGATTCACAACGAATAACAGAGCATAGTCCGAATTCGAACAACACTCTAATATTCAAGTCGAAATCACGACGAATAATCAAAGTACAAGCTCAATTGAGCAGCACCCGGACTATCGTTGGATAGTTATAATCGATCGGACGTTGAATCGTAATAGCGATTGAGTTATTACCCTGATTGCGGCAGCGTTTCGATAATCGTGTGTGTTTGTGAACTGTTTTGCTTATAACTCGACGTATATTATGAATTTTAACGTCGTTCAAGTGCCAGATTTCAAGTCCCAACCCCTGCTATTTATACTGAAATTTTGACACCGTCGCGTAGCGCGAGGGGGTACCCCTTTAGGCGTCGCGCTACGCGAGTGACCACCCTACTTTCATAGACTAGGTTTTTGCGTGTGTAGGCTTGCTGAGTCGTTAGATTTTTAAAATTCTATTTCGACAGAGAGTTATGATGATAATCGTAACTAGGGTTTTGCCCCCCCCCCCCCTGAGTTTTAGGGGCCCTGATCCTGATTCCGATTATTCTGGAAATTTTAGGGTTAGTGCAGAATTACTTGGGTTTCTTAATTAGGGTTTCCTTACTAGCTAATTATCATCCTAATTATGGATTTTAGTGGCAGTTGTTACATCCTCCCCACCTTAAGAAAAATCTCGTCCTCGAGATTTACTGGAATAGATGAGGGTACTTTCGCTTCATTTCTGATTCCAGTTCCCAAGTGTATTCTGGTCCTCTTCTTGAATTCCATTTGACTTTTACTAGCACTAATCGTTTGTGCTTGAGAAACTTGATTTTTCTATCTTCAATCTGTAGTGGTTTCTCTATAAATTTTAAATTTTCGTTCACCTCTACATCTTGAATAGGTACTACCAGGGATTCGTCTGCTAAACATTTCTTAAGATTGGATACATGAAATACATCATGTATTCCAGCCAATTCTTCTGGTAGTTGTAAACGATAAGCAACTGGTCCTATTCGTTGAATCACGGGGAATGGTCCAACGTATCTTGGACTTAGCTTTCCTTTCTTACCGAATCGTACTACTCCTTTCCAAGGAGAGACTTTTAAAAGTACTTTATCTCCTACTTGAAATTCTAAAGGCTTGCGACGATTGTCTGCATAGCTCTTTTGACGATCTCGAGCTGTTTTCAGTCTTTCCTTGATCTGAGTTATCTTATTAGTAGTTTCTTGTATTATTTCAGGACCTGATAATTGACTTTCTCCGATTTCTGCCCAACATACTGGAGTTCTGCACTTACGTCCGTATAGTGCTTCAAATGGTGCAGCTTCGATGCTTGAATGATAACTATTGTTATAGGAGAATTCAATTAATGGCAAGTGGCTATCCCAATTACCACCAAAGTCAATTACACATGCTCGGAGCATGTCCTCTAGAGTTTGTATTGTCCTTTCACTCTGTCCGTCTGTTTGTGGATGATAAGCAGTACTTAGATTTAGTCGAGTTCCCATTGCTTTCTGAAAACTTTTCCAGAAATGCGAAGTAAATCGACTATCTCTATCCGATACAATGGAGAGCGGGACTCCATGTAGGGATACTACCTCGTCCACGTAGAGTTGTGCTAACCTTTCCATGCTAAAGGTTTCTTTCATTGGTAGGAAATGAGCTGACTTGGTTAATCGGTCTACGATTACCCAAATCGCATCATTACCTCTTTTGGTTTTGGGTAACTTTGTAACAAAGTCCATTGTTATAAGTTCCCATTTCCATACAGGCATTTCTAACTGTTGTAGTAGTCCTGAAGGTCTCTGGTGTTCAGCTTTAACTTGTGAACAAGTTAAGCACTTGGATACGTATTCGGCTATATCCTTTTTCATTCCTATCCACCAGAAATTATTTCTTAAATCTTGGTACATCTTATTGTTTCCTGGGTGCATGGTATACCTAGATTTATGAGCTTCTTCTAAAATCTTATTCCTTAATTCTCTTTGCTTAGGTACCCAAATTCGTTTCTTATGGAATTTCCAAATTCCATCATTTCCTTGTTCTAATTCTTTTAGGTAACCTTTCATTCCTTCAGCATCGTCTTGGATTGCTGTTTTCTGGACTTCTTTAATTTGTGCCATTAAATCTACTTGTAGATTTAACCTCAGAGCACGGACTCGTTTCTGTTTCTCATGGTACTTACGACTTAAGGCATCTGCAACTACATTTGCCTTTCCTTCGTGATATTGGATATCACAGTCGTAATCGCTTAGCATCTCCATCCATCTTCTTTGCCTCATGTTTAATTCTTTTTGCCCAAATATATATCTTAAACTTTTATGATCGGTATAGACAGTAAACTTACTTCCATACAGATAATGTCTCCATATCTTAAGGGCAAAGATTATGGCTCCTAATTCTAGATCATGAGTCGTATAATTTTCTTCGTGCTTTTTCAATTGTCTAGAGGCATACGCAATTACCTTCTTGCGTTGCATTAACACACATCCGTATCCTAATTTTGAAGCATCACAATATACTTCAAAATCTTCTGTTCCTTCGGGTAAAGCTAAGATTGGTGCATTCGTCAACCTATGCTTTAAAATCTTAAAGGCTTCCTCTTGTCTAGGTCCCCATTCAAACTTAGCAGCTTTACAGGTTAACTTAGTTAATGGTACGGCTATCTTAGAAAAATCTTTGATAAATCGTCTATAGTATCCAGCTAAGCCTAGAAAACTTCTTATCTCCATTGCTGTTTGTGGAACTTTCCATTTCGTAATTGCTTCTATCTTAGCAGGATCTACATGGATACCTTCGTGATTTACCACATGACCTAAGAATTGTACTTCTTGTAGCCAAAATTCACATTTTGAGAATTTTGCATAAAGCCTTTCGTTTCTTAACAAAGTTAAGAGAACATGTAAATGCTCACAATGTTCTTTTTGGCTTTTGGAGTAAATAAGTATATCGTCGATAAAAACGATTACAAATTTATCCAAATATGGTTTACAGATTCGATTCATCATGTCCATGAATGCTGCTGGGGCATTCGTTAATCCAAAGGGCATGACTGTAAACTCATAATGACCATACCTAGTTCTGAAAGCAGTTTTAGGTATGTCCTCTTCTTGTACTTTCAACTGATGATATCCAGATCTTAAATCTATCTTAGAGAATTACCTAGCTCCTTGCAATTGATCAAAAAGATCATCAATCCTAGGTAGTGGGTATCGATTCTTAATCGTAACCTTATTCAATTCTCTATAATCGATACACATTCTCATCGATCCATCTTTCTTTTTCACAAACAGTACCGGTGCACCCCAAGGGGATGAACTAGGTTGTATGAATCCTTTGCTTAATAATTCATCTAATTGCTTTTTCAATTCTAGCATTTCGGTAGGTGCTAATCTATATGGTGCTTTAGCTATTGGTGCAGTACCTGGAATTAAATGGATTCTAAACTCTACTTCTCTATCAGGTGGTAATCCAGGTAATTCTTCTGGAAAAACGTCTGGGTATTCTGACACTACCGGGATGTCCTGAAGTTCCTTATCCTTAGTGTTAATGATTACTGAAATCATATACACCATTTCCTGTTTTCTCGAATAACTAGCCAACTTCATTACTGAGATGAATTTTAGTGGCTTTCGAGGTCTATCTCCAGTAATTAAAATTACTTCTACTGTAGGGGTTTGAATTTCTACTGCATTTTTGTCACATAGGATTCGTGCATGGTTGGCTACTAACCAATCCATTCCTAATACTACATCGAATCCTGCTAAATTCATTGGTAACAAATTTGCAGAAAACTTATGGCCTAATAATTCTATTTTTCCTCCTTGCCAGATTTTATCTATGTTCACAGAATTTCCTTCTGCGGTTTCTACTGTGAAGATTTGCCTAAGAGTGGTTAATGGTAACTTAAGATCTTGGCAAAATAAAGTATTTATAAAACTTTGGTTCGCACCAGAGTCAAATAATACTTTTGCAAATACGTTGTGAACTAAGAACGTACCAGCTATCACATCTGGAATGAGTTCGGCCTCTTGAGTGGTCAGCTGGAATGCTCGTGCATTTCTCTTGGTTGTTCCTTCAGCTGGTTTGGTTTGGTTAACTACAGGTTTAGCTAACTTAGGACATTCAGATTGAAAGTGTCCCCTCTCTCTGCAATTATAACAAACTTTTGTTTTCTTCCTGCAGTCTTCTTCCCGATGTCCTTTCATTTTGCAAAAATTGCAAACCATATTGCATTGTCCATAATGCTTCTTTTTGCAAATTTTGCAGAAAGGAGATGATGAGGATTGTCCGGTTCCTCTCTTCTTGGCATTACCCACACGAAATCCTTGGGTAATCTTGTGAGCTAATTCCTTCTTGCGATCTTCCTCTCTTGTGCGTACCAATTCATCTGTTAGGGTATTAGCTAATTCTACAGCATCGTCAATAGTACGAGGTCTCGCAGCTTTAACGATGTTTCGGATTTCACTAATTAACCCCCAGATGTAACGAGAGATAAGTACCGGTTCTGGCGAAGCCAGTGATGGCACTACCCTTGCGTATTCAAAGAATGTCGAAGTATAGCCCCGGCAATCTACACCTAACATACGATGACTTAGGAACTTGTTTGCCATTTGTTCCTTCTCGTATTCGGGACAGAATTTTCTTTCTACCAAACTCTTAAATTCTTCCCAACTCATTGCATAGGCTATCCTTCTCCCTTTTGCCTGGAGGACCGTGTTCCACCATTCGAGTGCTCCTTCTTTGAACAGATTTGATGCATACATCACCTGGTCTCCATCGGCACATTTGCTTATTGCAATTACTGCCTCGGTTTTCTCTAACCAACGCAGTGTTGCAGTTGCCCCTTCGTTACCTGCAAATTCAGCGGGTTTGCAAGCAAGAAATTCTTTGTAAGTGCAACCAGGCGTTGCAGCTTTCATTCTTTTAGGGAGTGGGGCCTGCTACGGATCATGATCGTCATGATTACCGCCTCCATTTATGTTGTTACTGCCGTTATTTTCTGGAATACGTTTACTAGGAATTAATTGTGGTTCGGCAGGTTTTCGAACAGCAGCTACAATTTCTGGAATAGCATGAGCTATCCCTTGGGCGATAAAATGCTCGACATCTTGTCGAGTTATATATTGATCTTCCTGTTCTTGCTCAGATTGATTTTCTTCATTAATTGGTTCATTGTTAGCATTTTCCATCTGCTAATTGGTAAAATTATTAGTGTCTAACCTTTCAAATGACAAAATTCACATAGATACACATAGATTATCACATCATACGAATATAACCAAAATTGTCGATTTCTCGACTTTTACTTTGTTAGTATATTGTATATGCATCCATACACACCTGTATTTTACAGAGTTTTATTGCCCATTTTACAGAATTTTAAGTTACTATTATACAATACGGCTTTCTGTGGTTTAACTGACAGTTCTAGTAACGATGCTCCCTCTCATCGTACTTCCAAGTTAGATGCTCTCCCATTTCCCTGATCCTATTACCTGTACCTATCAGTTCTTCACCGAACTGACGGAGTTCAGCTAGGTTTTCATTACTCATGGGAGGATTTGGGAGTGGTTCTGGGTCAAATTGTGGAAGGAAGCTATAAGGACTGTTAACTATATTTTGGAATTGCCAGTCATTGGTCCACCATTCCTCCATTTGGCCTAATGGTCTGTTATGAACTAGTGGTTCTGGAATAGCTGGTCCTAGGTTTAGTGGGAATTGAACTGTAGCCGGGTAAGAAAAGAGATTATCGTTGATAGGCTCTAAAACATCACAGTTCTCCAATAGGCGATCTATTTCGTCCTGGAACGTGATTTCCTCAGACTGTTTAGAGCTTTCGCCAATCTCTATTCCCTTTTGCTTCAGATCTATTCCTATTTCTTTTTCAGGTGATTTCGAACCTTCTCCAGTTTCTATTTCCTTTCCCTTGTTCATGATCACAGGATTTTCTATTTTAGGGAGTTTCCTAGTGGCAGTTTTCCTACGGCGCACTTTCCTCCACCCTACATATCTTCTCTTCTTTTTAGGTTTGGCTTTTTCCAGCGGTGGGGCTTGGAATTCCACAGGTTCTTCTATGTCAGCAATGTAACCAGTAAAGTCGTGAGAGACTTCGATAGGCACTGGATATAAGTTGAGATTCTGGAATGTTGCCGACATCTCATTCATGCTGCATAGCATATATGTAAAATGCAATGTTAAAACTTTGGAACAAAGTTTAACAAACAAAATACTGAAGTTTTATTGCATACTAATTTATACAGAGAACAACAGAAATAAACACACTTAGGACTTTATTTATTTACGGGTTTGTGATTTCTCTTACTAGACCTAACTTATCGGATATTTAGAGATTAGCATTTTCTGCTACAGTAGCTAGCATATAGAGATTTGCCCATTTCCCGTCTATTTTATCTTCCCAAGGTGTACTATTACCCAACTCTTGGACTTCGGGGTTAAACCTAACTCTCTTGGTTCGGGGTTTCTTTGTCTCCTGACTCTTTTTAAGTATCGAATCCCTTTTCTCTGGGGAAAGTGGATTCTCATAGTTTGCCTTGCGGACAAAGATTCCTTCTTCTAAATTTACTGGATTTTTAGAAGAAGATGCCACATCTAGTTTGTGGTAGATAGCAGACAACTTTTGCTTACCCATACTGTAACTAAAAATAGCCAGTTAATAAAACAAATAATCATAGAATAACAATTAGTAAAATTAAGCACTGTGGTCCAAAATGCTTAATTTAGGCTTAATCAGTGGCTCGATCAGTGGCTCAATTTAATTATTAGCTCTGATACCACCTTCGCTGTCACGGCTCCCCAACCCACCCTGGACGGAGTCGGGGGACCGCGAGACAGTTCCCGTGGTATTTAATTAATGTGGCAGCGGAAGTCTTTTTATAACAGGATCTTTTATCCGTGAAATATGCTCGTTTAATATATTACACAAAGTTTAAGGGATAAATCCCATAATTTACAATACGTTGATTTCACACAGAAATCTTTATTTTTCAAAACACGTTTTATTCATTTATTTACACTGAGCCACTTCTCTGAGCTTGATAGTGCTTTACTGCACTTTTCCTGGATCATACAGATCACCTGAAACATGTTTGAAAAAGGTTTTGTCAGCGGAAAATACTGAGTGAATCATTCTGTTTTCTAAAACGACTCGTTAGTTATAATTTACAGTATTAAGAGCGATTACAATGTTTCTATCAACCAATTATCAAGAATGGGTATTTGTCACTCGATGAATTTCTGTGACTGTGGTCATACCACTATTGGGTCCCGTTGCCCAAATAGTGACGGTGTACTCACACAGAGTAATAATAACTCACATAGAGTAATATTCACTCACATAGAGTGATAATAACAGTAATGTGCACAATACCCCACATACCAGCTGTAATTTGGTGATTACAAAGACTTAATCCCTGTAATTATAACCTTGAAAATAATTTGAGGTATTGTAATACTTACTCACAAACTGTGAGAAAACAGTTAAAAAGAAGAATGACTCACTTTGCAGATTAACGAGCAATAGATATAAGCCTACTGATTAGCCTTGCTTAAACCTAATTTAACACAATGCACACACACAGGTTAGTAACTAATACAGCAGTTACGTCAATTCACGAGATTAAACTTTCACAACGATTAATCAGTGCAATACTCGATAATTCAATCGGATTCACAACGAATAACAGAGCATAGTCCGAATTCGAACAACACTCTAATATTCAAGTCGAAATCACGACGAATAATCAAAGTACAAGCTCAATTGAGCAGCACCCGGACTATCGTTGGATAGTTATAATCGATCGGACGTTGAATCGTAATAGCGATCGAGTTATTACCCTGATTGCGGCAGCGTTTCGATAATCGTGTGTGTTTGTGAACTGTTTTGCTTATAACTCGACGTATATTATGAATTTTAACGTCGTTCAAGTGCCAGATTTCAAGTCCCAACCCCTGCTATTTATACTGAAATTTTGACACCGTCGCGTAGCGCGAGGGGGTACCCCTTTAGGCGTCGCGCTACGCGAGTGACCACCCTACTTTCATAGACTAGGTTTTTGCGTGTGTAGGCTTGCTGAGTCGTTAGATTTTTAAAATTCTATTTCGACAGAGAGTTATGATGATAATCGTAACTAGGGTTTTGCCCCCCCCCCTGAGTTTTAGGGGCCCTGATCCTGATTCCGATTATTCTGAAAATTTTAGGGTTAGTGCAGAATTACTTGGGTTTCTTAATTAGGGTTTCCTTACTAGCTAATTATCATCCTAATTATGGATTTTAGTGGCAGTTGTTACAGGTATTCTGTTGAGCAAGGATGTGACCCATCCTTCTCTGCCAGATGTTGTACTCATTTCGCTTCAACATGGGTGGTTTGAAGAGTGAACCGATGCTATTATTAACGTCTTGTGATTGTGACGTCATCCTGGTTGTTTTACAGGTACTGATTAATCAACTTTGCTCGTGATTAAACCTTACTCTGTTTTTCAACAAAACGAACAATTAAAAGTATCAACGATTATGTGCTGAACTTTTACGTCAAAATGATTGTTAGATCAAATTTGACTGTCCTAGCTCTGATACCAATTGTTAGGATCTGAGTTTCTTGTGATTGTGTTTTTGTTTTTGTTTGAGAATTATGAAGATGAATGAGTAATTGCAGCGAAATTAAAATGGAAACAAACTTTCACACACAATCAAATAGAAGAATTGCTTTCAACACATATGTTTGTTCATGAAATCGATTGATTAAATTTATTTCAATTATTCAATTACACTTGCATGCATGTATTACAATCTCCCCCTCAGCCTGAGCTCACATAGTTTGTTCGTACATAATGACTTGTGATGAAAGAGCTAATAGAACAGTACAAGGTACTGTTCTATTTATTGTACAAAACAAACCATTGTGGCATCTTTGCTGACGTCACCATGATAGTGACATCTAACCTCCTAACAAACTCAAACTACTGACCTATTACAACCATTGATTACAAATAACTGATAACAAAATACAAAGCATAAATGAAACAATTATTTCTTCATTCCACTGCTTAGGCTCCAGCAGTGCTTTGGTCTTTAGCAGTACTTGAGACATAACAGTTGATTGAGCATCTGCACTTAGTCTTCATCAGTCTTTTGGGTCAGCAGTAGTTAGGAAGGACAGTACTTGAATCCATCAGATGTTAGAGCCACTGTCAAGGGGAAAGATTGAGTACGAACATCTGCTTATTCTGAATCCACTGCTCTGATCCAGTTTTGGCTTTAATCAACTGTTCCTCTGTAGGGTTCAATCCCAACACAAATGCATCCCCTCCTCCATAAGGTCAGAGTTGGATGCACACCCGAGCCACCAAGCCACCAGTTCCAGGGAAAACCCGTCGCCCGAAGGCCCACTGTTGTAAAAATCGGTTTGGCTCGGTTTCAAACTGGCGACCTCTAGAGAGGCCTAGTTCTAAACTTCATTGCCACCACCAATGTCCTTCAAAGTGATGCTAGTGGGAGTTGAACTTGGGACCTCAAGGAGAGAAACCAAGTGACTAACCACTAGACCAACTTGTCAGGACTTTAGCATGAATATTATTAGTTTTACGTTTTACATTCTTCACTTAAAAATAAATTTATTTGGAAAAATAATCCATAATACATAAATAAATACTTTTTTTCTTCTTCACTGTTTTACTCACTTTTTTTTTTCAAATTACATTCAGTTACCTAATACTTTTCTTTAAAAATAAGTAATAACTTTTTTAGTATACTTAAATTTTTGGTTTCTATTATTTTTAATTAGGTTTATATTTTAGAAGACACAATTTTCAAGAAAACGATTTTTAGAAGAATGATTATTCCTTTTTTTACATTTCTAATTTACTACCAAAAAACAAAAACAAAATTAAAATAAAAAAGCTTGAAAGTAAGAATATAAAAGATAGTGTATATAAACAGTTGTCTAAACAAAAAGTTTCATGGATAAATGAATTATACTATTTTTAGTTTAGTTTTGCTAAGATCATTAACATGCAGATTTTATTTAATGTATTTGTATAGGATCATTCATTGTGTCTTATTTTTGGTTGTATTGATACATTCATTGTGTCTTATTGTGTTAAGTTAGGTAGCATTTGGGATGCACTCACTTATGGAGAAGGTTATTTGCTACATTTGATGTAATTTACTCTTCTTGGACATATTAGGTGTTGTGAGGCGTCCACTTTTATTTTTTTTTTTATAACACAAAGGGGTTCTTTGTAAATTATTGATGTGTATATATATATATATAGGGAAAGGTTCATTTGAGAAGAAATTTAATGTGAGAAGAAAAAGAAGAAAGGGCATATTAGTAAAATACTATTTCATTTATAACTCATATCATTAATTTTTCTCTCTTTAATTAATTAGTCAACTAATCATTAATTATCCTACATATAATCTCCAAAACCTACGCATATTAAAATTTTCCTACATATACCTACCCTACACATTATAGAATTTTATCCTACATAGTCGAAATTTATCATACACACCTCGAAATATATCCTACACAACTCGTAATTTATCATACACAACTAGTAGTTTATTCTACAATTTAAATTAAGTTGTTTTTTTTAATTTGGAAAAAGTATATATTTTGAAAAAGAGTTACAAATTTAATTTAGTTAGTTATTAAAGGGGAAGAATACAAATTAATGATTTATATAAGTTTACCAATATACCTTTATATTAAAATTAAATGCAAATATTAAATGAAGTAAAATGAAACATTCTTATTGGTTGAAACTTCTTCTTTTTTCTTCTTACAAAAAAATTCTTCTCATTTGAACCCTTCACTATATATATATATATATATATATATATATATATATATATATATATATATATATATATATATATATATATATATATATATATATATAGGTAGAGGATCCTGTACAAAGTGGAACTTTTGTGAGAAGTGTGAGAAATAATTTGGGAATGACAAGTGTCCTTTATCCTAATTAATTCAAAAGGGTATATTAGTAATTTGATATTCTTATCATTTAATTGATTTCCAAGATAACTGCCAAAAAAAACTGGCGATGAGTTTTTATAGGGATTGAATCGAATTTTGAATTAGGAGAAATTTTAGGAAACATATTTGTTTTTACGATTTTATACATCTGATTGTTTTATCTTCTTCATCATCTTTTAATCGCAACATCTTTTAATCATACATTGTTCATGGCATGGTGTTTTAAACATCTGGATACATTGTTCATGGCGTGGTGTTTTAAACATCTGGAGACATTGACTATGATTCAAGTCATGGTGTTTTATCTGGAGACATTGTTCATGGCGTGGTGTTTTAAACATCTGGAGACATTGACTATGATTCAAGTCATGATGTTTTATCTGACTTGAATTCCAGATAAAACACCATGACTTGAATCATAGTCAATGTTTCCAGATGTTTTAAAACACCACGCCATGAACAATATCTCCAGATGTTTAAAACACCACGCCATGAACAATGTCTCCAGATAAAACACCATGACTTGAATCATAGTCATGGTGTTTTAAAATCTGGGAATGTTTTGTGTTGACTGTCCAGATAAAACACCATGACTTGAATCATAGTCATGGTGTTTTAAAATCTGGGAATGTTTTGTATTGAATCATAGTCATATTTTGTATTGAACAATGTCTCCAGATAAAACACTATGATTCAAGTCATGGTGTTTTCTGGATTCCAGATAAAACACCATGACTTGAATAATAGTCAATTTATCCAGATGTTTTAAAATACCACGCCATGAATCTGATTACAGTTCTTCTAAACATAAAACACCACACCTTGAATCTTATATAAAACAAAGAGGCTTCCGATTTAGATCTTGGTTATTAATTCCGATATTTAAGAAAAAAGGAGTGAATGTAGGTGTTTTTGGTTGTGTAGGATACAGTTACCATATTTGAAACATTGAAAAAGACACTATTGCCCTTTAATTTTACATAAGGTCCCTCTAATTAAAACACAATTCACATTTTTATACCCTATTGATCTCAACCATTAGATCAAATATCCAATGGTTTAAAATACTTCTTACCCTTCTCACATTTTAAACACTTTTTACCATATCCCTACCCTATATATATATAGTGGAGAGTTCAAATGAGAACAAATTTTTTGTAAGAAGATAAAAGAAGAAATTTCAACCAATAAGAATGGTTTATTTTACTTCATTTAATATAAGTATTTAATGTTACTATAAGGGTACATTAGTAAATGTACATAGGTCATTAATTTGTAGTTATCCTCTTTAATAGCTTACTACATTAAATTTTTTGTAACTTATCTTCAAAGTATATATTTTTTCAAAAAAAAATAAAATAATTTAAAGTGTAGGATAAATTACGAGTTGTGTAGGATAAATTACGAATTGTGTAGTATGAATTTCAACGTGTAGGATGAATTTCGAAATATGTAAGATAAATTTTGACGTGTGTAGGCAAAAAAAAATTAGTGTGGAGGATACTAGTCTTTATGACTAATTAATTAGTCAAAAACAATCATAAATGAGATAAGTGAAAAAACTATTTAATGTTTTACAAAATTACCTTTTGTTCTTTTTCTTCTCAATTAAATTTTCTTCTCAAATGAACCTTCCCCTATATATATATATATATATATATATATATATATAGGCTAATTATAAGGAGAAAACTTACTCCAGTTGACTAAACCCTGAAAACTCACACATGTGGCTAGGATTGATCCACGTATGTATTTAGATTGAGAGTAGGAAAGGGCATAACGGTCTTTTTCTTTTTACCTTTTTGATTGAATGGAAATGTGTAAGTCTTTACAAAGACTTTTCTTCTTCTTGTCATCTTTCTCATTTAATACCATTTTCTCTCTCTACCATTAAATCTCACCAAACCTTTTCAAAACTCACCAGATCATTTCCTCCATCATCTCTCTTCTCTAGCACACTTTTCCCTCTTTCCCTCTCTCTCTCTCTTGTTCCATTATAGAGAAAACAAGAACAAAAATGAAATCGGAGAAACTGATGAGCATTAGATCGATGTAGACGCCATCTAGATCTAGATCTGTACCGTCATCTAGACCTGGATCCATCATGTTTCTTTTAAACCCGTCAAGATCTAGATCTGGATCGCAGGTGGGTGGTGATCGTTGAAGGTTGATGAAGGATGGTGGCAAGTGGTGGTCCGGTGGTAGTGGTGGTTGTTGGGAGCTACGGTGGTGGAGGGTCTAGCTGAAAACATGAATAATCAAAGCTAAAGCCAATTTCAGGTGCTCGATTTGATTCATTTTTTAGGCTGCATTTTTAGTCTGCATTTTTGTTGTTTTTATGGATCTGCAATTTTTTGTTGTTCAAGAAGATAAAGGTTTTTAAGTTCTTGTTTTATGGATCTGCAAATCCGATGTTGAAGATGATGTTTTTGTTCGAACCAGGCAAAGATCCAGTAAAATTACACATCCTTTTTTACGTTTTTTGAGGATGCTGAAGGGTTTTGTTCGAATTTTTTGTTCAAGAAGGTGAATATGTATGTTTTTAAGCTTTTTTTTGCAAATCTGCTATTTTTTTACTCTGCATTTTTGTTGTTTTTTGTGGATCTATAACTTTTTTTATTTTTTGTTCAAGAAGATGAAGGTTTTTAAGTTCTTGTTTTCTATACATATTGCTTTTTATTATTGATTTTATCAATTTTTTTGTGTAAAATTTGTTTCAGATTTCTGAACAAATCGAAACAATTTGATTTAAGTTCTTGTTTATTGAATTAAATTGAAGTTACTTTTCTTGTTTTTTGTGTAACATCTTTATGTAACCCAACATAGATGGGTTTAGTAATGTAACAATTCTAATATGTTTTGTTAGTTATATATTTAAAAATTCTAAAAAAACATTAATAGTTACATTTTATCGTGTTACATAAATAATGCACGTTACTGAAAATAAAGTGTGTTGTTTTTCTGGCATAAATTGATAATTAAAAAATGCATGTTACATTTTTTCGTGTTACATAAATAATGCACATTACTGAAAATAAAGTGTGTTGTACACTTTTTTAGACTGTTGTTTTTATTATTGATTACATCATTTTTTGTGTAAAATTTGTTTTAGATCTTGTTCAAGAAGGTGAATAACTATGTTTTTTTCAGCTTTGTTTGGAAATCTACATTTTGAAGATGATGTTTCAGATGTTGAAGATGATGTTGAAGATGTTGAAGATGATTCAAAAGATGTTTGTGTTAGAAATGTAACAATCAATTAAAGCAAAAATGCCTGAGATTTATGTAGACTTTTTGCTGTGTTGAATCTGAGAATTTTATATGTTATGGATTTTTTGGTTTTGTTTTTACCATGTTACATTTTATTTT
Source organism: Helianthus annuus (assembly GCF_002127325.2). Taxonomy (NCBI): domain Eukaryota; kingdom Viridiplantae; phylum Streptophyta; class Magnoliopsida; order Asterales; family Asteraceae; genus Helianthus; species Helianthus annuus. The sequence continues at coordinate 119,991,127 of NC_035449.2, forward strand.
TGCCTCAGATTTTTGTACATTTTTGCTGTATCCGTGTTACATTTTTTTTTCACTGAGATTTTTGTACATTTTTGCTCTATGTGTGTTTGATCAGTGCTTTTGTTGATGGTTGCTTGAATATCTTTGTTAATGGGTGATAGAACTTTAATCATCAGAGAGAGAAAACATAAAATAATGAAAGAAAAGTACTTTAATCAAGAGAGAGAGAGAAAACATAAATTAATGGGTGACAGTACTTTGCACTTTCTTTGTTCCAATAATATCCTTCATTACATTAAATACATTAAAAAATTGAGACAAAGTACACAAAAGCAATTGATGGGGCAAAAGTTAATCCTAGCCATCCATCAACTTTGATCAATGGTGATTAATGGGTTTTCAGGGTTTAGTCAACTGGAGTGGGTTTTCGATTTATCCTTGCCCTATATATATATATATATATATATATATATATATATATATATATATATATGTGGTCAGGATTTAGAAAGAACGGTGAAAAGTGTGAGAACGGGCAGAACAATTTTGGCGGTGACATGTGGCATTGATGCTAAATCATACGAAGGGGTAATATTGTCAAAAAAAACCCACTCACGTGAACTGGGTGTTCAAATAAAACGTTATAACAAAAAAAAAACTATTTTTTTGAGCTATAATTTACAATAGCTCAAAATACCATTTTTTTTGAGCTATATAGCTCAAAAAACGCCATAAACTCCGGTTAAAACCCACACGCCAAAAAAAAGCTATTTTTTTAGCTATAATTTACAACAGCTCAAAAAAACCATTTTTTGAGCCATATAGCTCTAAAAACGCCATAAGTTCCTAGCAAAAAAAAAAAAAAAATTTGAGCTAGCTCCCATTAAAACGCCATAACAAAAAAGAGCTATTTTTGAGCTATAATTTACAACAGCTCAAAAAAACCATTTTTTGAGCCATATAGCTCAAAAAACGCCATAAGCTCCCAATTAAAACGTCACGCCAAAAAAAAAAACTATTTTTTGAGCTATAATTTACAACAGCTCAAAAAAACTATTTTTTTTTAGCCATATAGCTCCAAAAAACCATTTTTTTTTGTGTCTAACAGCCTAAATTAATATCTTTTGAGCTTAGAAAAATCATAATTTGTACTGTAAAAACGTCATAAAAAAACTAAGTTGAAAACGCCATAAAACACTCAGTTCAGAAAAACGCCATGAAAATAACTAGTTAAAACGCCATAAAACACCTAGTTCAGAAAAACGCCATTAAAAAAACTCAGTTGAAAATGCCATAAAACACTCAGTTCAGAAAAACGCCATGAAAATAACTAGTTAAAACGCCATAAAAACACCTAGTTCAGAAAAAACGCCATGAAAATATCTAGTCTAAAACGCTATAAAACACCCTGTTCAGAAAAAACGCCATAAAACCCAGTTAATTTTTTTTTCGAAAAGTATATTAATAGTATACTCGTTGGAAAGATAAAAAAACGATAAGTTTTATGGGGTAATTTTTTTTCGAAAAATAATCGCGTATAAAAAAGTTATTGTCGTTTAAAGATGATGGGGGGAAATGGCATGTGCACCTTTGTTTGGATCTTCCTATTTTACCATTCCTGGAAGTTACAAGCCCCCTATTATTTACAAAAATGCTACCGCATCAATCTCAGCCACAAACCACTAAGATCTTGTGGCTGAGAATTGTTCTCACCGTACTCACACTTTGAGGGGTTCTCTCCTGATCTTGTTTCTATATGTGTGTGTGTGTGTGTATATATATATATGCAAAATATAATTTGCTTTTGATCCAACTATTTTTTGTAGAACTTCATTAGACCGTGGGGTATGGTGGGGCTTGGGTTGGGGCATGAGTTGACACGTGGATTTCGAGCCCCCCCCCCCCCCAACCGCCTAGTGACGTGTCCGTGGGGTATGGCGGGGCGTGGGTGCACCGCTTGGGTTGGCAGGTTATTAAAAAAAATACAAAAAATTTAAAAAATTCACACAACATTTATAAAAAAAAAACCTAAAATTTTATTAAATTTTTAAAAATTACATAATCCTAAAAATCACATAATCCTAAAAATTACATAAATTCCTAAAAATTACAAAATAAAAAAAACTAGAGCGTTAGATAAATTTCAAAAAGGGCGAGCTTGTCCCATTCGCTCCTTGCCTCGAAACTCAATGTTCGCCACCGCCACCCGGTCCTCGTGGCTTAACTCGCCGCTCGGAACGGCTTCGTAGTAGGCCTTGAAACGATCGAGCTTGGGTCGTAGCTCGCGCCATTTATGTTGGCACGCGTTGAGGTTGTGCCGGTCGTGTCCGACGTTATGTCGGTAGCTTACGAATGCTTCCGGCCAATATCGTGTTTGGTCGGGTTGCCGCCCCTTCATAGCGTCAACGACGCTTATGACGAGAGCCAATTCTTCTTCGTGGGTCCAAGAGGCCATGATCTTCGGGTTGGGGTAGCGGGTTCGTGGGATCAAGTGGGTTATGGTTGGGTTGCCGGTGGGGTAGCGGTGGATGGGATGGGGTAGCCGGTGGGGTTTGGGATTACATTTATAGGGGATGTTAGGGGTTGGGGTGACCGCTTGGCTTGGCCAAACGGTTGGAATTTAAAAATTCAAACCCGCTATGACATGGCGGTGGACAACGAATAGGAAGCCGCCACATCGGATCTCAAGCCCGCCCCACGCCCGGCTTCAAACCCAAGCCCCAAGGGTCACGCCTCAACCCAAGCCCACCCGGGGTGGTGGCTTGGACGTTTTCCTCCAACCACGCCTCAACCCAAGACCCATACCCCATAGTCTTATTAATGTTTTGGTCACTTTCATAAGCGAATTCACAATTTTCTGAAAATTGATTTAGGGTGGCAATGTAATCTAAGAATACAACAAAATGAATTTTTTTTTAATAAACTAAAGAATTTCGCATTTTATATTGTGTTACTAAAGACTTTCATAGTTAACATTCTGCTACAACGTGTGGAGTGACGTCAACTTTGTCATTTACAAAATTTAGTATGCAAAATTTTAAACTATAATGATCGGTCATGGTTTGCGGTGGAGTTTGGTGGTGTGGTGGTGGTGGTTGGAAGCAAGAAAAAGCTTACGAACATAACATAATAAAACAAAATTTTAATACGTAGTATTCTTCTGTTTCTTGAAAATGGTTTTGACGAGGTATGACCCAGAACGACTAACCCGACCCGGTCATCACTTATTGTTTTATTATAAATATTTAATTACACATGTTTATTCTAGAATGTTCCATACTGCATGGATAAACCATGTAACCAAATCCCCAATCTTTTGGGAAGATCATGCAAATCACTAACTTATCGGAGCTCATCCTAAGTTAGAGAAAACCCTAATAGTAAACTATAAATAGAGGTAAAATTTAAATTAATGGTTCATTATGCTATTGTTGAATTGAATATGTGAAGACGGAGATGGCAATTTCCGCGTGAGACCGATTGAGTTGAAACGTGTGGAAATAATAGAAGTGGGGTAGCTTGAAGTTTCCCAGGAAAATTAGAAGAAAGAAATAAATCGCTTGACTTTTCACTTTTGGGGTTATTGAATATTTAATTTGAGTTACTCTTCTAGAAAGCGATAGAAAATGAGACTAGTAAATAAAAATGATTAAACAAAAAAATTAAATAATTAAATGATATGATGTTATGCTCCCGCATCAGATTCAAAAGGGGTAGTTGATAAGGACGTCACAGCAGTAGCGATGAAGGCAATAGTGGAAAATTGGATTATTAGATTGTTCAGTCGCATGTAGGGCAATGAAGAAAGATGGGGAGGAGGAGAGAGTGATGATGTGGGTAGAAGAGGCTAGTCATGATTTTGGAAATATTGGAAGAACATTCTACCTTCAATATAGATTATGGAGTTAATAGTCAAAATGGTCCATGAGGTTTGCTCACTTTTGCCATTTTAGTCCAAAATCCAAAATTTTTAAATCTGGGTCCCTGAGGTTTGTATTTTATTGCCATTTTGGTCCAAATCTCAAATCAGGTCAGATTTCTAAAAAAAAAACCTGGTTTTTGTCCTTTTCCTCAGGGGCATTTTGGTCATTATAATTTTATTATAAATAATTATTAATTGCACACACACACACTCTCTCTCAATCATCGTATATGTACAGGCACAAGTTCTCACCCTTAAACATCACCCACCACCACCATTAGCACCATCATAATCCGCCGCCACCGTAATCCGCCGCCACAACTCTCTCTCCCTCTCTCTATCTCTCACACACACACACTCTTACAGCCACCAATCCGCCACCGCCACCATTACCACCAATTATCCCTGGTAGATCTGAACAATTCTAGAGAGATCTGTGATTGTAAACCCTAGTCGCCGCTAGGTGTCGTCGGAACACAGGAATGACGGTGGTTAACCTTGGCAGTTTTGAGTTTAGATCTGGTTCAAGTTAGGAGCGGCTAGGGTTCTGGTTTGCACTACGACTAGGGTTAGCTGTTTGCAGGTTTCGAATGGGTTGTGTAGACGGCGGGTTATGCGACTGGGTTTTGGTTTGCACAGCTACTGGTTTATGCGACTGGGTTCTGGTTGCACGGCGACGGCTAGGGTTAGTCGTTTGTTGTGGAGTGGTGTTTGTGGTTTAACCTTCCGGTTTTCTTCGATCTGTACTTCCGCTGGGTGAGAGAAGAGAGAGAGACAGAGGGTTGTTTAGAGAGAGAGAGAAGAGAGAGAGAGACAGGGGTGGTGGTTTAGTGGTGGTGCGGTGGGCATGGTGGTGGTGCAGTGGTGGTGTTAATGAAGGGGAAAGGAGGACAGAGTTTATAGAGGGAGAGAGAGTAGGGTTTATAGACAAATGACCAAAATGCCCATGAGGAAAAGGAAAAAAACAGGTTTTTTTTAGAAATCTGACCTGATTTGAGATTTGGACCAAAATGGCAATAAAATGCAAACCCCAGGGACCCAGATTTAAAAATTTTGGATTTTAGACTAAAGTGACAAAAGTGAGCAAACCTCAGGGACCATTTTGGCTATTAACTCTAGATTATCTAATACAAAACTACAACATTCTGCCTTCAATTGTCTTTTTCTTTTATTTTTCCTACAACAAAATATTTTTCTACAACAAAATATGTATATTTATAATTCTCAAATATATACGCACACATATATTTCAACTAGTTTTTGCTATGTCCACGTTGTGGGCACTAAGCCGAGTATTTCTCTCTCATAACACATACGTCTGTATTTCGGTTAGCTGTACATACTATTCATAACACAATCTAAAAAAAATTACATCGAGTCAACTAATTAAAACAAAACACTACCATACTTTTGCTAAAAAAAAAACTAAAACGATAAAGAGATTATAATTTTAATCTGGGGAAAAAATTGTAATTTTGAAGGACAAATGAGTGTGTGCCAAGCAGCCGACTGACCCGAATAAAAAATTACACCGAGTCAACCAACTAAAAAATATATTATGACTTTAATTTTACACTGATGTAAAATTGTAATTTGACCTACGTTTGACCCATTCAACTCACATTATAAAGAAAATATTCGATATCTATTTTTCGTTACAATAGTTTATTATTTCAATAATAAGAATATTATATTATGTTATATTATTATAATATAAAGGTTCATTTACATATATCCCCTTATTAATTTACAAATCTTTAAGGCTTGGTATTTAAATTAATCTCATATATTAATTTCCAGGTTTCTTTTATGAGTGGTATATATTATTTATTTTTTACAATTTTTTAAACCTTAGTGTTGAAGTTAATGAAGCACCCAATTTTATATATTTTCATTATTATTATATCATCATCACTATTATTTTTTTATTTATTTTGAATACAAAAGAAGAATTTTTGAAAGTAAGAAATTACAGGTAAACGGACAACAAGCTATGTTGCTTCCTATTTTTTAATAGCAAAGCAAAGTCTTTTAAAAACGACATCTACAGATTTTGAGGTCACAATATTACTGTACATGACCCTTTGAACTCCGCTACCCCTTATTATTTTACGTTGCGATCTGCATTTGGTGAGTTCACACCTCGCAACGTGCGTGCATGGTTCAACGTTTGTACGTCTAGTTTTTGTTTGATATAATGGCTATGTTATAACGTACGGGTCCTATATACTAGTTAATATCAAAAGAGTAGATTTGCAAAATCGTCCCCGAGGTTTGGGTATGTTTGTCATTTTCATATAAAACAACTTTTTTGTACCATATAGTCCTTCACTTTTGTGATTTTTTGTCATTTTCATCCAAATGTTTGATAGAAAAAATAAAGCAAATTAGATGTTTGGATGAAAATGGCAAAAAATCTTAAAAGTGAAGGACTTTATTGTACAAAAAAAAGTTGGTTTGGATGAAAATGACAAACATGCCCAAACCTCAGGGACGATTTTGGCAATTTACTCATATCAAACTATAAACTGATCAATAAATAAAGACTTAACTATCATTTTCGTCCCTGTGGTTTCTCCAATTATGTCTGTTCAGGTCAAATTTCAATTTTATATCATTTTCGTCTCTGACATTCTTGAAACACGTCAGTTCCGTCCAAAAAAACATGAGTTAACAGTCATTTTCGTCTATGTGGTTTGTCCAATTATCCAATTTAATCTTAGTTTTTTTGGACGGAATTGACATGTTTCAAGAATGTCAGGGACGAAAATAGTACAAATTTGAAATTTGGTCTGGACTAATATAATTCGAGATACCCGAATTGCCGATTAGACCGGCAACAAAAAAACCGGTTGCCCGTTTTATCAACATAGGCATGGCGTCACGCCAATTTTTATTTATGAGTTAAATGTCATTTTCGTCCTTTTAGAACAAACCGCATTGGTCTAATCGTCAATTCGGGTATCTCGAATTATTAGATTCGGCATTCAAGGCGATGAAGAAGAAAGGTAAGAGAAGAAGAAAGGAGAAGGGATGAGGATAGAGGTGGTGAGACATGATTTTAGAAATGTTAAAAAGAACAAACCCACCCTTCCATTGAATATATTTGAATGCCGATAAAACGGGCAACCGGTTTTTTTGTTGTCGGCTTTCTAACTGTTGTTGTAGTATAGTGCTCACCACCACGGTCGCATTCACGCCATACCCTCACGATCCTTCTCTTAATTTTCTTTGATCAACGGCTCACAATAACGAAAATCATTCACGTTTGCCCATGCTTGTACCAATTTCTTTAGTTCATCTAGAGAGTTGAAAACCTGTAACATCGATAGGGTTAAGTTAGATTTTATATTTATTAATTGGGTATTGGATTTTAATAATCCCTAAGTTTCACCTGTTGGCTGATAATAGTTCCAACTTTAAAAATTCCCTCCAATAATCTCAACTTGTAAAAGTTTGGCCGCCATTGATCCTTTTCTTACATAGGTGCGCTTAAATCAATTAAGGAGTCTCTAGGTGTAATTGAATTTATTGAGGAGACCAAATTCTTATATGTTTGAAAAGGATCAATGGCAGCCAACTTTTACAAGTTGGGATTATTGAAGGGAATTTTTAAAGTTGGGATTATTATCGGCCAACTGGTGAAACTTAGGATTATTAAAATCCAATAACCCTTATTAATTAGTCTCGCGTAACTAAATAAGTTTGATACATGCTTTGTGAAGTACGGATTGCCCGGGCTGGGGGTGCCTCATCATCATACGGTGGTGTTTTCGGAGGCTCACCACCATATCCTCCACCATCTGGATAGTTTTGTTGAACGTACAAAGATTGTGATGCATTGTAACTTTCGTAAGGATTGCTCGAGGAAATGAATTTCTCATGACCACCGTATCCATCCAGATAGTGTTGTTGCACGTGAGAATATTCACACTCGTATCCATAATCCGGATACCCTTGTTGCGCCGGATAACATGGTTCATCAACATGGGATAAGTCATCTACAAGGGATGGTTCTCAACAGGAGGATACATGTCCAAATCTAGAAACGGTCTGTTTTGATTTCCTTGTACACCGAACACAACCTCCTCTTGCTCGTTAGAATCGGGAATGCCAGTCTCCTCCTAAAAACGGTATGATCATGAGTAAATATTGAAAACAAGTAATTTAAGCTAATAACTGTTACCAGATCGGTTTCGGGCACCCATGACTCGCTAGAATACGGCCCAAAGAAATAGTTGTCGACCTAGAATGATGACATCTGTAGTGTGTTGAATTAATATGGCTATCTTTCAGCACCTTTGAATGAAATCAAATAGAACGCAAAGAAGAAGTAAAGAATTGTGTCGATGGTTGAAGAATGCTCTGCATGTCCCTATTTCAATAGTTTGAATTACAAATATACGCCGCGTAGAGCTCTATACCTAGCGTATTACTTTATTCACATGCCCGACAACATAGTCAAATCAGTCTTCAAGACGTCTCGTCTAGTCCTGTACGAGGCGTCTTCCTCTATCATCTAAGTCCATCGTCTAGATCAATACCTGGCGTATGAAGTGATTCATTTGACGTTGTATGAGGTTGACCAACTGGTCGTTGACTTGAGCCCTAGACGTCTCGTCTAGGCTTATACGAGGCGAAGTGTGTGGAAATAGGCCTATGAGTGTTTGAATACGTAGACGTTTTTGGTTATCTTGTAGCTTCTAGATAAGGGTGTTCATGAGCCGATCCGATCCGATCGAGGGTCTACTCATGCTCGGATTGAATTACAACCGATCCGATCTGATCGGATCGAATTTGCAAAACCGAGCACAAAAGTGATGCTCATGCTCAGATTGAATTTGAATCGATCGGATCGTTTTCGCTCAATTTTTTTCAAATCCTAAAAAAAATCGAGCGGATCGTTTTCACTCGGTTTCGCTCGATTGAATTATAAGGCTTCGTTCAACAAAAACAAACCATAGCTTAATTAAAACATGTCTAACACTTTACTAACAAATGCAATACATAACTAAAATCATGATCCTAAAAATGTTCTTCACAATATCAAGAAGCACAAAATAAAGTGCGAATTTTTTTTGGGCTTTTAATTTTTTTGGGCTTTTAATTTTTTTGGGCTGAATATTAAGTTGGGCTGAATATTTTTTGGGCTTTTAACTTTTTTTTTTTGGGCTAGTATATTTTTTGGGTTTTTAATCTTTAAAATCTATAGTGTGTATATATATATATATATATATAGAGAGAGAGAGAGAGAGAGAAAGAGAGAGAGAGAGAAAGTGTAGAATACAATAGTTCTAATCCTACATTACGTACGCGATGCCCACAACCCTACACGTGTCCCTGATTCATTTTTCTTAGATAATGGTATATCAGACATCCCGTTCAATCATCAGAGGGCAAATTAGACAATTCCTTCAACAAGCAAGCATATCATGAGTTCGTTACACAACTATCTCTGTAATTATGATTCGTATTAGTTCGGTTTTTAGGTTTTTATTGATTGTTTGATTGATTCATATTAGATCGGAGCGTTACGTTTGAAGAAACCTAAACACATGCGATTTCATGAACAATAACATGCATATTAAAATAATAACATGCGATTAGACGTTGTGCACATTAAATAATAATATACACATGCGATTTCATAACATATAACATATACACTAAAAAAATAACATGCGATTATGTTTTAATGTAACATGCGAATTCCCAAAAAAAATTTGTAACATGCGAATTCCCACAGCTAACTAAAATATGCACATTAAAATATGTACATGTGAATTCCCATAACTAATTAAAAATTGTAACATCCGATTCCCCCATTAAATTATTTTAATGAATTCCATTTGGGAAATCGTAATATGTGAAATCCAATAAAATGAATATGTATTGTAATGTTTCATTTTGAATTCGCATGTACGTCTTAATGTTTTTTTTTTGTCTTTTTCAAGGAATTCGTATGTGTGTTACCCAGTTCTTATTTTTTCAAGGAATTCGCATATTACTAAATATTTTTTTTAATTCGCATGTGAATCTTCCCAGTTAAATCGCATGTTATTTTTTTCAAGAAAACAAATCGCATGTGTATAATCTGTGTGTGTTACTGTTCATCTTCTTCTATTGCTGGTCGATCGTTGTTAGTCTTCTTCCGTTTGACCCTTACAAGTCTCAAATCAGTAGTTCTTATTATCGATATCGCACCAAAAGGAACGAAGGGAGGTTGGGGAAGAAGAATTTCAGGTTTTTGAATTTGATTTAGGGTTTGATTTTGAACTATCATCGGTCAATTACAGAGATTTATGACCTCACAATGACGTTTTTAACCTTCTTGGTATGATTTAGATATATTAAAATGATTAATTTAATCATTTAAATTGATTTCGCCCGCGTTTGATCGATTGAAGATCGTACGGCTGAGGGCATCGCGTACATAATGTAGGATAAGAGGTATTGTACGTTAACCGGCCTATATATATATATATATATATATATATATAGGGAGCCGCTAAAATGAAAACCATCCCCAGTTGTAAGAACCGCGAGAACCACTCTCCACCAATCAGAATTTGCCATATATACACTATTATATTATATCCTAAAGGGTATTTTGGTATTTTACTCCTAATGTCTAATCTACTGTCATTTGTCTCTGCCTCTTTAAAGTTTCACACCATCCTCTCTTCTCTTTCATCTCTCTCATTCAAATTGAAATCCCTCTTCTCTTTCATTCCTCTGTAAAACGGAGAACACTCGTGCTGGAGCCGGAGCCTCACCAGCCTCCTTCTTGCTTCCCAGAACACTCGTGGAGATGACGACGATGATGTTTTGAAGACGAAGGTGGAGGTGGCCGACGGTGGCGCTGGTTCGTTTGAAGACGATGATGCCTTGAAGATGAAGGTGGAGGTGGCCGACGATATTGATGATGACACGAGGGTGGAGATGACGACGATCTGTTCAGTCGTTTCCCCCAATTTGGATCCTAGGGTTTCGGCCATTCCCGATCTGGTTCGTTTCTTGCTGCTGTTTCTCCGATCTGAAACAGTTTACATGATTCAACGAAGTTTTTGAAGTAGCATACTGATTTTGTGTTATTTTAGCTTCTAGTTTACGTATTTTCATTCAGTTTTTACATGATTTGATGAAGTTTTTTAAGCACCAGAGCATAGTATCACATCACATTGATTCTGTGTTATTTTAGCTTCAAATTTACCTTTTACATTCCGTTTTTTTTCGATCTGAAACGATTTAAATGATTTGATGAAGTTTTTGAAGTAACATGACATTTATTCTGTGTTATTTTAGCTTCTAATTTACGTTTTTCTTTCAGTTAATCAGTATTATACCGATCTGAAACAGTTTACATGATTCAAACAAGTTTTTGAAGTAGCAGACCGTAACATAACACTAATTTCGTTTTATTTTAACTTCTAATTTACGTTTTTCATCAGTTTTTTTATCCGATCTGAAACAGTTTACATGATTCGATGAAGTTTTTGAAGTAACAGAACATACATCATATTGATTTTAATATATGTTTCATTCAGTTTATTTCCGATCTGAAATAGTTTACATGAATCGATACAGTTTTCGAACTAACAAAGCATGGATCCGGCTGCCACTGGAGTCACAGACGCCGGAACCGGTGCAGATCCAGCCAAAATGACGATGCTTCCAGAAGAATTTCTAAAACGAACATTCTCGTTGATTAACTCCGATAAGGATCGTAACTCGGTGTCACTCGTATGCAAGGACTGGTACAACGTGGAGCGAATGAGCAGGCGCCACGTGTCAATCTAGTGCCGGATGATTGGGGAGCGGATGTGCAACCGTGGCTGAATGTTTTCGCGACTGCATATCCGTTCCTGGAGGAGCTTAGGTTGAAGCGAATGGCGGTTAGTGATGAGAGTTTGGAGTTTTTAGCACTGAATTTTGATGATTTTAAAGCTTTTTCTATGTTGAGTTGTGAGGGATTTAGTACTCTTGGATTGGAAGCTATTGCTACTCATTGCAAGTAAGTTTTTACTTTTTAGCACTATCTTTTGTTGCCAATAATAATTGTGAATATGTATTATTGATATAAGTTATGATACATGTAACATGTGCATTCGTATCTTAGTACCCCTACTTAAATGAAAAAAATGAAAAATATTAAACATGAAAGTTAAGACAATTATTTAAGTTGTTTCTTGATGAGGTTTGAAATTTTGAGTTTGCAGAAACCTGAAAGAACTAGACATACAAGAGAATGGGATTGATGATCTTGGTGGAGACTGGTTAAGTTACTTCCCAGAAAACTTAACCTCGTTAGAAGTTCTCAATTTCTTACCCTTGACTAGTGAAGTCAGTTTTGATGCCCTGGAGATGCAAATCGTTACGAGTTTTGAAAGTTAATCGAATAATAAATTTGGAGCAATTGGGAAAGCTTCTTGCTCTTGCGTTAATAATTTGTGTGGTTTGACATGATTTGTAGTGTTTTTATTGCTAAAGTTTGACTTTTTTTTTTGGTCTGGTTTGTCACCGATAAATTAACAATGGATGATGGTGAATCAGAGGAAGGGTGGGTAAAAAGTTTTTGCAAAAAGTTTTTGTAAAAAAAATGAAAACCGTAAACTTTTTAACGTAAAACGTAAAGTTTTTAACGTAAAACGTAAAAAGTTTAACGTAAAACGTAAAAACATAAAACCTAAAAACATAAAACCTAAAAACATAAAACCTAAAAACATAAAACCTAAAAACTTTAACGTAAAGCGTAAAAAGTTTAACGGTGTAAAAACGTAAAACGTAAAAAGTTTAACGTAAAACGTAAAAAATAAAACGTAAAAAGTTTAACGTAAAACGTAAAAAGTTTAACCTAAAACATAAAATGTAAAACGTAAAACGTAAAAACGTAAAAAGTTTTACGTAAAAGGTAAAAAGTTTAACGTAAAACGTAAAACATAAAATGTTTAACGTAAAACGTAAAAATTTTAAAAAGTTTAACATAAAACGTAAAACATAAAAAGTTTAACGTAAAACGTAAAAAATTTAAAAAGTTTAACGTAAAATGTAAAAATTTTAACGCCGTGTTAAAATGGTATGTAAAAAACGGCGATTTAAAAAAACGCCGCTTGAAAAAGCCGAGCGTAAAAAACGGCGTGCAAAAACGACGAGTAAAAAAGCCGGGTGTAAAAATGGCGTGCAAAAACCGGCGCGCAAAATAAATTGTTTTGTTAAAAAATCTGAATTTAACGTAAAACATAAAAATTTTAACGCCGCGTTAAAACGGTATGTAAAAACGGCGATTTAAAAAAACGCCGCTTGAAAAAGCCGAGCGTAAAAAACGGCGTCCAAAAACGACGAGTAAATAAGCCGGGTGTAAAAATGGCGTGCAAAAGGCGTGCAAAAACCGGCGCGCAAAATAAATTGTTTTGTTAAAAAATCTGAATTTAAAAATGGTTTTTAATAAAAAAATTTCTGTTTAAAAAATAGAAAGTAATATAATAAAACAAAAAGTAATAAAAAAATAATAAAGACTAAAAGACAAAAAAAAGTAATTTTACTAAATTACCCTTTTGGATTATAATATTAAAGACATAATAAGACAAAAATTATTTAATATTAATATTAACTACTTTTAATCTCATTCATCCATCTAGTTGATCTAGTGGTTAGAAAGTGGTTCTCTCGGTTTTCTTACAACTGAATGTGGTTTTCATTTTAGCAGTCCCATATATATATATATATATATATATATATATATATATATATATATATATATATATATATATATATATATATATATATATGTGTGTGTGTATATAGGGAGCCGCTAAAATAAAAACCACTCTCAGTTGTAAGAACCGCGAGAACCACTATCAACCAATCAGATTATGCCAACTAAAAGGTTATTTTGGTCTTTTACTCAAAATGTCATTTCCCTGTCTCTCTCTTCATTTATTATGTTCAGACTCTATCTCTCTCTCCACCTTTTTTAAACCTCATATCTAATTTTAATTTTTGAAACCCATATCTCTACCTCTTTGTCTCTCTCATAACCAAACACACACATACTCAGCAGCAAGAACTTCAAATTCAAAACACACCTATGCTTCCTCCCTCATCTCACCGGCGACCGCAGCCGGATGTCAGCCGGTGCTCCGGCGCCCAGCACCTTCGGCGAACCCCCCAAAAACCCACCGAGCTACCTCGTTTCCGTTCACCGGCGACTTCTCCGTCACACACCACCATCCTCCTTCTCCCCGGTCACCGACAACCTCACCCTACAACCACTTCCTCCCTATTTTTTTTCCGAGCACGCGGTGTCTCCCTCTCATTTCTGGTCAGGTCAAAACGCGGGAGGAATCGGAAACGATCGGCGCCGCCGCCACGGCGGCGGTGGCGGTGAGCTTCCGATGTCAAGCGAAGAGAGAGACAGAGACGGTGGCGGTGATCAGTTCTCCCGATTCCACAAGGTATTCAATTTGTTTAATCTGTTTATTGTTCTTCATCTGGATTAAGAACTCCCTGCACCGTTGATCTTTTTGATGCAATATCTTGTATGATTTATGTAAAGCTTTTGTTGTTGATTGGGAATTATGATGTTATTATCAGATTTAGTTAGAATGATTTGTTTATTTTTTTAATTTGATGAAAATAAAAACCCTAGGTTAGAGAAACGAGACAGAAGTTGATTAGCTGTCATTTTGATATTTGAAGGCAATGATGATAATTGTTTTAATAGAGATTGTTTTTTTTAATTCAAGTTTTTTTTATATTCTTTTTGGTTTTGTTAAGCAGGCTTGAGTCGTCTTAGACTCAGTGACGGTGTTGGTTGTTTATAACGTTGGGGGTTGGTGGCGGCGGCGGTGGGTTTGGTGGTGTGGCGGTAGTGGTGGGTGACGGTGGTGCCGATGGTGCCTGTGGCGCCGATGGTGCCTGATTGGCGCCGATGCAGCCTCTGATTATCGGAAAATCTGTGCCAAACCCCGTTTTTTTAGTTACACATTGTTTTGATGTTGTTGGTTTTTTATATTTTTCCCCTTAGTCGATGATGATAAAAATCTATCTGAGACACCTACCAAGTTTGCGATTAATCGGTGTGTTCGTTTTGCGTAAAAAAGTTTGTGGAAAAAAAAAGTTAAACCGTATACTTTTTAACGTAAAACCATAAACTTTTTAACATAAAACGTAAAACCATAAAACGTAAAACGTAAAAACGTTAAACGTAAAAAGTTTTACGTAAAACGTAAAAAGTTTTACGTAAAACGTAAAATGTAAAAAGTTTTACGTAAAACGTAAAACCGTAAAACGTAAAATGTAAAAACGTAAAAACGTAAAACGTAAAGCGTAAAAAGTAAAACGTAAAAAGTTTTACGTAAAACGTAAAAAGTTTAACGTAAAACTTAAAACGTAAAAAGTTTAAAAAACGGGGCGTTCAACGGGTCGTAAAAAACGCACGTAAAAAACGAGGGCGTAAAAGACGGTGTGAAAAAATGGGGCAAAAAAACGGCGCGTAAAAACGGGACGTAAAACACGGCGTGCGTAAAACCGGGAATAAAAACCCGCACGTAAAAACCCGATCCCAAAAAACGGCGTGGAAAAAACGGGGCGTAAAAAAAACGGCGCGTAAAACGGGCCCTATAAACGGCGCGTAAAAACAGGACGCTAAAACGGCGCATAAAAACGGGACGTAAAAAATGGGGCGAAAAAACGGCTTGTAAAAACGTGACGTAAAAAGGGCGCGGCAAAAAACGGTGCGTAAAAACGGGCATAAAAAACGGCACTTAAAAACCCGGTCGTAAAAACGGCGTGAAAAAACGGAGCGTAAAAGTTTTACGTAGAACGTAAAAAACCAGGGCGTTAAACGCAAAAAACCGGCGTAAATAACGTTAACGTAAAAAACCGGCGCGTAAAACGCAAAAAACCGGCGCGTAAAACGTAAATAACGTTAACGTAAAAACCGGCACGTAAAACGTAAAAAAACGTTAACGTAAAAAACCGTCACGTAAAACGCAAAAAAACGTTGACGTAAAAAACCGGGACGTAAAACGTAAATAACGTTAACGTAAAAAACCGGGGCGTAAAACGTAAAAACGGCGCGTTGAAAAAACGACGCGTGAAAAAGCTGTGCGAAAAAACGGCGCGTCAAAAAACGAGACGTGAAAAGGCCGGGCATAAAAATCTTAAAAATTAAAAAAATTATAATAAAATTTTGATTTAAAAAAATTGTTTTACAAAAAAAAATCTGTTTATAAATAAAAAATAATTAAGTTAAAAAACTAATTAATGAATAAGAGAAAAAAGGTAATTTAAAATTAATATATATAAAAAGACAAAATAGAATGATTTTACTTAAATACCCTTTTGGATTATAATATTAAAGACATAATAAGACAAAAAGCTTTTAATATTAATATTTACTACTTTTAATCACATACATCCATCTAGTTGATCTAAGGGCCAGAAAGTGGTTCATATGGTTCTTACAACTAGAGGTGGTTTTCATTTTAGCGATCCCCTATATATATATATATATATATATATATATATATATATATATATATATATATATATATATATTAATATTCATAAAAATAATTCGAGCGAAACCAAACGATCGACGAGCGAGCGGAGCTTTGCTCGTGCTTGAATTGAATTTGAATCAAACCGATCCGAGCAGTTCATTTACAAACTGAGCGGGAATCGAACGAGTATTTTTCGAGCGATCGTCGAACGAGTCTCGATCGTCGAGCAGTTTGGATAGCCCTGCTTCTAGGCATATCATCCATATGACCCGGTCAATACTTAATTATAAAGTCTTTGTATTTATTACCCAAGTACTTAACTATTCTACATCTCCTCTCTCTCCACAATCGCAGAAACTATGCTCATCCTTGCAGGAAAATTGCTCTTATGGATGTTATGTTTTATTTTCATACATTCAAATCCTACTACCACCACCTTAGCTCAACCCGAATTCATTTTCTATTACTGCGAAAACGCGGCTAACTATACTGTAAACAGTACGTACCAAAGTAATCTCAATAACGCCCTCCCCGCCCTCCCCACCACCAACAGGGGCCTTGGATTCTACAAGCTCTCCCTCGGGAAAGGCAATGATACCGTGAACTCCGTCGCCCTTTGTCGAGGTGACGTCAACTCAGATGCGTGTGACACTTGTGTTAATGACTCCATTGTTAAATTGCCACGACTCTGCCCAAACCAAAAGGCAGCAACAGGATACTACGACTACTGTTTCCTGTCATACTCCAACGAGATTATACTGAATAACCCACAAATAAAGTTTTATATATATATGGCCAATGCCCGAAATGCAACGGATATTGATCGGTTCAATGGTGCTTTGGCGCCACTATTGAGGGAGCTGAGAGGTTATGCCGCCGCTGCCGGTCCCCTTGGGAAGTTTGCCACTGGGAACACGAGTGGTCCAGATTTCTCCACGATCTATGGGCTTATGCAGTGTATTCCAGATCTATCCGAACAACAGTGCAGTGATTGCTTGGAGGATATAATCAATCGAATTACACTATATTTTAATGGGAGAGTTGGAGGAAGAATTCTTCTTCCTATGTGTAATTTTAGATACGAGATATATCGGTTTTTTAACGGGAGTGGTCAGGCCATGTCACCACCAACACCACCAATTTTACCGCCATCTCCGTCAATCCCACAACCAACACCCCCACCAGGTATGTACTATATTAGTATATTGTAAAAAAACAAGGCAGTTTACTTTGACTACGTCTTAAACGTTCTTGGCGTACCCAGTTATGTCCTAATCTTAAATCAATACACTAAAACACCAAGTCAAATACGTGTTTAGGGTAGGCGTTACCCATCTGCTAGTTTAATAAATAAATAGTATTCTATGTGTTGAATTCTTAGCCAAGTATCCATGAAGTGGATGAATGTCACTTTTCTCATTTTATGTAGGTGTGAAATGACACAACTACTTTGACAAAACTACGGTTTGTAAGGGCGTTTTTTATATTACACATCTATCTATACTATATAATAAAACAAACCTATTTTGATACACTTGTCATTCTCTCGTTTAATTGATTAAAATTATTAATAATATTAATAATAATAATATTTAATCTAAATTAATACAAATTCTTATTATTAATAATATTTAATCAAATCTAAAATCTACACACCATATTTTTAACTTACTGAATTTTAAATATTAAAATAAATTTCAAATCGTGTTTCCGGATGTATTTAGTCATTTTTAAAGTTTTTAATAGAAAATTAATTACTTTTTAGCAAATTTTTAAAACGAAATTCGTTGGTCCATTTTTGTTTGTCAAAGCGATAAAATAATCTTAATCATAACTGATTTTTATGTTTTACAATCAAAATATATTTAAACTAACCCCATTATAAATAAATAAATAAATAAATAATATATATTAGTTTTGTTGAAACCCCATTACTAATCTTCTATCTACCATAATAAAAGAAAGTAACTTTTGAACACGTGTCATTCGAAGTTATTCTCAAATCTATACTTATCTTATATAAACTAAATAAATAAATAATAAATTAATATTAAATTATATCATACTTTAATAAAATATTATCCTCAAACGTAAATTGTTAATTTAATATATTTTTAAAACAAATACATCTTTTTCCTACTTATCTTATATTAAATATATAAATAATAAATTAATATTAAATGTTATCCTAATTTATTAAAAATATAACTTTTTTTATTATTTGCTATACAAAATTATATTTATTCAACTCATGTAAAACATGGGGTTTTTAAAAAAAATATACTTTTTATTTACTATACAAAGTTACATTTATATAACCCGTGTAATACACGGAGTTTCTAAAGATATATAACTTTTTATCATTTGCTATGTAAAATTGGATTTATTCAACACATGTAATATATGAGGTTTTTTAAGGATATAATTTTTTTTATTATTTGATAGATTTTTCAACCCGACTATACACGAGTATTTTTAAGATACGACGTTTTTAATATTTAATATACAAAATTACATTTATTTAATCTGTGTAATACACATGGTTTTTAAAGATATAACTCATTTTAGATCTATTCAACACGTGTAATATACGAGGTTTTTAAGGATATAATTTTTTATTATTTGGTAGATTTACTCAACCCGATTATACAAGGGTTTTTTAACTCTACGACGTTTTTAGTATTTAGTATACAGAATTACATTTATTTAATCTGTGTAATACACATGGTTTCTAAATATATAACTTTTTTATTATTTGATATATAAAATTACATTTATTTAATCCGTACAATATACGGGGTTCACAAACATATAATTTTTTATTATTTAATATATAAAATTATATTTACTCAACTCGTGTAATACATGGGGTTCTAACCTAGTATATGTAATATAAAAAGTGCTTCAGTCAAGCACTTTTTCTTGCGGTCCACAACGTGTTTTCTTTTAATTCTAGATATGTATTACAACTTCAGATAGAGTTTTTTTAGTTTTCTCATTAAGATGAATTTTCTCAAGATCCCTCCCCTGTATATAAAAGTGTTTCGGTTCGCAAGGATGTTTTTTATATTACACTTGTGTAATATAAAAAACACCCTTGCGAACCGCAAGCACTTTTCCTTGTTGTACGCAACGTGTTTTTTCAATATATTACAAATATGTAATACAACTTCAAAAAGAGTTTTTTAGTTTTCTCATTAACGATGAGTTTATATATATAGGGGAAGGTTCATTGGGGAACACTAAAAAAGTGGGGAACAGCGGGGAACCGACTCAAACGAACTCCGATTGGATTCATTCCAGCGGCGTTGGAACCGGTTCGTCGAACCCTAACTAAGATCTCTTAACCATAAACCCTAAATCCTAACTCCTAAACTCTAAACCCTAAAGCTAAAAAATAAGGCTAAAACCTAAGCTAAACCATAAAATCTAAACTATAAACCGTAAAAGCTAAACCCTAAAGGCTAAACCTAAAGCTAAACCCTAAAGCCAAACCCTAAACCCTAAAGATAAACCCTAAACCCTAAAGCTAAACCCTAAGGCTAAACCCTAAAGCTAAACCCTAAAAGTCAAACCCTAATATATTTAGGGTTTAGGGGTTATGATTTAGGGTTTAGGGTTAAGAGATCCTAGTTAGGGTTCGATGATACGGTTCCAACGCCGCTAGAATGACTCCAATCGGAGTTCGTTTGAGTCGGTTTCCCACTGTTCCCCATTTTTTTAGTGTTCCCCAATGAACCTCACACTATATATATATATATATATATATATATATATATATATATATATATATATATATGTATAAATATATATATGGTAGAGTTTATGAGGGAAAAATGATGTATTTGTAAACAAAATGAACTTATCCTGACAATTGATTTTGTAGATCTAGTTTTTTTTAGTGGCAAGATTGTAATTATCTTTCGTAACTTATATGTATTTTAATAGATATAAAGGTATAATTGTATTTTTCTCTCTCCATTTAATTTATTGATTTTTTCTCTCTCTCCTGATTTTCTATTTCTAATTAGAAGAATATTTAATCACATTCTCTATATTTTTTTTCCTCTCACAAATTAACTAACTTAATATTTGATAATTTAAAAAAAATACAAACATTATCAAATATTGTTCAATCTAGAACACGATTAAAAATATTTAATTACATTCTCTATACATATATGTATTAGATCAATGTTTGATGAAAAGATGCATAGTGGAAACAAGATGTAATAATACACAGGTGTATAAGTCTGGTATATACCGACCTATATACACTATGTACTTGAATAATACACAGGTGTATACGTCTGCAATATACCGACATGTATACACATATGTACTTGAATAATATACAGGTGTATAAATCTGGTTTATAGCGCCCTGTGGGAACAAGATGTAATATTACACAAGTGTATAAGTCTTGTATACACTGACCTGTATACACATATGTCAAAAAACATAATTTAATTAGGTCTAGTATTTAATTTTAAAAAGAACTAAGAGTTTATTTAGAAAAAATAACATTAGCCCTTCAATCTCTTATAACTAAAATAATGGAGAAATAATTAAAAACGAGAGAGAGGGAGAGAGAGAGAGAGAGAAAGAGTTAAGAAATTAGAAAATTAAAGGATATTAATTAAAAATACTTGGCTAATGTCAATCTTACCCTTTTAATCTAAAAGATGATTAAGGGCTAAGATTAGTTCACTCAGTTCACTCTCAAGAAGTTGTTCATAAATGAATCTAATTCTCTCTCTCTCCCCCCTCTCTCTCTCTCTCCCTCTCTCTCTCTATATATACATATAGAGGGAGAGAGAGAGAGAAATAGAATTAGGAGAAAACGGTTGGAAGTGTGAAAACAGTGAGAACGGATCCTGGACGAACACGTGGCGCACGATATTATCAAGGCGGAGGAGCTTTTTTGTCATTTTATTTTTTTTTCCAATGCATCTCACGGTTTCTCATTTGTGGCGTGGAAGATTTTTTGGCGCGTAGTTATAAACAAAAACTTTTTGGTGTTTTGTTTTTTTAGATTTGCCTTGATGAGTTAATTGTGTTTTGTCTTACAAAGTAAATATATTGCCGTTTATGGCGCTCCCAAATTCATTATAATCGATTAATAATTCAAACATTACAATTTTTTTGGCATCTTTTTTGTAGATCTGTCGCGATGAATTAATCCTTTTTGTCTTATAAATGTAAACATCATGGCGTCCATGGCGTTCCCAAATTCATTATAAACCATTAATAATTCAAACATTACATTTTTTTGGCGTTTTCATTGTTTTTTGTAGATCTGTCTCGATGAACTAATCCTTTTTGTCTTATAAAAGTAAATATCTTGGCGTGCATGGCGTTCCCAAATTCATTATAATTAATTAATAATTCATTAATAATTCAAGTAATTATGGAGTTTTGAATTAATCCTTTTTGTCTTATAAAAATAAATATCTTTTTTTTTCAAGTGTATTTTTTATCTTTGTCATGTGATGTAGGATGCAGATCTATACCGTGATAAGTAATTATGAGGTTTTAAAAATATAAAAAATTACAACTAATTAACTTTTGTAAGGAAAAATAATGTTATGGCGTTTGAAACACAAAGATAGCGTTTTGAAACATATATCAGACATGCACATTGTAAGTAAGATTCATGACGTTTAGAAACAAGTAGATGCAATAGTCTAAACCAAATACATAAGTCAACATGCAATAGTCTAGGGTTTAAGCGTTTTTCTTTGGAATTTGGGAGGTTTCTCTAGGAAGTATATATGTTTCGATCGTGTTTTGATGGGTTTTGTAGATGCACATTTACTTTTTTGCCCTTAATGAAGCGCGCCCACTTAATAAAGTTGATATTATTTACGAAAACGCCACAGTGCCAATTTAATCCATAGATTGTTTTGATCCATCGGATGAGATGCGTTCTCACCGTTTTCACACTTATAGGCGTTTTCTCTAAATCATGCCCCTATATATAAATATATATATAGTGTGTGAGGTTCAATGGGGAACACTAAAAAAAGTAGGGAACCGGGGAACACTCATAAAATTTATCTTAACATGTCAAATTTTTTTTTTGGGTAAATTACTTTTTGAGTCCCTGTGTTTTAGTGGTTTTAACTAGTTGAGTCCAAAAGCAAAAAGTTTAATGACCTGAGTCCTTATAAGTATTTTCTTTAACCATTTGAGTCCTTTTGAGTCCAAATTTTAACCTTTTGAGTCCAATTTTTTGGACTCAAATTGTTATAAAATGAATAAAATTGGACTCAAAACGTTATAAAATAAATGGCTAGGGACTCAGGGCGTTAAACTTTTTTATTTTGGACTCAAGTGGTTAAAACCACTAAAACATGGGGACTCAAAAAGTAATTTACTCTTTTTTTTTAAAATTCTGCAATTTTCCTTATAAATACTTGTATAAGCATTTTTATTAAAAAAATGAAAAATTAAAAATATAAAAAATACAGTTAAAAAAGGCTTAAGGTTTTTTTTTTTTTACAAAAATGATTTTTTATTGGAATAGTTTCTACCCATTTTTATAAGGAAATGCACTAAAATTTTGAAAAAAAAATGATTTTTAACATGTTAAGTTAATTTTATAAGATATATTTTTAACTGTTTTTTAAATATATTTTTTATACTTTTTAGTTTTTTATTTTCTTATTAAAAATGTTTCTATATGTATTTATTAGGAAAAGCGCTGAAAAATTTTTAGCAAATTTATTTTTAACATGTTAAGTTGAATTTTGAAGAGTGTTCTCCGGTTCCCCACTTTCTAATGTTTCCCAATGAACTCTCCCATATATATATATATAGGGTAGGGATCCTGTACATTAATTCAGAAGTGTGAGACGTGTATTATAACACTATATATAACACTATATAACATCATATAAACACCGTATAACACTATGTAACACCATATAACACCATATAACACTATATAACAATATATAACACTAGGGGAAGGTTCATTTGAGAAGAAAAATTAATTGAGAAGAAAAAGAACAAAGGGTAATTTTGTAAAACATTAAATAGTTTTTCACTTATCTCATTTATTATTATTTTTGACTAATTAATTAGTCATAAAGACTATTATCCTCCACACTAACTTTTTTTGCCTACACACATCAAAAAGTTGTCGTACATATTTCGAAATTCATCCTACACGTTGAAATTTATCTTACACAACTCGTAATTTATCCTACACAACTTCTAATTTATCCTACACTTTAAATTATTTTATTTTATTTTTTAAAAAAATATATATTTTGAAGATAAGTTACAAAAAATTTAATGTATTAGCATTTAAAGAGGAAGACTACAAATTAATGACCTATGTAGATTTACCAATGTACCCTTATAGTAACATTAAATACTTATATTAAATGAAGTAAAATAAAGCATTCTTATTGGTTGAAATTTGTTCTTTTTTCTTCTTACAAAAAATTTCTTCTCATTTGAACTCTCCACTATAACACTATACATCTATCATAGACATGCTATCAGACAAAATATAGTGTTATATTTGTTATATAGTGTTACATAGTGTTATGTTGTGTTATATGGTGTTACATAGTGTTATACGGTGTTTATATGGTGTTATATAGTGTTATATATATAGTGTTATAATACACTTCTCACACTTCTGAATTAATGTACAGGATCCTCAATATATATATATATATATATATATATATATATATATATATATATATATATATATATATATATATATATATAGTGTGTGGTTCATTGGGGAACACTAAAAAAGTGGGGAACCAACTCAAACGAGCTTCGATTGGACTCATTCCAGCGGCGTTGTAACCGGTTCGTTGAACCATAACTAGGATCTTTTAACCTTAAACCATAAATCCTAACCCCTAAACCATAAATATATTAGAGTTTGGCTTTTAGGGTCTTATATTAGGGTTTTGCTTTAGGGTTTAGTTTTAGGTTTAAACATTAATATTTAGTGTTTAGCTTTATGGTTTAGCTTTTAGGGTTTATAATTTAGATTTTACGGTTTAGCTTAGGTTTTAGCCTTATTGTTTAGCTTTAGGGTTAAGAGATCTATGTTAGGGTTCGACGAGCTGATTCCAACGCCGCTAGAATGAGTCCAATCAGAGTTCTTTGAGTCGGTTCTCCACGGTTCCCCATTTTTTAGTGTTCACCAATAAACCCTCCCATATATATATAGGAACAGGATCAGGAGAGAACGCCTTAAAGTGTGAGAATGGTGAGAACGATTCTCAGCCACAAGATCTTATTGGTTTGTGGCTGAGATTGATGCGGTGGCATTTTTGTAAATAATAGGGGTTTTGAAACTACCAGGAGAGGTAAAATAGGAAGATTCAAACAAAGATGCACATGCTAATCTCATGCCATTTTCCCCCATCATATTTAAACGACAATAACTTTTTTATACGTGATTATTTTCAAAAAAAAATTACACCATAAAACTCAGCGTTTTTTATCTTTCCAACGAGTATACTATTGATATACTTTTCGAAAAAAAATTAACTGGGTTTTATGACGTTTTTCTGAACTGGGTGTTTTATAGCGTTTTAGACTAGGTATTTTCATGACGTTTTTCTGAACTAGGTGTTTTTATTGCGTTTTAACTAGGTATTTTCATGGCGTTTTTCTGAACTGAGTGTTTTATGGTGTTTTCAACTAAGTTTTTTTATGACGTTTTTCTGAACTGGGTGTTTTATGGCGTTTTTACAGTACAAATTATGATTTTTCTGAGCTCAAAAAATATTAATTTAGGCTTATGGCTCAAAAAAATGGTTTTTTTGAGTTGTTGTAAATTATAGCTCAAAAAAATAGCTTTTTTGTTATGGCGTTTTAACTGGGAGCTGGCTCAAAAAAATGGTTCTTTTGAGCTGTTGTTATTTATAGCTCAAGAAAAATAGTTTTTTTTTTGTTATAGCGTTTTAACTGGGAGGCTAAAAAAATGATTTTTTTTGAGCTGTTGTAAATTATAGCTAAAAAAATAGCTTTTGAGTGTTTTATGGCGTTAAAAAAATAGTTTTTTTTTTGAGCTGTTGTAAATTATAGCTCAAAAAAATAGCTTTTGAGTGTTTTATGGTGTTAAAAAATGTTTTTTTTGAGCTGTTGTAAATTATAGCTCAAAAAAATAGTTTTTGAGTGTTTTATGGCGTTTTAACTTGGGGTATTTTTCATGTCGTTTTTCTGAATTTGGTGTTTTTATGGCGTTTTATTTGAACACCCACTTCATGTGAGTGGGGTTTTTGACAATATTATCCCTTAGTGTAATTTAACATCAATGCCACATATCACCACCAAAATCGTTTTCACCGTTCTCACACTTTTCACCGTTCTCTCTAAATCCTGACCATATATATATAGGGTAGGGTTCCAGCGTGAACAACCTCCCAAGAGTGAACTGCGTGAACAGATCTGGACCTTTGATTTCCTTTTTAGTTGTTAAGGGTAGGATTGTAATTATATAAAAAATTAGATTTAAATCATTATTTTAATAATTGAATTAAGTTACATCTTTCCTATTTTAAATTCATTATCCATATTATGTTTTCTTTATTAATAAGATAATTATCAAAACAAACAACAAATCA
This sequence comes from Helianthus annuus, assembly GCF_002127325.2. Lineage (NCBI taxonomy): Eukaryota > Viridiplantae > Streptophyta > Magnoliopsida > Asterales > Asteraceae > Helianthus > Helianthus annuus. The sequence goes on from NC_035449.2 coordinate 120,017,142, forward strand.
CCATATTTCAATTTTAATTTTTATTTTAAATTTCATCACCAGAATTCAAATTTTGATTTTTAAGATCCACGTAACCTTCATATTTCAACGGTATACACATGTGTACTTGGATATAAATAGAACAGTACACATGTATACTTGGATATAAATAGAACAGTACACATGTGTACTCAGCATCGTTTGTATGTGTAATTAGCTACATAATACATACATAGAAACAATACCTGTAAAACTATTTTATATTTAACAAATTACAAGTTCCATAATGTTTTCCAAACCAAACAAAAAAATATATAATTACAAGTTCAAGTTTCGTAAAAACAATAAACCCAACATAATCGAAAAAACAAAAAACATAATCTTTTACAACTATTCGCCATGTTGTATGCTGAATCATCCTTATCGACCAAGCAAACAAACATATGTGAATCATCCTTATCAACCTCATACGTGAATCATCCTTATCGACCTTCCATCTCCACTTTTCTCGTTAACGACATCTCCTATATTAACACAAAAAAAAAAAAAAACTCAGCAACTAATACTTTGCATAATTCACAAGTGTACATCAACAACCTTACACATTCAATACACAAAAAATTCCGAGATAACACAAAACATACGTTATACACATGTGTACATCGCGTTAAAATTAGAATACACATGTGTACATCGCAATAAAACACATAGCAAAATCAGAATACACATGTGTACATCGCATCAACTTCAATCTAAATATCTCTACAACATAGAAGAACCTGCGACCCCTTGTGTTTCGTCCACAAACCAAAACCACTCCTCTATCTCATCTGTTTGAGATAATAACTATATTTTAAATTCTTTTAAACACACGTTGTATGTCATCTCCTTAATTATAAAAACAAAACAATCGAACATACTGTTTTGTGCATATATTCTTTTTCTTCCAAACTTTCAGTTGTTATCAATTTTAAACATATTAGTTGATCATTTTCCTTAAAAAACAAAGGATCAGTACTCATTCATCATCTTTATCTAATTAACTCAACAACTAGTCCTTCTTCTTCATTAGAAAAAGAACATACTAACATACAGTTTGTATAAAACTCCAAGTTTCAATTGGTTTGAACATGGCTGTGTATCGAATGATTAACAAAAATCAAACAAAAGCAAGAGAAAATTATACCGAAACAGTGGGGGACGACTTGAGACGTTCCGTCGAACTCGATTGCTCCGGTGTAACTCCGGCGACGAGTGGTTCCTCCGATTGTTTCCGACGAAGTGTTCGGCGACAATTGGTTCCTCCGACGATTGGTTCCTCCGGCTTTTTTTAAATTGCCTGATGCGCTCCAATGTGTTAGGTCAAAAAATCTGATGCGCGATACGAGCGCATTACGTATGCGATGTGCTTCTAATATAAAAAAAAAACTTAAAAAAAGGATTATACATACATAAACTAAAAAAACACACATAATGATTTAAAAACATACATAAACTAGAAAATACACTTAATAAGAAGATAAGAATTGCTGTTAAAAAAAAATAAGAATATAAGAATTATGTTTTGAATATGTTCTTGCGAAATTTAAAAAATTAAAAATTAGGAGTCTATTTTTACGAATATACAATATCAACAATTAAACAAAACTGTTGATTTTCTTTATATATATATATATATATATATATATATAATCTGCACGTGATAATCTGTCAAACTTTAATTGAATCCAAACGATCAAACCATATACTATTCTCTTATTGGACCACCTTCATTCTCAATATCAGACAATTGATAGAATCAAGAATTTCACATGACAATCTATGACACAAAGAGAAAGTTATTGGACCTCAAATCGTGAATCACGTGAACCTTTTGAAAACTAACAATTTATGATAACTTCACGTGAACCTTTTTTCCATTCACCTTCCTTGGATCCCTAAACAAAAAACGTACCCTAAATCGATCGATGTCGGCAGTGGTGAATCGGCATTAGGATTTTCCGGCCAGGTCAGCAGAAAGTGTGCAATTCCGGCGACTTGCTGGCTTCGATGGTCTCCTCTGCTTTTCGTTGATGTCGGCGACGCTGCTATGTGAGAGAGAAAGATTTGGTGGGAGTTTGAAACCTAAATGTGGAGATAAACGAGATTTATGCAATCAAGTTAAAATGTAAATTACACATATACAATTATTCACTTAATTAAATAGTAACAAATAACCAAATAATTACCATCTTGCCATTCACTAAAAATCTCAAGATCATAAAAATCAATGGCCTAGATCAGTTCACGCAGTTCACTCTTGGGATTTTGTTCATGTTTGAACCTAATCCTATATATATAGGGTTAGGTTAACGTACAAATGCCCTTATCGTACATTACGTACGCTACAATCTCAGCCGTCCGATCATCTTCCCGCATTGAATTCGCATGTTGTTTTTTTGTAACAATTTCGCATGTTGGTTTTTTAACATGCGATTTCATCAAAATTACCACATGCGAAATTGTTACAAAAAAACAACATGCTATTTCATCAAAATTATCACATGCGAAATTGGTACAAAAAACAACATGCGAATTCATCAAAAATTATCACATGCGAAATTGTTATAAAAAAAACAACATGCTATTTCATCAAAATTATCACATGCGAAATTGGTAAAAAAAAACAACATGCGAATTCATCAAAAATTATCACATGCAAAATTGTTATAAAAAAAACAACATGCGATTTTAAAATGCGGGAAGATGATCTGACGGCTGAGATTGAAGCGTACGTAATGTACGATAAGCAATATTGTACAGTAATCTTTACCTATATATATATATATATACATACATACATACATATATAGGAGAAGGACCCGTTAGGAACCACCCTTTATTGCGAGAACCGCGAGAACCAATGTGAAAATAACCAAAAATACCTAAAAATAGCTAAAAACACAAAAAAAAAAATTAATATTTTTTTAGCTAAAAATCGCTAATTTTCGTTGCCAATTTTTTTTAAATAGTTTTTTGGCTACTAAAAGTAGTGATTTTTAGCTAAAAAATATTAAAAAAAAATTGTGTGTTTTTTAGATTTTTATAGGTTTTTTGGGGGTTTAGTTTTTAGCATTTTAGCTTGGGTAGGGGGGTGGGGGTTTAGGTTTTTTTTTCTTTTTTTTTTTTATGGGTGTGGGGGGGGGGGGGTGGTGGGGGGGTTAGGTTTTCTTAGGTTTTTTAAGGTTTTTGTGGTGTGTTCATATTAGTTCTCATGGTTCTCACAATAAAGGTGGTTCTCAAATGAACCTTACCCTATATATATATATATATATATATATATATATATATAGGGGAAGGTTCTATGCAGAACACAAAATATTACGAGAACACTCAGAACACAGTGAGTCACCTATTTTTTCAATCCTAAAAATCTAAAAAGTAAATGAAAATGTTGCAGATGTAAGATTAATTGTTTTTTACACTAGAATTCAAAACAAAATATGAAAAATTTTCACTTTTTCTATAACCTCTACATATGTAGGTTATGTGTATGTTAAATTACCAACATGTGTGTAAGCTATGTGTAGGTAAAAAAAATATGGTTTTTATGTATATATAATACACATATGAATGTAAGAAACATAAAATTTTAAAAAACATGAAACCTAAATCCTAAAATTTAGTGTTTTAGAGTTGTTCTTTTTGTTCTCGCAATAGTTAGTGTTCTGTAATGATTTTTATCCGCTCTTTATCCTATATATATATATATATATATATATATATATATATATATATATATATATATATTTCTAAACTTATAATTCTCATGTTTCCATGAACACTTAATTAATCGTATGGTCCCTGTGACTTGCATATATTTCACCAATGCCTTTAAGTTACACTAGTGCTCCTTGTAATATGAATTATGGTGGTGCTAACTAGCTAACGACATTACGTTACTCCGTTCAGTTCATGCAAAAAAACGAAACTACACTCAATATTTACTAAAAACATAAATATATAAATTAATTTATTAAGTAGGCCACCAACACCACCACACTACCGCCTGTATGGCTACCATTACCCCAATTGATCTCTGGTCTAGCCCCAAGTAGACACAGAAAACTAGACTATCGTTGAAGAAGATGAGAGAGGAGGGATGGTGCTTCATATCCCTATTTTGGCAATAATTTAAGATATGTTTGATGCTATCCCCCCTTATCAACAAGCGTTTCCCTTCCTCATCCTCTTCTTGGTATGGTGAATTATTGATGTGTTAAAAGTAGTTTAATAAAAACAAACTAAATTAACCTAATCTAGACACAAAGTAATACTCTAGACTCTCTAAACTCGACTAAACTACTAACTGGCAAGTAGGGGTGAGCAAATTAACCATCATAACCGACAACCGAACCATAACCGACATAACCGAACCACTAATAACCGATAATCAATATAACCAATGGTTATGGTGATGAAACTTTGTACAACCGCTCAATCGGTTATGGTTATAGTTATGAAGTTTTGGTTAACCGATATAACCGAAACCGAACCGAACTTATGATGTTAACTTTACATAATGGATTTGTGTTTTACAAAATCATATAGAGGGTTTTTAGTAAGATAAAAATATGTTAGTAACAAAATGATCTTGATGTATATGTTATTTATTTTGATAAAGAACTAAGGTGTTATGGTCATAATTGTTTTTGTTTGAGAATTACCTTATTAAAAAGAACCCTAACTCGGTAGTTTAACCAAAACGTTTAGTCTCCATTATCTTATAAAATAGGCTCAAGCTAAGTTCAAATCGTGCACAACCCTATTTATTTCAAACCTTGCTTGGTTACTTAACCGAAATTAACCATAACCGATTAACCATAACCGAAGTTTGGTTATGGTTATGGTTACCAAAACTCCATAACCGAACTAGCGGTTATGGTTATGGTTAATAGTAAAAACCGAACCAAACCGACCCATGCACACCCCTACTGGCAAGTGAACCCATCGACTCTAGTTAAGCTAAGTAAGTCCGGATATCGAACCCATAGGACTTTATTTAACTACGTTAATTAGACTCTATCTAGACCTAGACTGACACGAACACGACACTAACCATTTTTTATATTTGAGGGGGGGGGGTCTAAATTTCCTAAAATTGCGATTTAAATTAAATTAATTAACTAAATTAACGAAACACAAACTAACTCGGGTTTACTCAGATGATGGAAAACATTACCTAGACTGGAATCCTGGATTGTAATAGTAATGATTTATTGTGATTATTAATTATTATGGAACCAGGATCTTTATATTCTAAACCTATCGAGACACCGAACAAGACCCTCGACCCTTCTCGAGAAGACACTTATGGAGCTCTAAAGGCTATTATGGTCATCGGTTAATCTAGACTCTCTCACGTGTTATCTAAGGGTTTACAAAAGTATCCTAATATGATTTACTCCCTCACAGCCTATAAACCTAGGATAGACTTGGAATCTTAATTTGATTTGTTAGACAACAATCACTAAGGCAACTAGTTCAGACTCCTCACAAAAACCGTACCTAGCAATTTAATGAATTAGACTCAACAAAAATCTCGCACCTCACAACTTTAAAGATTAGTAGAACACTCAAAATTATTAAATTATTAATTATTACTTCTAAGGTGTATTGGCCAATTAACCTTAAAGATTACAAAGTCAACTATAATCTAGCATGAACCTATTACGTGAAAGACATTCACCAAGACTCATACGAAGCAACAAATAAAAATCAAGCAACTCCTGAGCATGCATAAACATAAAATCAATAAACCAAGCTGGCTAGTTTTGAAAAAATCCATTAATAATTAATAAATCATAATAAATTCAGAACTTTAATCCAATCATCTCAGTCTAGGCAGAAAATAAACTTAGCCAATCATAGTCGTTGAAACAATCAAAACAAGAGTATTTTTATGAACAAGAAACATGATCAAAAACAAGAAACGAAGAATTAAGAAATCCGGATGGTAAAACACGACCCAGATGCTTTCCTTTGCTTCAAACCTTCAACCGGCTGCTTCAAGCTCTCAAAAACGCTCCAAAAAGCTCCAACTTTAGCTGAGAATTCGTCCATGTTAATGCAAATTCGTAATTAGGGTTGACTTGTTAGTTAATGATGTTTATATATGATTTTCTAACAAGAATCCAGCTGCAACAACAATTTTGTCCCTGACTTCAACCCCTTCGCGCTATGCGAAAGGGTCTTGCCAAATCGGTCGCGTCACACAACATTATGAAACTGAAATTTATAATTTTATATCTTCGCGTTGCTTCAAGCTGTTTCCAAGAATTGGTGGCGTGACGCTACGGGATCTTTTTCCAGATTTCCTCGTTTACCGTTCCCATTCAGCTGCGTCACGACCCGGTTCTCGTTGCTAACTCCTTTTCAGCCTATTTCAAGCGTTTTTTCCAACTTTTTAGCAACCAAGACCTGCAAACAAACAAACTATCAATAGAAACTATTTCTAACTAAAAACCGATTAAAATGAAACAAAAATTATACAAACTTCACACGATAAATGTATGTATTTTGCAATACATCAATTATGAAGAAGATAGGGGTGGGTAGTTTGGGAGAAGAATAAGAATAAGAGTAGGTTGTTGGGATGATGGGGTTTATGATTAAACTTGTTTAAGAGTGAGAGAGGAATTCGTGATTAATTTTAGGGAAGTTTACAAAAAAAAATAGTGGTTTGACCAAGTGCATTTTCAAAAATGTCAAGCTCAGGCGTCCTTGGAGCGGCACATCAAGCACGGGACGCGTCCATATGCAGACACCCAATAAAAAATGGACACGTGTCCTTTCAAATGGTGCAGGTGAGCCTAGACGCATCCCATGTCAAGCTCACGCGTCTTTGGAGCGACGCATCAAGCACGAGATGCGTCTTTGAAAATCCCTTGAAAGATGCGTCTGGGAGGGCATGGGATGTGTCTGGGAGGCATAGGATGCGTCGGGGAAGCATGGGATGCATTTGGGAGGGTATGGGATGCCTCAGGGAGGGCATGAGAATTTTCGGGGAGGCATGGGATGCGTCGGGGAAGCATGAGATGCGTCTGGGCCCACCTGCAACATTTGAAAGGACACGTGTCCATTTTATATTGGATGTTTGCATATGGACGCATCAAGTGCTTGATGCGTTGCTCCAAAGACGCGTGCGTTTGACATTTTAAAAAATGCACTTGGTTAAACTACTATTTTTTTTTTTTTTTTTGTAAATTTCCCTTAATTTTAATTTATATTATTTTTAATTCTAGCATTTTATTCTAAATTTATAATAGAGTTAAATGCCCGGATAGTCCTTGTGGTTTGGTCTTCTTTACCTTTAGTCCCTAATTTTCTAAAATTACAGCTATAGTCCCCAACTTTTTCAATTTCGTTCCTGGATGGTCCCTAACGCGAATAGAGGTTAGTCTTTTCAGTTAAGTGGGTGTGAAATGACCTACATACCCTTACTATTAAAAAATAACATTTAAATCAACACCATAGTCGGCCAACCGTTCGCTATCTCATCGCCTTGTCAAATCCCATTAGGCTACTCGGGGCACTCCGTTATAGAATAACGGAATCATTCTTCAACGCGTGATGGCCGCCGCCGGTGCTCTTTCAACGCGTTATTTTATAACGCAAACCCGGTTTTCGTGATGGTGACAACGCGTTATGGTTTTGTTTTGTGAGGGTATTTGTTGGTTGGGGGGGAATTGTTGGGTGTGGTGGTGAGTGATGACCACCCCCACTAAAAATGGTTGTGAGTGATGGAAAAATGGTCAATGACATGGCGAAACTTGATTGGTGCTTGTGAGTGATAAATTCTATCACTAGTGAACCACCCCTAGTCCCCTTAATCTTCTCTAACTTTCATAATTACCCACTCCATGGAAATCAACCATCATTTTCCCTAAACGATCTTCGTAATCCACAAATCAATGCCTAAAAAAACTTGGATCTTGGATCAAGAGTGGACTGACAAGAAGCTTTGGAGTCCAAAACGCCAAAATCTCACAACTGAAGTTTCATAAGTGCTTAGTTATTTCATAGTTTTTCATAATTCGAAACTGCATGAGCTAACTGCTAGCTCAATTGGTAAAGACTCATGCTTCTTAAAAGGAATATCACAGATTCAAACCTAGATAAAAGACTAATTTAAATTTATTGGTGTAGGATAGAATATGAGTAACATTTTTTTTTGTTATTTGAAAAGAATAATTGCTAAATAGTAATCAACTTTTAAATCGCTTTGTTCCTTCTAGGTTACACATAGTGTTATTCATATATGAAAAATTTTACGAAAAAGTTGAAAACATTAAAATTTAAGTGTTATTAGGAGTTTAAATATGAACTGATTGATAATTTTAGTGTAAACAATTTTTTCCTTGGTATTACTCGTTTGGTTTTATTTTTTAAGTAATTTTTGCATGCATCACCGAAAAAATCATCGTAAAACATTTTTTCATTAACTTTCTACTTATTCACATTTTTGCTAAAAGTTGAAACTAAACATGGTTAACTCCAATACTTTATTATTTTGCAGGCAAAAAGAATATCACGACATGGATTGTGATAATAATTATTGCAATTGTGACCGTCATTGTCACTTTACTTTTTATCGTTATGAGATTGAGGAAGAAGAAGCAAGCGATGCCCCCATTACCTCCCATAATTATTCGGAGTAATAGTACTACTAGTGGTAAGGGTTAATGGTTTATATTGCGAGCAGCATTCTTTTGTTGTGGCTTAAAGTCCCCGCTTGCAGGGCTGGCCGTTAGTGTAATTAGACTAGACGATGACTTTGGATCTCTAAAAAAGTAGGGTCTCCAAAATTAAAAAATATATATATTTATAAAAAGTGATTTTATATTTATAGTGATAATTGTTAACATTAATATACGTCTAGGTAGCGTTTGGTATGAATGAATAGAAGGCGGAATGGAATGGATCATTCCGATGGAATGAAAAGAAACATGTTTGGTTATCATGTGGTAATGGAATGAAGCATTCCACAAGAAATGTAAACCTTCCAAATATAACAATTTTCATTCCTTTGTAATGTGGTGTTTTTTTTCCATTCCTTCAAGGAATGGAACAAATATATTACTATTATTATTATTATTATTATTATTATTATTATTATTATTATTATTATTATTATTGTTATTAATTTTTTTACCATCATTATTATTATTATTATTATTATTATTATTATTATTATTATTATTAAAATTAATATCATTTTTAATAACCCACCACCGTCATTCACCTCCACCGTCACACGACACCACCTCTGCCGCCACCCACGGGCGACACCACTACCGACACAACCGTCTTCATGACTATTGTCGTCGCCACCCACCGCCACCATCACCCACTTTCGCCGCCGCCACCACCACCACCCCAGCCGTCACCCACCACCACCCACCTCTGCCTTGCTGTCTCCCACCATCGACACCTCTGCCCCCGCTGTCACCCGCCACAGCCGCCACCCACCCCTACCGCCGCCGTCACGCGCTACCCACCTCCACCACCCCACCGCCGTTGCCACCACCTTCGACCACTGCTCCAAACGCCACCTATCACCATCCACCGCCACCGACTGCCGTCACTCACCACCAATTTTATTCCTCCGTCTATTCTTTCTACCAAACAACACAAAGTAATGATTCATTTCATTCTCACATGGTAACCAAACAAGACATGGAATGGTAATGATACATTCCATTACCTCGTTCATTCCATTACCTCGTCCATTCCATTCATCCGTCCATTCCATTACGTCATACCAAACAGACCCCTAGTCTGGTGGTAAAAACAAGTTTTGGTTCTCGTGGAGCGTTGATCGGTTCGAATCCCACTAGCCACCCAGTTTAGAAATTATTAATCACCTCATGCTTTTAGTTTAGTAAACGGTTATAAATGCATCTTTTTTAATCACCCCTCCAGGCTAAAAGATTTTGTTCACACAATTTTTAACATGGTATGTTCATGTAATTTGATTTATGTATTACATACCTAACATTATTTAATTAGGGAAATGATCTAGGTTATATATTGGTTAAGTGCTATATAAGTTTCTTCCTAATATATTTCATGTCAGATACAAATCAAAATTATAAGCCTAAGAAAATTTGAAAAGGCTCCCGGATTTTCAATTCGCTTTGGGTCCTCAAAAGTTTGGACCGGCGCTGCCCCCCTATGCAGTTAATATTGCAATATATCACCGGTTATCGATCCCCTGGTGAGATATAGGTGAAAAATATTGATACTGGTATTATTGACAATATTGGACCGATATTTGAACAATATATCACCGATTTTTCCGATATCAGTATTTTTCTTTTTAGTTCTAGCATTCTTCTTTCTTCTTCTTATTGTTATTAGTGTTTTAAGTCTTTAGTTGAAATTGTTAGTGTTAAATGCTAATGTTTTAAGTCTTAATCAGTTTCCACTTGCTACAGTTGTTACTTGTTAGTGTTTTGCCAGTTACAAAAAAATAATTTTTTAATGGTAGGAGGGTATACTGAATTATTAGTATTAAATTGCTATATATATAGACCCAGCATGATATTAAAATTACTGATATCCCTTCACGATTACTGATATCGAATTTTTTACCGCATTAACTACTTAGCTGTCCACTTACATAGTTTAGCTAAACAACGCTAAACAACGTTATCTGTATTTGAGTCACATTGTCCTGAAAGCAACTTCTTACTCCTCTTTCTTTATAATAGTCGGAAATGTGGACATTAGCACCATAGAATCGTTACATTACGACTTTAATAGCGTGAAAGCAGCAACCAATGACTTTTCCGAAGAAAATAAGCTTGGACGAGGTGGTTTTGGAACAGTTTACAAGGTACGAAACAAACGATATTTTGTAATTATTACTTATTAGTAAACAAAGACATTACTTACAGAAATTTTGTAAGTGTTTTGTTAAATAAATAAGCCATTAAACTTCTTGACACCAATAAACATATACAAAAAGCTTATATTTATAGGGTAAGATTACTGTATAAATGAGTTTAATATACTAAACGTCAGAAGTGAAATATATATATATATTTTTTTTAATTTTTGTCCCGCCTTGTTGAAAACGTATTTTAATCCCATAATCTAAAAAAAAACGTGTATTTAGGGGCTGTTTGTTTAGCTCTTAACGGAGTTCTTAATGGTTCAGACTGTTTGTTTTGCGAGCAGATGTCTGAATGGTTCAGACATTCGTCTCTAAATGGTTAAGACCTCTAATATGAATTGATCAGACATATGCCTCTGAAATTTTAAGAATTATATTGGCTCTTAGGGACTGTTTGGTAACTTCTGAATGGTTAAGTGCTGAACGAGTAAGAGATCTGAACCATTAAGTGCTGAACCAGTAAGAGGCCTGAACCATAAAGAGCTGGTATAATGCTTAACAGTTCAGAGGCAAATGTCTGACCAATTCAGATTAGAGGTCCTAACCATTCAGACTCGGTATAATGCTTAACCATTCAGAGGCAAATGTCTGAACCATTCAGACATTTGCTCGTGAAACAAACAATCTAAACCATTAAGTGTTGAACCAGTAAGAGGTCTGAACCATTAAGAGCCCCATTAAGAGAGGTAAATAAACAACCCCTTAATGGTTCGGACCTCTTACTGGTTCAGCACTTAACCATTCAGAAGTTGTCAAACAACCACTTACACTAGTAGAGTAATTATATATGTTATCACTCTACTCTAGTGTAATTGCATATAATTATTCTAATAGAGTAAATACAGGAAACAATGTATTTCTATTACATTTTTTAACTAAACATTATGCTTAACTAGATATGAAAAAAGAATTCTTCACTTCTCAGTATGTTAAGTCCATTTGTATTTAATCATTATAAGCAAGAATAATACAAAAAAATGACAACAATTTCTATATAACTGTAGAAAAGAGGGCTTGCACTTATAAGCGTATATTGAAAATCATAATGTTTGTACTTAAAAAGTGTAAATATTAATCTTAAAGTGCGAAGATAAATTGATAATCAGTTTGTACGATCTTCTATTGCATGAAGGAACAAACGGTGTAACAAATTAATGTCTCTACTTTTATATGTAGGTAAGCTGTATGTTTGTACGGACCTAAAAGCTCATACCAATTTTCTTAAACAACCATGAATGCGTACTTATCTTATTTTATACTTTTTACATGATTATAAATTTGTAAGTATTAACAAGTTGAGGTTGCTCAAATTCACCTAACTTGAGTGCAACACGTAACAAGAGTGCCGAGACAAGATATTATTTATGCACTGGTTTATATACTATCGTATGATATTTAGGGTACGTTTGAAGACGGAAACCAAATAGCAGTAAAGAGGCTAGCATTGGATTCGGGACAAGGTGACTTAGAATTTAAGAATGAGGTTTTGCTAGTCGCAAAACTACAACATCGTAATTTGGTTCGTCTGCTAGGCTTTAGTGTAGAAGGAAGCGAACGACTTCTCATTTACGAGTTCTTGCCAAATGCAAGTCTTGATCAATTTATATTTGGTAAGTTACTTCGAGCACACCGTGTTTTGAATATCACAAATTGTATAGAAGAAACATAAACAAAATTACAACTTAAACGCAAAGATTTATTGGTTTACATGTGGGAAGTTTTTTGTAATACATATAACATCGTAAAGATCAACTTAACATATATTCTATTAACAAATAAATGACGGTGTTTGTAGATCCAACTAAACGCATGCTTCTTGATTGGGAAAAGCGATATGGTATTATCAAAGGCATTGCAAAGGGACTATTATACCTTCATGAAGATTCCCGTTTAAGGATAATTCATCGCGATATGAAGGCTAGTAATATTTTGTTAGATGCGCAAATGAATCCCAAAATTGCTGATTTTGGAATGGCAAGATTGTTTAAAACTGAGGAAACTGAAGGAGATACAACCCGGATTGTTGGAACCTAGTAAGTACACTTCTTTAGAAGAGATTAATTAATGAAACGTTACTAGAGTATTTTTAATTATAACCCAAGAACATCGAAACCTTTTTCATTTTTTTTCAAAGTCTCTCTAATGTAGTTTAGTTGTTGCTAGAACATGCTAATATTAATATTCTATTGTAGTTTTTCTTAAACCGCATTTTACAATGAACTACTGATTCTCCATTACATCACAAAACATATTATAGTAGCCGATGACCATTACAAACATGAATTAGTGATTTTGTGCATACCCACACCAACGGTTGCTAAATAACATTGTCATTTTATGTCACTTAAAGGAGGGTTTTTCATTGTTATTTTTTTACTAAAAATTAACTTCAAAATATTAAAGCCGTGTAAGTATGTGCGCAAGTGCTAACTTTATTCTCATTTACTCTTATAGCGGTTATATGGCACCAGAATATGCCATGCATGGGCAATTCTCGATAAAGTCAGATGTATTTAGCTATGGAATTTTGGTATTAGAAATGGTAACCGGTCAAAAGAACCAATGTTTTAAGATCAGAGACAAAAGGGAAGATCTTATTAGCTTTGTAAGTATTTGCCCATTATACAAAATCTGACCAATATATATAACAATATGATCATATTGTTGATTACAAAACTGTTAATATCTTTTAGGTATGGAAAAGTTGGAGTAATGGGACAACAATAGACATAATAGATCCCACATTGAAGACAGGATCAGGTTCATTGCATGACATCATTAGAAGTATCCATATTGGGTTATTATGTATTCAAGAAAAAGTTATTGATAGGCCAACTATGGCTTCTGTTGCTCTTATGCTTAATAGCTTCTCTATGACACTTCCCTTACCAGCAGAACCTGCTTTTTTCATGCGAAGTAACTTTGATCCTGAAGTGCCACTCCTACAGGAGTATAGTTCTTTAACAGGGACCGGTGGTTTAGGATCGTCCCAATATTCTGTAAATGAGGTTTCAATATCTGATTTTGTTCCAAGATAGGTATCTTGAATAAACTTGCTATGATATACATTTATTTATGATTTCCATTAAGAAACAATACATTTAAAATTACATGTTGAGCATAAAGATGTAAATTCGGATTTTCCTATTTAGTATTTGTATGTTTATGTTCTTTGTTTGAGACATCGTATCATGATTTACATGTTCTAAGTTATTATAGGTGAATAGAAAATGTTGTAGATGCAAACACAAATCAAGTAATCTAAACCATTCTAATCTAACATTTATATTATTACTTGATAAAGTAGGGATTGTTTTAAATTTTAATTTATAGTAACCTTTGGGTACTAAAATATTCGGTCACCTCTCCCGAGCTACATTATATACATATATCCTACCTAATAAAGTTCATAATTAGGGGACACATGTCCTCCATCTAGGGCCTCAATTCACTATTTTCCAGCCAAAAGACTCACAACAATCCATTCCCTTTGGTGATGGGTCATGCGGGATCCGTTTACACTACATTCGGGTCAAAATGGTTGTTGGTATATAAATTGACATAACCCGTTTACAATCAACAAATCATATTTTAGGGTTTGTCTTTCTTTCTCCACTCCAATCCATCTTCTTCATTCTTCGATCTAGCCTCAGTGTTAATTGAAACACGCAGATCCTCTTATCATCCATACTCGATTCCCTTTTTTCTCCTAAACCTTTATTTTCATTGGCGCCTCTCTCACATCCAATAACCCTAATGTGCATCGTGTGTAAGAAGCATCTAAATCATCTCTCTCGGATCCTAAATCCCATTTGTTAATGATCTTTAATCAATGTTAATGATCTTTAATCGACTTTGGTTTTTCGACAGAAGAGTTCATGATTTCGGAGAAGTAATCCGAAGGATATTATGATCTGCCCACTTTAACATCGTATATTCAAGGTAAGATTCTTTGTTCATAACCCTTGATTTAAATCTTTAGCGTTTTCACTGTTTTCAATTTTAGCGAGATTCTCGATCTAGGGGTTTGGTTTTATTCGAGATTTTTAATTTTATGTTTATGTTGTTTGATTTCTGATATTAAGGTGTTTCAATTTTTGGATTTTGAAAGCTATGATGAAATAAGAAATGGTGAACACTTGATCTATTTGATGACCTAGGTTTTAAATCAAAGTTTCAAACCCTATCTAACAGCGTGCCGACATTTTCAACATTTGGATTAGGTTGTTGGTTCTCTTCTTCATTAGTGGCTGCTCAATTGATGTTCTTTTTAACCTGGATTATGCTCAATTTTCATTGGTTTCTAGCAAAATTTAGACATAAATAAGCACCATATATGGTTTAATATATTAGTGACATATATATATATATATATACGTCACTTAGACTGCAATAGTGATGGTTATATTAAAAGGGCTGATTCTATACACACACCCCTATAATCTTATTTTCACATCCCTAGTGTATACATGCCGTATAAGGTTATACGGCCCATATAGAATGATTTTGCACAGAAATGAATGCACTGAAATCTTTTTTTTTTTTTTTGTTTTACGTGTATACGGGCCGTATAACATTATACGAGCCGTATACATGTGTATACATGTGTATATGTTATACGACCCAATGTGTTTATTTTTGTGAGTTTTGACCAGATTTTTTGGTTTTAAGATCTGTATACGGGCCGTATAAAGCTGTACGACCCGTATATAAGTTTTTTTTTGTGTAAAACCGAACAACCGTTTAATAAATTTTAGTAATTCTTTAGATAGCGTTTTCAGTATCCGGAGTTTGTTGGGTTATTTGTAGCTAAGGTTCAGAATGCTTGAATATGATGATATTAGAACACTGTACACTGCATGTAAACACAGTGGCTTTGTGATGATATCTTAAAAATTGGGAACCACATATTCGTGTGTTACAGTTTGGAAAGATGATTGAATAGAGATCATAGGCAAGCTAAATCCACGAATTCCTGCGTCTTGTGATTTTCTTACATCTCAGCATATGCCATCCACCATAAATTTATTTCTTCTACTTAGTCGGATCCACAACAAATTCCATGGGTTTCTGTCCGATGCAAAGATCTTAGAATGCGGTATGTACGCTAAATTTCATTAAATGATACTGTTATTCGTCTGTTAACTATCGGATGGAGTACTTTCATTCTATAATCATATCAACTATGTAAGAGAGAGAGACATTTAAGTATAGATCCTACAGTTGCATTTGGAACAAGAAGTCCAATAATTCATTCGTTATCAGTTCTTGTCTCAATGCCCACAACACGCAGTAGTTGATGGGCTTTGCGAGCCTGTTGTTTAATAAATTTTAGTAATTCTTTAGATAGCGTTTTTAGTATCCAGAGTTTGTTGGGTTGTTCGTAGCTAGGGTTCAGAATTCTTGAATATGGTGATACTAGAACATTGTATACTTGGCGTGTGCGGGTGTGTATATATTTTTAGTATATTTTTAGCTCTTTTTACTCGCCAAATCAAGTTTTAAATTTCTAAAACACGATATTCTACTATCACTCTACACACATGTTAGGGCAAGTGCACCCATCACGGACGTAGTATAGTGATGGCAAGATACCGAGGTCGTCCAAGGACACAAGAGCTTTTAGTACCGGCTTATCGTCAACGTCTAATCGAACCAAACTTTGAGAAAAGATTTTTAAACTATAAAAAGATAAACTAAAAACAGAAAATAAAATAAAAGTAAAAACAGATAGACAAGAAAGAATCACTTGGTTCCGACTTAACTTTCATGTATCCTTTTGATGATTTCCACACTTTGGTCATTTTAAGAGATTATCTTAGTTATAGTAGTAGGCCCTCTTGTGAAGGCGACGTTACCCTCAACCTTGTGGTTTGAATCAGCAAGGATACAATCCCACTAGGTCGGATTATTGAAAGATAATTAAGTAAGTTATTAATGCAAAAAGTGGTGGGCCCCCTTCCAGGCAGCGATCACCCTCAACCCGTTGGTCTAAGTCAGCAGGGATACAGTCCTCGCGGGGTTGGTTTAAAGTTTTAATAGTAGTTTATAGATAAGGGATTTAAGCGTTTTGCACCTCTCCCGTGGTGGGTAATGCCCGCTCCGACTCGTGAGGTGTTACTAAGCTTGAACCAGGTTCTCGCAGGATCTATACACTGAACGAGACATAAAATTTACCCAACCACCTACTAACCCCCTTCCAGGCAATTAACGCGCTTTATATAGACCGTAAAGACACGAATATGTGAATCAACGACATATGAAGAATGATTAGATAAATTTTCCTTCAATATAAAAAAACTAGTTATTAAAGTCATTAAATCATACTCAATTAAAAAGTTGCCAAAGGTTGGAAATCATAAAAGAAAATACGTAAAAGATTTGTCTTCACCAAGTGATGTAATAGTTGAGCCAAGCATGGCCTTTGTTTGACAAAGACTCTTACTATCAATCTTGGATCCCGAGACTACTAAATACACTCTAAAAGATGGAAAATGGATTACGGTGGTGGAAGATGGTTTTGTAGCGGTGGCGGAGTGGTAGCTAGTGAGAGAGAAGTGGTTTGCCAAGGGATGATTTGGAGTGGAACTAAACACATCTATTTATACCTGAAATCAGAAGCTTCACCACGGGCCGTGCCCGCCTGGCACAGCCTCGTGGTCATCTCTCTCTCTCTCTTCCTCATTAACTGCTTATCAGGTCTTGTACTAACACGACCCCGTGTGTCAACGGGCAATGTTCTTGTTGTACTATCGCATATTCTGAAAATATTTGAGTTGACCACACCCCGTGTTGCTTAGCATGGCCCCGTGTCGGCTGCCAGTTTTTGTAGGATCGGTATTCGACCTATATGATTCGGTCAGAGTCAAATCTAAGTCACTAGAGAGGTATAGAGGCGGAAACAATCTAGTAACTGAGAATCGGTGATAGAAAGTGAGTAGAAGCAGAGATATACGTTTAAAACTAGTTTTCCATTGATTTTCAACGTTAATACACAGAGAGAAATTGACAGCACTTCGTTACAGACTTCACCGAACCGTACCAAATGGAAAACCCAACCTCCCTATTTATAGGGAAACCATTTCGTACGAAATCATAAGATCTGTTCCGCATGAAATGGCAAACTCCATTTCGTGCGAAATGGTCCAACAACCCATTTCGTACGAAATGGTTACATACACACATAACATTAACATTTTACACTTTAACCCCCTATTACAAACTACCGACACGACCTAGACTATTGACGTAGGCGATAGACATTATGTACCAACAAACTCCCCCTTGGATATTGCCGGAGTCTTCAGTCAGGTTGTCGTCAAAACTTTCTTTACAAAGACTTGAACTTTTCTTCTCTCTGCTTTGGTTTTCTCTTCAACAAACTTTTTAGCTTCTCATTCTCTTTAACAACTTTCATTTTCTTTTCAGCTTGCATCTTCATCCATTTACCTTTAAGTTCTTCACGTGCCTTCCTTTCTTTTTCAGCCTTCAGAGCTTCCTCTTTCTCAATCTTCCTCCACTTAGATGACCATGTATTCTTAGAATTAATTCCTTTCTGGAAACAAATTGTTGCGACTTTCTGAAACTCCAATGCCTGATCTTTGTCTTCAGCTTTGTAACAAATCTTGTTAACGAACAAACACTCAATATCTTTAGCTGAACAATTGACAATCCACATCGGATCATACAAGTGAATGTTTCTAACTTCATTCTCCACTTTGTACGTGGTCACGACTTCAGTTGACATGCAGCTGTATACCCAACACAAAAATCCTTTGTAAAAATCTTGTTCCATTTTTGGCAACGGGATATTCTTGATCACCCTGGGCTTCTTTATCTGCAAGATTGTCTCTTCAACACCTGTGACTGGATCCACCCTCTTCACTTTCTTCAGTTGGTGTGGCTTCCAGTGTTTAAAATATTTGAACGCTTCGAATTTCATCAGACCCCAGGTAGGCATATCACGTTCTCTGACATGATAAGTCAAAGTTCTGACTTTTGGCAACTCTTCGACATCCCACCAGGGTAAAGACATGATATCCTGAATATACGCAAAATACTGAACTCCAAACTCTCGTCGGATAGCATATGCATTAACCTGCGGCAGATACCCCCAACTGATTATATCACCAAGTGAAACTGCTCTGTCTCTCTTGTAGAACTTCAACGGTCATTTAAACTTTCTTTCGGTATCTTTCCTGAACCATTTCTTACGCTCTTCGCGCTGTTCTTCCTTTGACATTTCATGAAAACTTTTGTTCTTCACACTCTCTGCCACCTTCCTTCGCAACTTATCTTCATTAGCTTGACTGAAGAATTCAGCAAGCGCTGGGAAATTCGAAGTATCAACATTCACAGACTGTTCTTCATCACTGCAATCTTCAACTTCAACTCTATCATAGTTGTCAGCATCTTCAACATATTTGTATTCATATTCATGCTGCTGATTGATGTCAAACTCGTTCAACTCTTCTTCGAAATCAAACTTAAACTCATTTTCATCAATGTGTGTCAACTTTATGATCTCGGTTAAAGTATAAGAATGCCTGAATTCACCTTCTTCTACATCAGGTTCAAGACGTAGAATCAATTTTTCACTTTCATCAACATGCTCCCCCTCACTTTCAGCATTCTCTGGTTCTTCATTAGCATCATCATGAAGATAATCATCAACATTCTCTTCATTCGACGCTTCAGTAACTTTAATGCCTGAAGTACCTTGATCGTCATCATCATTCCCATCATCATCATCATCATCATGACTACTTGCAGAAAATACATCGTCTGCATCATCTTTCTTAACTTCATCATCATCTTCTTCTTCATCATCCTCTTCATCATTATCTTCTACATCATCATCTACTACATCATCAATTTCTACATCATCATCAAATACACCAGAAACCGAAGATATAGGACAAGAATTTTGAATAGGTGACTCAGAAACTATTGATGGAATGATTGCTCTTTTAGTTACTTCACTAACACCTTCAACTTGAGCACCTTTACCCTTGTTCTTCATTTCTTCTTCAATCTCAGCCTTTCGTCGTGCTCTGACTTCCTCAAGCTTGATTTCTTCAAATCTTTGCTCAACAGGCTTTCCGATCAAATTCTCTAACACTTTCCTCATCATATATGCCTCATGTTCTTTCAATGCATTATTGGCTTCCAATTCTTTGTTCTTTAATTTGAAATATTCATTTTACTTATCTCTACGAGCCTTTTCTTCTTCCAACTCTGCAATTCAAACTTTCATAATATCAATCTCAACTTGATCAGCTTCAACTTTTTTTAACAGTGAGGAATTCTCAGATTCAACTGTCTTAACACGTTTTTCTAGCTTCTTTTCACGATCTTCCAACTTCTTATTCTCAACTAACACTTCTTCCACCTTCTGTTGCAACTTCTTTACAAGCTCATCATTCACAAAACTAAAATCTCCAATATCTTCAAGAGGCATGTTTTCTGGAACATGTGGGAAATCTTTGAATCCAGAAGAACCAGGAGTGGTTTGAACTTGTGGTTGTGTGGTTGGTGGTGTTTAGAGAATATGTGGTGAGGTGATAATAGGTTGTTCATGTGTAGGTGTAGAAATATGAAGGTGTGGTGGTGATTAAGGTGGTGATGGCTGATGTGGTGGTGATGGTTGTTGTGGTGGTGTAGGCTATTTTGGTGGAGTAGGCTGTTTTGGCGGAGTAGGTTGTTTTGGTGGAGTAGATGGTTTTGGTTTTGATGCATGTTTAGGATTCAGCTTGATTGTCAACTTTGGAACAGCTGGAGATTGAAAACGTTTCCTTGCATTAGACTTCTTCCTACCATCAGATGATGGTGGTGTTTGAACTTCTTCTTGAATATGTTCAGGAGATGGAATATACAAATCATCATCATCTCCACTTCTTTTTCTCTTCTTTTGTTTTTCTTTATCAGACATTACTTTCTTCCAACGTTCAGTTTCATCAACATCCTCTTCAGAACTGGATGAACTTTTCTCTTCATTGTCACCTTCCTCACCAGCTGCTTTTTCTGTTCCAAGATATTCAGTAAGAGACTTCAACAGTTGTTCAGATTCAGGAGATAAACAAACTTGATCTCTTTCAGTATCAGCTTCAGTTTCATCTTCCTCTGGTTCATCGACCAGCATTGTCTCGACAACTTTCTTTTGACGTTTCTTCTTTGGTTGTGAAGATGAACCTTCTTCTGGTTGTACTTTTGGAGTTGTCTTTCTACTCCTTTTCTTCTTTTCTTCTTTCAAAAACCACTCATTTCGAGTTTCTTTGAAATCTGCTAACTTTGCAAGTTCATCAGTTGCACTCTTTTCTTTCATTTCTTTATCATTTCTCCACTTTAGATGATCAACAGGATCTGGATCTTTGCAGTTAGCATCTTTGATGAATCCAAAGAATTCTGCCTTTGTTGTTGATTCTAGATGATTTTTGTGATACCTTGATAATACGATCAGCGTCTCATTATCCATATGATATAATGCCAACAAATCATTATCTTCATCTTTCTCTAGATCTGGATAAGCATGATCAATTATCATCTGTACAAATCTCGGATAAATCCAGGTTTTGCTGCCAGAAGTAATGTTTTCCTTCATGTAATGGAAAATGATTTTTGAAAAATTGTACTTCTTGTTCAACACTAAAGCAGTAACCATGTTCATCTGGTAATCTCTCATCACATCATAACCACCCTTTCTATGACTGAGAGCGTGAACAATTGAATGAAAAACTTGTAGGGCTTTGAGAAACAAGATTTCAAATAGTTTGCACTGTTCAGCGGACCATTATAACCCATCCTCAACATACATCCCTTAACCATTCTTTCTGGAAACTTCGTCGGTGAATTTTCATCATCCGGAAAATCTAACACTTCACGGACGAGTTGTTCTGTAATAACAATTGCTTTATCTTCACCATTCAAGCTAACAATCGAAGTAATCACTTTAGTTTCTTCGTCATACTTGGCATTCTTCCAGAAACGTTCAATAGGGGACTTGAAAACACTATGTTGATTCGTCAATGCCTTCTGGATAGTTAAACGCTTCATAAATTCCAGAATCTCCTTGAATACAGCCATTTTTGGAACCTTTTCATTGTAAACACAACATATGTTGTGCAACGGATCAAACTGCACAATCGAAGCCTGAAAGATCCAATAGAAACACATGTTAAACACTTTAAATAATTTTCAAAACATACACATCATTCAAACGAAATGAATTTCAAGCGAAATGAGTTTCAAACGAGATGGTTGGTTCAAGCGAAATGACTTTTCAAGCGGAATGGCCATTTTTCAAACGAAATGAATTTCAAACAGAATGGCCATTTCGTTTGAGTTTGAAATTTTTAGCAATGTGCTATTTCGTACGAAATGGCTTATCATTTTGTTTGAAACCTGCAGTGGTGAACATTGTTTTTACAGAATTCAAAACTTGATTTGATGATGAAATTGAAGTCCTAGGAATGTTCTATGACAGATTCCGAGTACATGGGTATGATTATTGTTCATTTTTGACCACACAAAGAACCTAGATCTAAGTTCAAAAATCAGTTCATCTGGGTTCAACTGATTCAAGATTTTCTGGGACAAATTGAAACCCTAGATTTAATCTATAACAAATTCCGAACACACTGAAGTGTTTCTTAAACATTATTGTCCATTATTCAACCCTAGATCTAAGATTTAAGTTCCTGTTCATTTGGGTTCATACGAAATTAACAGATCTGGTTCAAATTGAACATCAATCTCACCTTTCCCATGTTATAAGTTGAATAAACCAACTTATAAACGGATTAAGAGCAACAGAACAACAAGATTTGGCTTGAAATCGATGAAGTCAGTGATTTCGTCTGAAATCGCCTTGACAGAGTTTTTGAAACGAAATGAAGGAAATGACCGATTCAAGCGAAATGGTCCTCTATATATAGACATGTCCATTTCGTGTGAAATGGACATTGAGGCAGTGTAACAGTTTCAAGCGAAATGAGCATTTGAAACAAGATGGCCATTTCGTACGAAATGGTCATTTCGTTTGAAATTTTAATTTTTCAAAATTTTTCAAATTTTTAACTTTTTGATGTTTTTTGACTTTTTACCATCACACCCAGTTAACCAAGTCCAAGTTAATGATCCTGGTCAGCTGTTTAGCCTGCCAAGTCCAAGTTAATGACCTTGGCTGGCTAATTTATGAACTTGCTGACTTTTGAAACATATTTTAAGTTCAAATTAATGAACTTTTGAACTTTTCAAGCAATTACCAACACCTTTTCACAAACTTTTGTTTATCCAACCCTCATGATCCAACTTGTTTAGCACTTTGAGACTTTGATCATTAGATCCCCAACGTCCGTTGTCGAAAATAAGATGAAAATCAAATCTTTTTGGATTTTATGATATTTTGCTAAACAAACAGGAAATCTTTTTGGATTTTGATAAACAATAAACTGTACACACATATTTTTGGTGAGCGTGTTAGGGGATCATATCAGCTGCTGACAAGATACAAGTACCGTTAAGCTTTGATTTCATACTTAGCATTAAACAATTCACAGTGATTGCCGATATACTGATCCTCTTAAGCTTCCACACAAACTTCAATCTGTTCAGGATACGAATTTAGTGTTTTAAAGTCTTAACTTTTACGCGTGTACCACCTCAGAATATACTCCCGTATCCAGACCACTATATTTAGTCTTACAGGTGAGTGCACACTAATGATATCTGTAATGGGTGAATGCGAGGCCATGAGAGCTCAGGCTAGAACTTCCGTTCAATCAGAGAGATGATGGCTCGAGTTTAGGTGGGTCCCCTTTGGGGATCTTCTTTTCAACAGCACATGATTAGCATCTTTCAATGTTTCATCATCTTTTATGCTAAGGGGAGGCTTTATGAATAAAGCAGTGCAGAGTATTATACGAGGACTAGGCTATTGCTTCCGCAAAATTAGAAGTCCTGGTATAATACCCCAGATATCATCACGTACAAAGACCTAGTATGTCAGAAATAGAGTCTTTCAAACAGGATTTCAGGGGTTACCTATATATCCGAGAGATGTTCCCCACGTAAAAGCAAGTTGTGATTTTATGTTTATATCCCAAACAAACCTACTAAATGTGTAAAAACCTATCGACACATCATCAGCGAGACTGCTTAATACAATTTGACTTTACATTTCTTTAGCGTACTGCATCTGTCTAGCTGATGTACTATCATTTCCCCTTTTTACACAAACTCTTTTCCAATTTTCTATTGTTTTTGGATTTTGAAATTTTATCATGTTTTTGTATTTTCTGTAAATTTTCTCCCCCTAAAAACAAAAACATATTTTTGAGTTTTTGGTTTTGGTTGTATCCACGCTTTATTCAGATGATTTTAGATCATGCTTATCCTCAGTTGGAAAGAGATGAGAAGAATGATTTGTTGACTCTGTATCACATGGACAATGAGTCTTTGATGCAGTTGGCTGGATATCATCCGAATCATCCAGAGCCATCGTTTGTAGTTGAATTCTTTGGCTTCGTTAAAGATAAGAATTATAAAGATCCAGATCCAGTTAATCATCAGAACTGGAGGAATGAAGAAGAAAGAAAAGAAAAGAGTTATGTTGATGAGCTGAAAGTTCTTGAAAAATTCAGAGAATCTCGCAGTGAATGGTTCTTAAAAGAAGAGAAAAAGAAGAAAAGCAGAAAAACAACACCAAAAGTTCAAACTGAAGAAGGTTCTTCATCTCAACCTAAAAACGTCGAAAGAAAGCTGTTGAGACTTTGCTTATTGATGAACCTGATGAAGAAGAACCAGAAGTAGAAGCTGAAGCTGAAGATGAAGCTGAAGCTGAAACTGAAGTGAATGTGGGAATTGATGTTCGTTTATCCCCTAATTCTGAAAGATTGTTGAAAGATCTTAATAAATTTAATGCTCAGAAAGAAAAGGAAGCTGGTGAGAAAGAAGGTGACGATGGTGATAAAAGCTCTTCGAGTTCATCCGATGAAGAAATTGATGAGACAGAGCGTGCAAAGAAAATTCAAGCTGAGATTCCTAAAGAAAAGTAGCTGAGAAAAAGGAGAAGATAAGAGAAAGAGGATGATGTGTATATTCCGTCACCAGAGGATGTAGTAGAGTCTCAGACGCCTCCTTCTGGTGGAAGAAAGAAAGCAGGTGCTAGAAAGAATGTTGCATCTCTAAGAGCAGCGAGACAAAAGCTAAAGCTGACTCTTAGAGCACCTAAACGTACACCAAAAACAAAACAACCTACACAACCTCCTTCACCACCACATGATCCTTCACCACCAGAATCACCACATCAATCACCTCCAAAACAACCTACACCACCAAGACAACCATCTCCTATTCAATCACCACCACATCTATCTCCACCACATCTTTCACCACCATATATTCATACTGCTACACCACCACATGAACAACAACCTTTACTTACTTCACAACAAATCTTCCAAACACCACCATCTTCACAACCATATGTTCAAACCACACCTGGTTCTTCTGGTTACAAAATGTTTCCAAATATTCCACCAGAAGGTATTTCTCTTGAAGAAATTGGTGACTTCAACTTCACAAGTGATGTACAAGTAAAGAATTAAAGCATCAAAAGAACAAAACGTTGATGATTATTTGCATGATGATGCAAATGAAGATCATGAAAGTGCTGAAAGTGAGGGGGAGAATGTGGATGACAAGAATGTCGATGAAGTTAAGAAGTTAATTCTTCGTATTGAGCCTGATGTAGAAGAAGGAGAAATCAGGCATACGTATACTCTGGATGAAGTTCTCAAAATGTTTAATGTTAATGAAGATGAGTTCAAGTTTGATTTTGAAGAAGAATTGAATGCTTTCGATATCAATCAACAACCTGAGTATGAGTACAAGTATGTCAAAGAGGCAGATGTCTATGACAGGGTTGAGGTTGAGGATTGTACAGATGAAGAGAATGTGAATGAAGATACTTCAGAATTCCAACTCTGGTTGAATTCTTTAGTCAAGAAAATAGAGATGAATTGAGGAGGAAAGTTGCTGAAATCTTGAAAGATAAAAACTTTGACGGAACAACAAAAGACCCACAGAAAGAAGAAAGAAAGAAGTGGTTTCGTAAAGATACTGAAAGGAAGTTCAAGCGTCCTTTGAAGTTCTACAAGAGAGACAGGGATGTGTCGCTGGGTGATATCATTAGCTGGGGCTTTCTGCCTCATGTTAATGCATATGCTATTCGTAGAGAATACGGTGTGCAGTATTTTGAACGTCTGTATAATGTTATGTCCCTACCTTGGTGGGATGTAGAAGAATTGTCTAAGGTGAGAACGCTGGGCTATCCTATTAGAAAGAATGATGTGCCTATGTGGGGATTGATCAAGTATGAGTCGTTGAAAAACTTCAAGCACTGGAAGCCACATTACCAAAGAAGGTGAGAAGAGTTAATCCTGAAACTGGTAATGAAGAGACGATATTACATGTGAAAAAGCCGAGAGTGATAAAAAATATCCCTGTGCCGAAAATGGAACAAGAATTCTATAAGGGTTTTGTATGTTGGGTATACAGCTGTATTTCGACTGAAGCTGTGATTACCTACAAAGCAGAGAATGAGATAAGGGAAATCTTTGTGTATGATCCTCTGTGGCTGATGAACTTTTCTGCAAAAGACATCGAATGTTTGTTTATGAACAAGATATGGTTTAAAGCTGAAGATAGAGAACAAGCTATGCAGTTTCAGAGAGTTATGTCTGTTTGTTTTCAAAAGGGTATTAATGCTGACAACAAATGGAATTCAAAGTGGTGGAAGCTTGAAGAAGAGGAAAAGTTAAAAAGAGAGAAAGAACGGAAGGCACAAGAAGACAAAGATTACATGATGAGACATACTCTTAACCAGAGAATGGCAGCCGAAGAAAAACAAGTAGTGGAAGCAAACGAGAAGCTTAGGAAGATGTTGGCACGAAAGCCTAAGCAGAAGGAAGAAACTTTTAAGTCGCTGTGATTCAAGAGCAGAAGACTAGACTAAAGACTCCGGCTGTATCCAAGGGGGAGTTTGTTAATGCACGATGTCTAAAGCCTACGTCTTAAGTCTAGGGGTCTAGAGTGTCAAAACTATATAGTTTAGGGTTGTTTATGTAATTTCGCATGAATGATGTATGACCTAATTCCGCACGGAATTACTTAAGGTAATTCCGCATGAACTGACATGTTATAGTTTCGTGTGGAATTAGGACACTACATATATGTGTGTTTGCATTCTCATTTGATACGGAATTACGAACAGTGTCACGAAGTGCTGCCAAAATCCTGTCGTGTAATCAAGTTCAATTTTAATGAGAAAGTTGTTTTAAAGTGATATCTCTGTTTTCTACACCATTCTTCACTGATTCTACTCTGTTTGATTGGTTCCGCCTCTCAAACAATGTGTATTGCCTCTTATTGACTCAATTGGTCGGTAAAACGATCCTACAAACTCAATCGCAATCGAATCGCAAATGCTAAATGAATATGAGATACGGATAATTGTATGTTGACATAGTAGTTGGGATTAAAAGTAATTTGACTAGGAAACTCTATCGCATCGAAACGCTCACAATCGAAATCGAAATGGCAAAACTCGTCACACCAAACACTCAAACAAGGTGACTGATCGACCAGGTGACCAGTCGATTGAGCAACCCCTCTCCAATCCTTTCCACTTTGGGTAACCATATAAATACCCCATGTCACCATCATACTTTCCACTTTTGGCAAACTGACGTCCGACCAGCGCTCTATCCTTGCTTTTTCTCTGATTTCTCTCAATTTCGGTAAGATCTCGTCCTAAATCTTGTACTTCCTTAATCTACACGCACTCCTACACCTTTCTAAATTTTTAATCTTAACTTTTAACCTTGAAATCATCAAGATTCAAGGTGTTCTAGGATGATGTCATCATGTGTTCTTGAAGAACTTCATGTTTTGGCCTAAATCCACCAAGAACAACTTAGATCAAACCGATTTCCACATAAACAAACAAAGATCTTTCATAAGATCTAAACATATTCACAATGAAAAGGATTGAAAGATAGTTTTCCAACTTTCTTTCAACTCTTTTACACTCAATGCACTCAAAACCGATATAATCGGAGCTTGTACTGACTTTCTACTCATTCATGAGGTTGTGTTGTTCAAGATCTGGATTCTATCCACGAGACTACCGATTTCGGGTTAAACATGGAACACCGTCTCGAACAGTTAACTGGTCGGAGTTGGGTGATTCCTGTCCGATCAGGGGTACCAAGTATTGAAAAAGTTTTGTTGCTTAATACGTTATCAAAACGTCTCGATAAAACGACAAACAATCAAAACAACTAAGTGTAAGACGAACAGTGTCACACCCCGAAATATCAGAGCATGGCGTGACTGGACCGGTATCTTCATTGCACAGCGGAAGCAAAAAGCTAGGACTTCTAAACAATGAACGCCGCTAAGTACTCGAATTCCCATGGGTTCTCCTATTCCAACCGTTCCATATTTTTGAAAATGCAACCTGAGAAAGAACATGCGAAAAATCAACATAAAGTTGAGTGAGTTCATAGTTTGTTTTGAAAAGATTTAAAATAAATCTTTTTGATAACCGGTTTAAAAGTTATTGAGAAAATATAATAAAATCATTTCTCGGCATGATATATGAAAAATGTGAGTCTAGCCAACGAAAAATCTTTGTGCATTGTACGAGAGATAATGGGCCAAGCCCAAAAGAGTATTTGTAAGCAGGACCAACATGTCCTCTTACTTGTACATAAGTTGAAAACATTATCAAAGTTTGTAAATACATGTATTATGAGTTTGCGTCAAATGAATCTTAAAAACATTTGAAAGTTATAGTGTTGTAAGTTGGTATGTAAAGCGTCTATGAACATGTTGATCATTAATGTTTCGCGAGGACATTAATATATGCGACGACATAGGAGGTACTCAACCCGCGTAGGCAATTTAAGTGTCGAACTCTCGACGCTGGACACAACAGCACTCTAAGTGGTCACCCATGGACCGTGAGTGGGGCTCGCCCGTACCCATTAGATCTAACCTTTGTTCCTTGGTCCTCAAAAGGATTAATGGCACCTCAGTTACAGCCTATGCTCACATGATCTAAGAGTTCATTCCATAGCTTAATCATACCTAAGTTTGAATGTATTTCCCCCCGAAAGTTGTAAACTGAAACGTTGAAAGAAAAGGGGGACATGATCTCACTGAGTTGTCTCGTTTTTCGTACGCAGGCCAACCCAGTCCCGTTGTTGTATCTAGGACATTCTCGTCACTAGTCATGAAAATCATGCACGTTTTGTAGAACCGGTATGTTTAGTATAATTCGTTCGTAAACTTTTCGAGTTCGTTGAAATTCATTTGCAACATAGTTTATAAAAATGTGTTTTCGTTCATCGAAATAGTGTTTTCTTTTGCAAAAACTTGCATGTCTTTCCACCCCCGAAAACATTTAAAAAAAATGTAAAACAGTAAAAAGTGGGGGTTATGAACTCACCTGGATATTCCTGTGCAAAGCTAGCTTAGTGTGATTCTGTAGTGTCGTTCCAAGTCGTGAAGTAGCTAGCGTGCAACTACGACATTCCTACGAAGGAATACTTATAAGTTTTCTAATGTAAACGTAGATAAACTACGTGTCCGAGCTCTACCGAATCGTTAACTAAGCGATTCTATAAAGGTGGTATTATTTTGGTTTGAAATAACCAAACTATTGTTAGTTGATCCCATTTATAATCGGGATAAAACTAAGTCTCGAGATCGACTTACTTTTTCCGAGTGATTTAGAATATATATATTTATATATAACAAAATATATGTACGTAGTTGTGTTAGTCGTCGCGGTTAGAAGGCGTAGGTGAATAGTGGTACGTATCCGAAAGGTCGTATGTGGTGCGGTACTATACCGTTGTAGTTTTCGTAGGATGGAAATAAATAAATATATATATATACACATATATATATATTCGAAAACTTGATGCTTGAAACGAATATAACAATTATACAGTTGTTATAAAAACACTCGAAAATAATCAAGCCGTCAACGCTTGAAATAAATATTCGAATTCGCGTTATTTGAAATAAATATAAACTATTATATTTATGTTATAAAAATATACGAATAACGATGTTTGGATATAAATATACGCAATTATATTTATTTTACAAAATAAATTCCGGGTTTTGGGCGTTCGAAATGAATATAAATAATTATCTATGTTATAAAAGTTTTCGAGTTTCGTTACTTAAGAAATCATGTTTGTCGAACGTTTAAAATTTTCATTTCGTGTTTCATAAATCGTCGTCAAAATAAAGATAGTTTTATTGTTATTTCATAATAAAACTCGAATTCGGTTAAGTGTCCTTTTTAGAACTTGCGTGTCGTGCTTCAGATTTTTATAAAAATCGGGCAGAGTTTCCTCTGTTTTTAGAATAACCCGACGACTCAAGTTGTCGTCATTTTTTCAAAATTCAACAATTCAATAACCCATATATAGTTTTCGTCAAATACGTTGAAAATGTAATAAGTCACTAAACGTAATAACTATAATACGATGGTTCGAGCTCGGTTCGCGTAATCTAAAAATCTAATCTAACGTAATAAATTTTTTTGCTACGTCTAAACTTTACCGGGTCCTAAGCTGACCGGGCGTTGACCAAAACTGAACAGAGTTGACCGAGTCTTGACTGTGTTGACTGATTTGACCGTGGCTGACCGGGTTTGACCCGAAACCACCCGTTGACTGCGGTTGACTGTTTGACCGTTGTTGACCCAAGTCGTTGACTGAGTTGACTTGCTGCTGACCCGAGTAATAAGCTGACCAGAACATCATCCTTGAACCGAACCCCATCTTCTGTCAATTAATGTTGACCGAACCCGAAGCAAAACTGAATCGAACAAGGCTTGGTGTCGACGAACCTGACCTGAACATAACATCACCATTACCGTTGTGATTCATCGTCATCGACGAAACAAAACCATCCGCCATCGACTACAGCTGAGACTAAAAAAAATTTCAAAAGAAAAGAAAAGATCGGGAGGGGTTTACCAGTGAAAAATCGTCGGACCAAAAGCTCTCCCCACCGCCGTCGCGGCTACGCCGCCGTCGCCCCTCGTCGGAGCTCGATGCCGGCTCGCCGGCTTTCCTTCTCTCTCGAGCTCCCTCTCTTTCCGACTCTCTCTCTCTGTCTCTCGTTGCCACCCTCCTTCTCTCTCTCGGTTCCGATGCCGCACCACCACCAGACGGTGGTGGTGGTGGTGGTCGTTCAGTCTTGTAACGGGGGGGGGGGGGGTGCGGTTACTTGTGTTAGGGTTTCACCAAAAAAAAAAACGCAGAGAAGAGGGGAGATGTAAAGGGGTGTCGGCTGGAGTGAAATGAGGGGAAGGGTTAGGGTTTTGAAAGTTATAAGTGGTTATTTATACTTGGTTGTTAAGTGGGCTTGGGCCCAGGCCCACAAGCCCGTTTCACGCGGCCCGATATGTTTCCAAAATCCGTTTTTTTTTTTGAACACGATCGTCACAAAACGTCGGAAAATAAAATTTTAGGGTCAAAACACCTAAAATTGTGTCGTATATCGTTATTAGATGTGTTTTTTGTCGGTTGCGTTAAAACGCGTAAAACGTTTCGTTTGTCGTTTTAAATCCATTTTTCGATCACGTTTGTGTTTTGTGTCGCTCGAAAACACAATAATTCCACAAAACGAATCCATAAGCATTATGTATAAACTTCGTATTTGACGGCGTTGTTAGTATTTTGTTTGGTTACTGCTCGTTTTCGTTTAATATCCATCGATTTCTCCGCAGATTATCGTTCGCGTATTGTAAAGTCGAGTAGGCGTTCCTAGGCATTACTAAAGCCTAATTAGGTTAATTCGTGCCTTAAACACTGTTAATTATCGCCTTAAACACTTGTTAATTGCGTAATTAGAAGCCGTTAATTGCAGGTTGTCACATTCTCCCCCTGTTGTAGAAATTTCGTCCTCGAAATTTAGTCTATGTTATCTCCTCAGAGCTGTGTCGTTCCTAGGTAAGTCCGAATAATACCAAAATGAATGAGCACGTAATTGAATCAAAATCTATTCAGATTACGTGAATGTAGGGACATTTTGCATTGATAAGAACCCAACGGTTCAACTGAGTTTGTTCAAAAATCGATGTCAAGTGAACGAAGCGTAGTGATACTATCACCAATGTGAGCAAGTTTACAAGGGTCCAATAAAAGAGGAATTTCGACCAATAGAATTCCAAATGAAAGTTCACAAACTGCAAATCAATTTTTGAAACAATAGAATTCACTACCAACGGAAACTGGTGTTGGTTGTTGTATGATTGAAACTCGAATTTAACAAGTATAAATAAATAGGGTCATAAAAATGATTTATCAACAATCGAACCGTTAAATGAATAAAATCAACGTGTTGCAAGGATACACCGAAATCAAATACAACCGAACCTGGTGTATCGTCATCTTAATACATAGTTGCATTAAGACTATTTAAACGACGAGTCAAACGAAAAGCATATATAGTTTTGCATGAAACAAATGATCGTGATTAGCACAAGCTTCAAGTTTTTACCGACGCCACAAGGTGTCGTAGTGAATGAAACAATTCAATAATAGCGGTGATCGAACCAGTATCACCTGTGTTTTGCGTGAAACGCTCGATTATGATTAGCCCAAGCTACAAGTTTATACCAACACCACAAGGTGTCGTAGTGAATGAAATAATTCGATAATAGCGGTGACCGAACAAGCATCACCGTGTTTTGCATGAAACGCTCGATCATGGTTACCAACACCACAAAGTGTCGTATTGAATGAAACAATTCAATAATAGCGGTGACCGAACAAGTATCACCGTGTATGAAATCAGATGAAGGGCTCAACGAAATAAATGTGAATGTTTGTTCTAAACAAACATCATGAGATTTTCAATTGATAATGAAACAAATAAATAATGTTTTCGAGTAAAGATGAAAAGCAATGAATATCACCAAAATGTTCGTTCGATGATGAAAGATCCGTTAAGAGGCACACCGAAATATGACATGAACTTGTGTACCATTATCTTAACACACGATTGTATTAAGACTGTTTTAACATGATAATTAACAAAGCGGATTTAATATCAATAAACAACTAAATAAATAATTAAATCCGTACATGAGTTAAGCAAAGAGATTAGCGCAAGCTTCAAACTTGTGAAAACGCCACCACAAGGTGATCGTGATCAAAGAAAACGATTCAATGAAGTCGAAGACCAAACAAGCATGTTATGGTTCAAAGTAAATGAAGCGCTTGTTGGGATTATTTAGAATATGATGGCCTCAATCCATCATATGGAATCTTGAATCGAATATATATTACGAGCAAGTTCAACAATTAAACTTGGTTTAGTCACATTCCAACGATAAATGCATGTGTTAACAAGAGATTTCGACATGGTTACAATGAACAAACCATGTAACGTATTCAAAAGAAAAGAGTTTCGACTAGTTCGTTGACTCGATATCAAAAAGTCAACATTATGCAATAATGTGGTTTAGCTAGATCACAATGCAAGGAGTGAAGATAGCGAAATAATATTTGAACTTGATAAAGCAACAATTTCAAGTGAAGCCACATGCGTAACGAACAACGCATGTGTAACATATGAATTTGTCAAGAATGAAGCAATTAAGTGTTCGTTATCATGAAATAAAATCTTCGTGATGCAATGGCCATTAGGGGGAGTAGAAATGCAAAATCTACTCACTAGATGCAAAAGTCGGAATTTCAATAAAAGAAATTTAAGGAACTTACCTGGAATTTCGTGTGATGACCGATTGTTACATGACATTACCATGGAATGTCGAACATAGCGTAATCGCCATAACGAAGTAGGGGAAATGCGAAGATGTGTGACTTCTTTTGCAGCGCCAATAATTGTGAGTCTCTTTAGACTAAGCATCGATCGTTATGAAATCTTGTTTAAGCGTACCTTAGTGTGATTCGTGTCGTTTGCAGGATCACTTGCCAATTTGCCGCTTTCGATCAGTAGTTCTCCCACTGACGGGGTTAGCATCGTTGTTGTCATGCTCAATCATGTTTTCCAAAGGCCTTGCCTCGAAAGTCGTGTGTGATGTATTTCAACGTCCGCTAACGTATAGTTTAAGTTTCACGTGTATTCGCGCACTAGCGTTTCGTTCCACGTAGATTATCTGCTCGGATAATTAAAATAGCACAGACAATATAGATAATGGCGTATGCCCGAGTTGTTAGTTACGGTTTCTAAGTGAGGACCCTTAATGAGTTTCGCCATTAGTTTTCCAAAGGTCCTAAATGCGTGTTATGAAAACTCTCAAAGTCTTGCTTACTGTATGTAATCGTTTCATGTACCGTGTATCCAACACAACACTTGTGTATGTTTAAAACCAAAAATGTTGACTCATTGTTCTTGGCAACGGTTGGAACCCATATTCGAGTCTTAGGCGTTCTGTATGTGCTCAATTCTTGATATATATGTCCCAAAGGAAAGTGAGGTTAAAGCCTAGGTATCTCTAAAGAAACCTAATTCGCTGAAACCTATAGCTCTGATACCAATCTGTCACACCCCGAAATATCAGAGCATGGCGTGACTGGACCGGTATCTTCATTGCACAGCGGAAGCAAAAAGCTAGGACTTCTAAACAATGAACGCCGCTAAGTACTCGAATTCCCATGGGTTCTCCTATTCCAACCGTTCCATATTTTTGAAAATGCAACCTGAGAAAGAACATGCGAAAAATCAACATAAAGTTGAGTGAGTTCATAGTTTGTTTTGAAAAGATTTAAAATAAATCTTTTTGATAACCGGTTTAAAAGTTATTGAGAAAATATAATAAAATCATTTCTCGGCATGATATATGAAAAATGTGAGTCTAGCCAACGAAAAATCTTTGTGCATTGTACGAGAGATAATGGGCCAAGCCCAAAAGAGTATTTGTAAGCAGGACCAACATGTCCTCTTACTTGTACATAAGTTGAAAACATTATCAAAGTTTGTAAATACATGTATTATGAGTTTGCGTCAAATGAATCTTAAAAACATTTGAAAGTTATAGTGTTGTAAGTTGGTATGTAAAGCGTCTATGAACATGTTGATCATTAATGTTTCGCGAGGACATTAATATATGCGACGACATAGGAGGTACTCAACCCGCGTAGGCAATTTAAGTGTCGAACTCTCGACGCTGGACACAACAGCACTCTAAGTGGTCACCCATGGACCGTGAGTGGGGCTCGCCCGTACCCATTAGATCTAACCTTTGTTCCTTGGTCCTCAAAAGGATTAATGGCACCTCAGTTACAGCCTATGCTCACATGATCTAAGAGTTCATTCCATAGCTTAATCATACCTAAGTTTGAATGTATTTCCCCCCGAAAGTTGTAAACTGAAACGTTGAAAGAAAAGGGGGACATGATCTCACTGAGTTGTCTCGTTTTTCGTACGCAGGCCAACCCAGTCCCGTTGTTGTATCTAGGACATTCTCGTCACTAGTCATGAAAATCATGCACGTTTTGTAGAACCGGTATGTTTAGTATAATTCGTTCGTAAACTTTTCGAGTTCGTTGAAATTCATTTGCAACATAGTTTATAAAAATGTGTTTTCGTTCATCGAAATAGTGTTTTCTTTTGCAAAAACTTGCATGTCTTTCCACCCCCGAAAACATTTAAAAAAAATGTAAAACAGTAAAAAGTGGGGGTTATGAACTCACCTGGATATTCCTGTGCAAAGCTAGCTTAGTGTGATTCTGTAGTGTCGTTCCAAGTCGTGAAGTAGCTAGCGTGCAACTACGACATTCCTACGAAGGAATACTTATAAGTTTTCTAATGTAAACGTAGATAAACTACGTGTCCGAGCTCTACCGAATCGTTAACTAAGCGATTCTATAAAGGTGGTATTATTTTGGTTTGAAATAACCAAACTATTGTTAGTTGATCCCATTTATAATCGGGATAAAACTAAGTCTCGAGATCGACTTACTTTTTCCGAGTGATTTAGAATATATATATTTATATATAACAAAATATATGTACGTAGTTGTGTTAGTCGTCGCGGTTAGAAGGCGTAGGTGAATAGTGGTACGTATCCGAAAGGTCGTATGTGGTGCGGTACTATACCGTTGTAGTTTTCGTAGGATGGAAATAAATAAATATATATATATATACACATATATATATATTCGAAAACTTGATGCTTGAAACGAATATAACAATTATACAGTTGTTATAAAAACACTCGAAAATAATCAAGCCGTCAACGCTTGAAATAAATATTCGAATTCGCGTTATTTGAAATAAATATAAACTATTATATTTATGTTATAAAAATATACGAATAACGACGTTTGGATATAAATATACGCAATTATATTTATTTTACAAAATAAATTCCGGGTTTTGGGCGTTCGAAATGAATATAAATAATTATCTATGTTATAAAAGTTTTCGAGTTTCGTTACTTAAGAAATCATGTTTGTCGAACGTTTAAAATTTTCATTTCGTGTTTCATAAATCGTCGTCAAAATAAAGATAGTTTTATTGTTATTTCATAATAAAACTCGAATTCGGTTAAGTGTCCTTTTTAGAACTTGCGTGTCGTGCTTCAGATTTTTATAAAAATCGGGCAGAGTTTCCTCTGTTTTTAGAATAACCCGACGACTCAAGTTGTCGTCATTTTTTCAAAATTCAACAATTCAATAGCCCATATATAGTTTTCGTCAAATACGTTGAAAATGTAATAAGTCACTAAACGTAATAACTATAATACGATGGTTCGAGCTCGGTTCGCGTAATCTAAAAATCTAATCTAACGTAATAAATTTTTTTGCTACGTCTAAACTTTACCGGGTCCTAAGCTGACCGGGCGTTGACCAAAACTGAACAGAGTTGACCGAGTCTTGACTGTGTTGACTGATTTGACCGTGGCTGACCGGGTTTGACCCGAAACCACCCGTTGACTGCGGTTGACTGTTTGACCGTTGTTGACCCAAGTCGTTGACTGAGTTGACTTGCTGCTGACCCGAGTAATAAGCTGACCAGAACATCATCCTTGAACCGAACCCCATCTTCTGTCAATTAATGTTGACCGAACCCGAAGCAAAACTGAATCGAACAAGGCTTGGTGTCGACGAACCTGACCTGAACATAACATCACCATTACCGTTGTGATTCATCGTCATCGACGAAACAAAACCATCCGCCATCGACTACAGCTGAGACTAAAAAAAATTTCAAAAGAAAAGAAAAGATCGGGAGGGGTTTACCAGTGAAAAATCGTCGGACCAAAAGCTCTCCCCACCGCCGTCGCGGCTACGCCGCCGTCGCCCCTCGTCGGAGCTCGATGCCGGCTCGCCGGCTTTCCTTCTCTCTCGAGCTCCCTCTCTTTCCGACTCTCTCTCTCTGTCTCTCGTTGCCACCCTCCTTCTCTCTCTCGGTTCCGATGCCGCACCACCACCAGACGGTGGTGGTGGTGGTGGTCGTTCAGTCTTGTAACGGGGGGGGGGGGGGTGCGGTTACTTGTGTTAGGGTTTCACCAAAAAAAAAAAAACGCAGAGAAGAGGGGAGATGTAAAGGGGTGTCGGCTGGAGTGAAATGAGGGGAAGGGTTAGGGTTTTGAAAGTTATAAGTGGTTATTTATACTTGGTTGTTAAGTGGGCTTGGGCCCAGGCCCACAAGCCCGTTTCACGCGGCCCGATATGTTTCCAAAATCCGTTTTTTTTTGAACACGATCGTCACAAAACGTCGGAAAATAAAATTTTAGGGTCAAAACACCTAAAATTGTGTCGTATATCGTTATTAGATGTGTTTTTTGTCGGTTGCGTTAAAACGCGTAAAACGTTTCGTTTGTCGTTTTAAATCCATTTTTCGATCACGTTTGTGTTTTGTGTCGCTCGAAAACACAATAATTCCACAAAACGAATCCATAAGCATTATGTATAAACTTCGTATTTGACGGCGTTGTTAGTATTTTGTTTGGTTACTGCTCGTTTTCGTTTAATATCCATCGATTTCTCCGCAGATTATCGTTCGCGTATTGTAAAGTCGAGTAGGCGTTCCTAGGCATTACTAAAGCCTAATTAGGTTAATTCGTGCCTTAAACACTGTTAATTATCGCCTTAAACACTTGTTAATTGCGTAATTAGAAGCCGTTAATTGCAGGTTGTCACAAACAGGTCGACCAGGATGGAGAGCCGTCCGATCGGACTGTTGTCCGTTCGAACAGCCAATCCGAATGACTGGCCAATCCGAACGACTTGCACCTTGGTCCCACCTTAAATTTCAAATCAATCCTCAAGAGTTTTGGGGACACCGAACGGACTGTTGTCCGATCGAGTTACCACTCGATCGACCGACCATCCGACAATGTGGTGTTCCGAAACTTCAAACACTTAAACAATTTTCAACATGTTCAATGCACAAGGGATGCCACCCGATCGAACGACCGTCCGATTGAGTGACAACCTGCTGTAAACTTGTTCCCTCTAAAAAGTGTCCAACCAATCGGGTTGCCGTCCGACCGACCGACCTGAAAGGTAGAGATACTTCAACGTTTTCAAAATGCTACAACGAAAACTTCAAAGGTCAAACCATCATACACAAACGCATCCTTCTCAAAGGAAGAAGCATTCCACTCGAAAGGTCACCCGACCTGATGACCATCCGAGCGGACTGTCAATCGAACGACCGGCCGTCTGATCGGACTACCATTCGATCGAACTGCTGATCGACCCCACCTTCACTTGTTCCGTTTTACACGTCGCTTATCGTTATGCTATCAATCTGTTCAGGCTAACCCTACTCTCGAGCGCTCCCTTCAATCCATCAACCTCTGTGAGTATACTCGATCCCTTTTTGCTTTATGCACTTTTGGGTGTTACATACATTACTTATTCTAAATCACATCGATCACACTACGTAATACTTTTAACACTAACCGTTACCACATGTTATACGTGACTTAATGAGTGCTTGTTTGTTATGTTTACACATGGATGCTGTCTACCTGCCTTAGCAACGATAGTACTATTAGTTTGGACTCAGCACCCGTTCACTCGGGGGTTGTTAAGGACAATTACCTACATGGCTCATAGTGGTGAGTATGTATCGCGAACTGCCTTAGGCAGTCAACCCGCAGTCATTGGTATCGATAGTTTCATGTCGATAACTAACATGCCTCATTTCACTATGTGTACGTGCTGGTTATGCATAATCAATTTCGAACTCTATTATATCTATTAAACTTGTATGCTCACCTTTACACTATGTGTATTGACTTTTACTTTAACGTATGTGACAGGTGCTTAGGATACTTATTGGCTTTCTTTGCTGTGAAATCGAGGCTAGGAAAGACCTAGGTCAACAATAAACAATTGTCTGTAATAAAAATCTGAGTTGTCGGAACAGAACAATTTGACTAGATCTTTTCTGTAATAATTGTATTATCTTATATGACATGGTATGGGACATGTTGCTTTAAATATTTGGTAAATATAGTTGTTATGGAAACTTCTGGACAATCTGTTTTGCTCAGTGCCGCGCCCTGATGATTCCACCATCGGTTGGGGTGTGACACCCCAAATATGGCAGATAAGATGTGAATCAAGTCTGTCATATTTCCGGTGGATGCGGACTAGCCGTTGCCACATGTAACTAGCCGTTACACTGTCTGACGTCACTGATAAGAGCTGCTATAATCATCATTGCGAAATATAGGGTTAGAGTTAACTCCCTTTTCTTAAAAGATCAGATAGTCCTTCTGTTTGTGGAGGATCAAGCCTTTTAGACCCTTCTCTCTTAACCTTCCTGCATTTTGAAACGATTAGCAACACCCTGCATCAACCCGAGTGGATGGGCCACAGATTGCTGGCAAAGCTCGGGTTGAGGATATTAGAACCTTAGCAGGATTTTAATAGAAATTTTAGCCTTTTGACTATACTTGGTGTTGTTTATTTGTTTGGTAAAGTTTACTTGATAGGCTTATGTTTCCCCATTCAAATAGATTGTTTGTGAAAAATCATAAGTTTGACCTTATAAGAATTTAGAAAAATTCATGTTGTTAAAAAATTTGCCAATTCTTGTATATAACAATCATAGATAAAATCAGATTAGATACAAGTAAATAAGTCATATACCCTTACTTGCAAGGTTCAGGGTGAAGTCAATAAGATAAAGAAGTATAAGAATAAAGCATACCAGAAAATCCAAGTTAGGATTTTGTATTCTTGAAAATCCTGGTTATGCGTTATCAATTTCGAACTCTATTATATCTATTAAACTTGTATGCTCACCTTTAGTCTATGTGTGTTGACTTTTACTTTAACGTATGTGTCAAGTGCTTAGGATGCTTATTTGCTTTCTTTGCTGTGAAATCGAGGCTAGGAAAGACCTAGGTCAACAATAAAAAATTGTCTGTAATAAAAATCTGAGTTGTCGGAACAGAACAATTTGACTAGATCTTTTCTGTAATAATTGTATTATCTTATATCACATGGTATGGGACATGTTGCTTTAAATATTTGGTAAATATAGTTGTTATGGAAACTTCTGGACAATCTGTTTCGCTCAGTGCCGCGCCCTGATGATTCCGCCATAGGTTGGGGTGTGACAGATTGGTATCAAAGCCATACCTATAGGGAATTAGGCAAGACTCGACCTAGTCCGGGTAAATGTCTTAGAAATGACCTAGTCTATATTTAGGTACCAACAGACCGACTTGTGCGTACCCTTAGGGGTGCTGTACGAGCCTATTTGCTTACTATTCTAGCCATTCTCGCTCACGCTACACTATCACTGCACGATTATTCGAAAATAAACGAGTAATCTGATCAAGATTAGGTGTGAAAACCGCAAACTCTCAATCAAATTGCTTATTTGATCTGTAATTATCTATAAAACACGAGAATTTGCGTTGAATTAGGAGTGAAATCCGTACTTTAACGCAGGTTTTCGTCTCTATTTTTATCGAAAACAGGAGCAAAGTTGTTAAGTTAAGGGTGAAACTCGAACCTTGACGACTTATTACGCCCTAAATTTTGTCTTACAAAACTCTCACCAAAGTCTCGAAGGACTCCAATGACTTGAAGTCCCACCATAACTGGAAGGATAAGTGCCATTCGCCCAGATTCGAGGCAAGAGCACAGTCCCGAAAGTTAAAGTGTGTACAAAAGGTCCTTGTGAATAGTCGAATCACTTTGGTTAGTCGATGTCTATCTAGCCGAAGACAATCTAGTTCTCGATTTTTATGTGTTTCGATTCTGAGATCGCTACTGCCGATTCTGATGTTTGCTATTTTATATGAATTTATGTGTTTTATGTGATTTTACCTGTTTATATGTTACGATTTTTGGTGATTCGTTCGCTTTTCACCTTTCGCTTTGATTGATACACACAACTCGCACTGCATCTTTATCTCAAAACGCTACCAAATCGCTAATTATGGACGACCTTATGCTAGGTTATACGCTTATACTATGCTATTCGCTATACTATTCGCGATCGCTAATCTCGAACGCTTACGAACTTGGAATGATAGGTTTCTGTATTCTGACTGCCTCTTGTGATTATGTGCATATGTGTTCTGTGCTTCTATGCCCTACGTGCTTATGTGCTTCTGTGCCTATGTGAATACGTGTCTATGTGTCTATGTGTTTTACGTGTTCCTGAGCTTAGCAGTATTAGGATTGTGAGGTGAGATTCGACTATGTTGTGCCTAAGACCTATGACAATGTCTGCTGCAGACAATGTCGTCATCTGGACCCCGTCACCCACGACTTTCTCGTCAAGAACAGAGAGAAAAACGCCTCGCCGCCATGATCGCTAAGCAAGTGGCAAAGACTGTTCCTCAGATCGTGAACGAACTGTACGAAAACATGAACAAATCATCCGAGGAATCCAGAACGGAAGCTCCCAAGGTTAATCCCAAAGTTGCTTTCAGCTTCAAGCAATTCAAGGCATGCGGACCGAAAGAGTTCACCGGAGAAGAAGGCCCTACAGCTTTATTCCAATTGTTTGACTCGATCGAAGTCACCCTGTGACAGAGCGGGTGTCCTGATAATCTCCGCACACTAAACACGACCGGCGTCTTCCAGTCCCGCGCTCTAGACTGGTGGACGGCCGAAAGGAACAAGCGTGGAAATGATGCAGCCCATGGTCTGTCATGGGACGAGTTGAAGAACGTGATGCTCGAAGAGTTCTGCCCTCCCCATGAGCACCAAAAGCTGGAGGATGAGTACTGGCATATTCAGCAGAAGGAAGGTGACAACGCTGCCCTGACTGCTCTCTTCAAGCAGCTCGGCATTATCTGTCCCGATCAGGTCAAGACGACCGACATGACAATCAAGAAGTATATCTGCGCTCTGCCGGATTGTGTTGCCGACTTTGTGCAAGCTTCCAAGCCAGTAACGATCGAAGAAACTTACTTGCTTGCTGCTGAAATCAATGACAAGCGAGTAAAAGCTGGTTTTTGGGACAAAGCTTCGAAGAACCTACACCAAGCCACCGCCGCACCAACCGCTGACACCCGCGCCACCGCATCGCAGTCATCAAAGTCCTCTCGTCGCAATAGGAAGAACAACAATAGCAGATCTAATAACAAGAACTGTGCTGTCACTACCGCCGCTCCACTTCAACCGGTACCAGCTCAACAACAACAACACCGATCAGCTCCAGCTCCAATCACCTGTGCACCACATGCAAAGCGTGCATACACAGGCCCTCAGCCTGCCTGCCCGACATGCTCCTACCATCACCAAGTGGGTCTAGCTTGCCGTTTTTGCGCGCACTGCAATATGTACGGCCACTTCACTGCAAACTGCTGTACTGGTCCCCGTCAAGCCCCAGCTCAAGCCACTGCTCATCAAGCTCTGCTCCCCGCCCCTCAAGGCCAACACGCGGCTCAGGCACCCGCGGTTAACGCCCGAGTCTGCTTCGCATGTGGTGATCCCAACCACTTTGCGAACATGTGCCCGAACAGGGTTGTGAAACAAGAGCCCCAGCAGCAGCAGCCTCACCAACAGCCGCAGCAACAGCCTCAACAGCAACAGCCTCAACAGCAACAGCCTCAACAGCAACAGCAACAAGCCGCCTGCACCAGAACGTTCAACATCAATGCGCGCCAAGCCCAGGCTGACAACAACGTGGTCAATTGTAACAACTCACTAAAATTAATACTTAGTATGTTAATTGTCTATTAAGGAAACCCTAATTGAGAAACCCAAGCAATTCTGCCTAAAACCTAAAATTTTCAGAACAATCAGAATTAGGATCAGGGCCCCTAAAATCCAAGGGGGATAAACCCTAATCGATATTTATCTTCTAAATTCGTTGTTGAAACTGAACTTAATCACACACTGACTCATCTAGGCTATCTGGGACACGAAACAACGTAGGCTACAAAATAGACCCGTCGCGCCACGCGACGCGCGCAAGGGAATCCTTCGCGTGGCGCGAAGGGGGGCATTTTTCAGATATAAATAGGGGATGTTGGCGCTTGAAGTTTGCTGATAATTCGACGTCCAAACTCTAATTCTACACTAAGATATCGTAGAATCAGTCCTAAACACACACAATTCACGAAGTGCTGCCGCAATCAGGGTAATAACTCGATCGCTATTACGATTCAACGTCCGATCGATTGTAACTATCCAACGATTGTTTGAGTGCTGCTCAAATTGAGTTTATACTTTGTTATTCATCGTGATTTCGACTTGAATGTTTGAGTGCTGTCCAAACTCGGACTATACTCTGTCATTCGTTGTGAATCCGCTTAATTATTAAGTATTGCACTTTGTTAATCGTTGTGAGGGTTTAATCTCGTGAATTGACGTAACTGCTGTATTAGTTACTAACCCC
The DNA here is from genome assembly GCF_002127325.2 of Helianthus annuus. NCBI lineage: Eukaryota > Viridiplantae > Streptophyta > Magnoliopsida > Asterales > Asteraceae > Helianthus > Helianthus annuus. The sequence goes on from NC_035449.2 coordinate 120,060,949, forward strand.
GTTTGTGTGTGCATTGTTATCTAAATTAGGCTAATCAGTAAAGCTTATACTCTGCTCGTTAAATCTGCAATGTGAGTCATTCTCTTTTTATCAACTGTTTTACAATACTCCAAATTATTTTCAAAAGTTATAATTACAAAGACTAAGTCGTGGATATCTTGAATCACTGGCTAGTGGGGTATTGTGCACATTACTAATTTTCTCCCAGTTAGGTTCATTAACCTACTAGGGATAATCATCACTATTTGGGTTCATTGACCTAATAGTGGTATGACCATCGTCACCATTGTGACATGTCACCATTGTGACACGGCGCCAGATAAAAATAAGATATAAACCATTGTAATCGCTCTTATGCTGTAATTTTATAACTAAGGATCATTTTATAAAACCTGAATGAACTCACTCAGTATTTCCCGCTGACAAAACCTTTTTCAAACATGTTTCAGATGATCTATTGTGAGCAAAGAAAAAGTGCCATGGAGCACTACAAGCTTAGAGACGTGGCTCAATGTAAATAAATAAAAGAAACATGTTTTGAAAAATAAAGATTTCCCAGGGAAATCGCATTATTATAAATTATAGGGTTTTATCCCTAAATCATGTAAATTATGTAAACAGGCAGTTTTAATATCAAAAGATCTTTCATTAAAAAGACTTCCGCTGTCGCCTAAATTAAATACCACGGGATTTCCTTCCTCGCGGCTCTAGACCGGGTCAAACCGGGGCCGAGGGCCGTGACATCAATGGTACGTTCCTTGTGAATGGTATTTATGCATCGTGTTTGTTTGATACTGGAGCCGATAACTGTTTTGTATCGTTTGAGTTTGAAAAGCTCCTAAATCGTTAGCGCTCCCATCTCTCCTCGACGTTCGATATCGAAGTCACCACTGGAAGAACCATTGTTGTTAATTCCGTTCTTCATGATTGTACTCTAGAACTCAACAATCACATCTTTGCGATCGATCTTATTCCGATGCAGCTCGGAATTTTTGACATCATAGTAGGCATGGACTTTCTTCATGAAAACCATGTTGAAGTTGTGTGCTTTGATAAGATGATTCGATTCGCGCTCGCTAACAGTGATATTTTATGTGTTTACGGTGAAACTCCTTCGAAAGGTCTTAATGTAACACCTCGGAAATTCCTGTCCAATAAAATAAAGACACGTGTCATGAGGGACAAACGTGTCAGGGAAACCGGATTAAATATAAAGATGTATGGTAGGATTTTAAATGCAAGGGCGTCATGTTATTTCAAAATACCTCTGAGCGACCCAAGGGCGACATGTTATTAAAATACCTCTGCGCGACCCAAATTTATAAATCCCAAGATCCTTAAATCGTTTGATAAACATCTTATATATATATATATATATATATGTATGTATTAACCGGTCGTTTCTAAAGTTCCATCTTTTATATGGAATTTGGATTATTGGGAATGTTGTTACTAAAATGCTTAATAAAATTCTTGTGTAAAAGAAATTAATAATAGTTAACTAACATGACCAACTCTTGTGAGAATCCAAGACTTAGAAATATCCGTCACTTTAAAAGATTACAAGATGCCAAGGTTGTAGAAACATGTATGGGACATACAAGCATGCAATGGCTGAGCCACTAGGTCCCACAACTGAGAAAGTTAGCATGTAATTCGGAATCCACGAGGTTGCATGGTCAAGACTTGAAGTTTGTAAAATTTTTGTTTTCTGACCACTGGTTACGGACCGCAAGGCCCTAGTCTTACGGTCCGTAAGGAGGGTACCTGGGCGATTTCAGCAAGGGTCGGTTACGGACCGTAACTGTTTCAACATACGGTCCGCAAGAGGGTCTTACGGACCGCAAGGCCTTAAGCTTACGGTCCGTAAGGCAGTCGCTGGCAGCAGAAAATGGACAGCTGCCTGTTCAGCCTGTTACACCGACTTAAATGAGTGGTTTTCGAAACCAGGGACTTGCTAGGCAGTATATAGCATCATAGAGACACCTGGGATGATCTTGTAACCACTCTAGGCTATCTTGGCATCATCTTGGACCTCAAGGTTCACTATATAAGAGCTTGAAGTTGTGAACACTTTACATGCTCACTTGCAACTTTGGTTCAAGACTTCTCTGGAGCTTTTCTGGACAACATCAAGTTCTTATTAAATCCCTAATCCTTCTTAGGACTCTTGTAAGTGTCCTTAACCCTCTCTAATTACTTTTAGCTTAGTTATTTAGCTAAAAGTCAAACCATCATAATTAAGGTTTGACTTTGGGATTAGTCTATAATTACTCACTAATATCCCGAGTTAAAAATACCTATAAGTAGGTAATTATGTGGGTAACAAACCCTCAAAAGGGTATTTCCAGAATCCCACTCTAACTATGCTAATTGTCGAGTCAAAGCTTATTATAAAAAGTCAACAGAAAGGTTAATTGCGAATTAATGCATAATTAGCAATGTAGGTTACATGCAACCTGTTTGATCAGTAAAGTAACTTGGTAATTAATATAAGAACATGTTCCAACATGTTCAACTCGACAATTTTCAGTTTAGGCTCGGTTTGGAACCGAAAGTCGCAAAGTTTGACTTCTGCTTTGACTTTCAGTTCTGACCCGTTTAAGCCAAGATTAGGATTGCCTTAGAGCTTCTTTTGAACCTATTTGCATGTTAGTATAACTCTCTGAGATTATACAACTTGGTTCATGGGATATCCTATTCACATGCATGTTTCCGTTAATCGCTTATATGTTGACCATTATGCCCATTTGACCTTAAAACGTGATTTTTGAAAATGTAAAAGGGTAAGCACATTAGCTACTGATTTATAAACTTGTACCCAAAATTTGAAGTCAGTTTGAGGTCTAGATTAAGAGTTATGCTCAATAGCGTAATTAAGGGCTTCTTTGATAATTAAATAGCGTAAATTATGTATAGCCTATCAAAACCCAAATTTTTATACCAAACTTTTTACCCACTGTTATAAAATAATATTTTGGGATTTTTGGTGATTTTTATTTATTTTTAGGCTGAGCATAACTTAATGATCTAAGATTTATTCGGTTTATGCCGATTTTGCCCTTTTTAGCCATAAAATGAGTTTTACAAATCCTTTTGACCTCAAACCAACTTCTACTGATTTCTTATGATAAATAAATTATTTTGAGCCTTCTGGAATATTAAAAATATCAGCTTTTTACAGAAAATCCGGAAATGGCTCCAAACCGCCTTTTTAGGCATTTTTAACGCATAAGTGTGCACTAGAACCTTATTAAGCTTAAGGGGTTGAACCTACTGATGTAATTAGTGAAATTTTATATTTTAAACAGTAGGCAAATGTTTTGAACTCAGAATTCCAGAATTGATCTTTTAGGCACATGTGAAATTACCAAAATGCCCCTACGGTGCATAGTAAGGTTAAAGATAATAAATTTCACATAAATTTGATACCCTACTGTTATAGCTTAGTAAATTAAATATATTTACTAATTAAATCAGACCTGTAACTCAGGTTATCATTTTAACCCTTTTACACCTTATAAAATGACCAAAACGCCCTTTTGAGGCATAGTTTAGGTTTATAATCATTTGGGGCATAATGGAAGGTATCATTCTGATATCACAACATATTTTAAGCATATTGACTTCAGAAACTTGTATTTGACTCTTATGGTTACTCGTTACGCATTATACGCGTTCGGATCGGCTTATGTGACTAGTTTGGCCATTTTAGCCGAAACGGGTAAAACCATATCTTTTTGGTCTCAAAATCCAGAATGTGATTATGTTACCCATATAAAACAAGTGTGCAAACTTGTTGGTACAAAACCACATTCTAAAACGGTCTTCGCCTTATTGTGCGTTTAAAACCGTAATCTTTATATAAAACTAACCGGTCTAAGCTTAAGACCCGTTAGGATTCTAATAGGTTATTAAAACCTTAATTTCCAGATCTAGGAGCCCAGTAAAAGCTACGTGCACTCATTATATTTGGTTTATACTTTGCTCAGGTAAATACGTTTAACTTATTTTCCCTATACGGGCTTGGGGTACGGTATATAAAATACCGCTTGGTCGGGGAATTGACCTTAACCGGTCTTGGTTATGTGCAGTCAAATTAACCCGTTTGAAAATGCTGTTTTGTTTGTTTAACGCCTTTGGGGGCTTAATGACCATGTCCCGGATATCCTTGGCATCATTCAAAGAATGGCCATGACCTTAGCACTCGGGTGTAGGCGTACACCCGTAGTGTTGTACAACATGTATAATCGTCGGTACGAGAGAAGTCTCGCGGCGGAATTATATTAAGTGGTGTGTCTATTAATCTTTAACCCGGCATGACCCGGGCTACCGAACGCAGAACGAACATGTAATTCTTTTACAAGATTATTAAGCAAATAATTATCCCAAGTTATAAAAGTTTTATGCCACGAGCATTTAAATCAAATTTTTTTACATTTTCAAAATGAGTCAGTTAAATTGTATTTACCAGTGTAAACTGACGTATTTTCCAAAAAGACTAAGTGCAGGTACTACGCGTAATAGGCTGACCACTCCTTAAGCATCCATAGAAGTCTCGCAAGCTTAGGATGCATGAAGTCTGTTGAAATGAAGTTTCCTCTTTATTTGATTCTGCCTGTGGATTCTATTTCGACATTTTGTGATACTCGAATATTACAATAATTTAAGTTGAAATGAATCTATCTTTGCTTCCGCTGTGCATTATAATTTGTGTTGTTTGACTATGATGATATCAACTACGTCACGTTAATCCCCCACCGGGCCCACCGGTGACACGTGGAAATTAGGGGTGTGACAGGTTGGTATCAGAGCCAACACTGAGTGAATTAAACACTAGCCTTTTGTGTTTAGTCTTAGTACATGAATTGCACATTCTTCGAGTTCCGAGTCTAGACAAAGAACAAAGGACAAACTCTGTTTTGTTTTATTTTTGGGTCTTATTATTATGTTGTTGTTGTTATCTAAAACTTGTATGCAGGTCAACATGCCACCAAGATTTCTTCGCAGTCGAGGCAAAGCACCAGTCACGGGTCATGATCACGAAGCCGGGCCTTCGCACCGGCGTACCCCGTCCATCACCATGAGCACTAGTCCACAAGAGCCGTGGAGGCTCTATGTTGAACCCGGGAGACGGCCAGTTTCCCTCAGCTCTTCACCTTCTTAGCAGCACTCCTTTGGGCCCCAATCGGAAAACGAGCCCAACGAACAACCACCCTCTTTCATACCGTTACAGAGATCCAACTCGCACCATTCCTTTGGTGACCCAACCCCAGTTTTCAAAGCCGATTCAACCCGGCCAACATTTTTCCAGAACCCGGGGGTCTTAACCCACTCGGACCGGAAGACCACTTCTCTGGGGATAATGACATGGACGAGGATACTGATCCAATGGAGCCTGCTAGAGGAATGCCGAACCACCCCATCGAAATCTCGGATGGGTCATCTTTCCACGGATCACCATACCGCGGTCCGGATAGTTATCAAGAGAGGTTCAAGCAGTGGGACTGGTACTTCACGCCTTCTGAACACTCGTCCCCGTATCAGCAACAGCAGCAGCAAGATCCTTCTGAGGATCAACGATTCGTGGCAGTCACTCCGCCACCACCACCACCAGTGGAACAGCAGCCGCCTCCGGAGCCACCGAGGCGGAGGAGGTCGAACGCACGGATGTCCGTGCGAGGGGGTGTCCGTATCAGCACACCCCAACCATCAAGTGGCAGCCATTATCCGCCACTTCAGGAGGAAGAGGAAGAACCACAAATGGGGGGTCCATCAAACCCTATACCAGAAGTCAACTCAGTGCCTGTGGCACCTCCGCCGGGTTTTGACAACCCAATTCCTGCTTATTCTGCGGCATACAACCCGTTTGAAATGCCGGGCCACAACAGCTTTAACTATGCCAACGTGGACCCATATCAGGAGGCTTGGGATTACAACGCTCGACACCCTGAAGGGCCCTATGGTGGTCCTTGGACTACCGGGTACCCTCCGTATGTGTTCCAGCAGCCACCACCTCCTCAGCCGTTGTACCAGCCGCCGCAGCCACAGCTTATTCCCGCGGAGCGTCAGCAGGAGGTTCTTGATAGGTTGAACCAGGTCGAACAAGAAGTTCGAGAAGACCGCAGAGAGCGGAAAGGCTTCTTCAAGGGTCTATCAGACTTGCTAAAGGGGAAGTCCAAGAGGAGGGGTCACTGAAGACCTTGTTGTTTGTTGCTTAGTTGTAATCAGTCCCTGCATGGACTTGTTGTTTCTGTATTCAGCTCCTGCGCGAGCTTGTCTCTTTGTATTCTGCCCCTGCGTGGGCATGTATTTCAGTTAACCCCTGCGTGAGTTTGTTTGTTATTTTGTTTATTGTTAGTTGTATTTCGCCCCTGCGTGGGCATGTTATTTGTAGAAGTCCCGTTTAGGGCAAGTATGGTACTATTGAGTCTTTATTTAATGAAATGTTGCCTTTAGATTTTCATGATTATTGCTATAAATCAGTATATGAATAAACTTTAAATAAAAAGGTAAAAATGAACATAACATTTCATAAATTAAAGAAGACCTACCATTAATATAAATGGCAAAATCTAAAAAGGGACAAGACCTAGCCACATGTCATTTTAAGACAAGTCCAAGATGGTATCTCCATAATTAGATTCAGGTCCATAATTAACGTCTCAACTTAGGATTGATCTGCGTTATAAAGAGAATCTAAGGGGTAAGACCTAGCCACGTGTCGTCACAGACATGGCCAAGATGGTAGAACCTGTCTAGAAGATTCCAAATTCTGTTAACATCTGTAAGTATGTTAATATACTGGGCAAATTGTGACATAGTAAAAGTCACATGAGCCATCATTGAAAATTGGGTTAATTTAAAATTCCCTGTAACTAAATGTCCATTCCTTGAGAATGAAGTGCCTACGGGTAATAATTAATGTTCTAGGGATTAAGAGACAGTTTGAGTCTGCAACTCACTGTCTAGAATAGGGTAATGAACTGTGATTCAGACCCTAATACCTTGATTCTGTAAGAATCCGGGTTATAAACTAACACTGTCCTTGTGACTAAGTTATATGTTAACTTTTAACTATAATATAGGATTATAATACAGATCCTGAATTAATATTTGATTAATAAATTAACCTGCAATGGCTATTTAAAACCATGGTTGATAAAATACATAAAATACTGTATTAGCTATTAAATAAAACCTTGCCCATTATTGTTTATATGTAGCAATTGAAGCTACATGGCGGGGTCGGATGAAGTGAATAGTCATCCGGTGGAGAACCACGATAATGCAAAGATACAGTTAACTGGTGCGGAGTTGAAAGCACTGGTGGATGACGCGGTTACAAAGGCATTAGAAAGACAGTACAGTGAGTACAGTGGGACCCACAGTAGAACCCTGTCTAAACCGCATAATAAGTCTAAGACTCATTCTGAGGCTCACAGCAAGCCACCTTCTGTCCAACCCAAGTCTAAAAAGGAGGAATCCAAGAAGGAGGATGATAGACACTCTTCGAATGAGAATGATAACCATTCCAAGAAGATTGTGCTTTATGATGCCCCACGTGCCAAGGGTTGCACGTATAAATACTTTGTGTCTTGTAAACCCCGGGATTTCACTGGGGAGAAGGGGGCAGTGGACTGTATGACTTGGCTTGATGAAATGGAGACAGTAGTGGATATAAGTGGTTGTGCTGAAAAAGATATTGTGAAGTTTGTGACACAATCTTTTAAAGGTGATGCACTGCAATGGTGGAAGTCGTTGATTCAAGCCACTGGAAAGATACCGCTGTACAACATGTCTTGGGAACAATTTGTTGCCCTAATCAAGGAGAATTACTGTCCTCAGCACGAGGTCGAAGGAATAGAGTCTGATTTTTTTGTCACTGGTGATGAAGAACCTGGACTGCCAGGCTTACCTCACAACCTTCAATACCTTGTCAAGGCTAGTTCCCTACCTTGTAACACCTGAACCAAAAAGGATAGCCCGTTTCATTGGGGGTCTGGCCCCAGAAATTAAAGCAAGCGTCAAGGCCTCTCGGCCCACTACTTTTCGATCAGTGGCTGACATATCTCTGTCCCTTACAAAAGACGCAGTTAGACAGAGATCACTAAGAGCCGCATATGCCGAGAAGCGAAAACGCGAAGATGATGGTTCGCGACGCTCGGATAAGAAGCGTAAGGGCAATGACGACCACAAGAAAGGGTCGGGATCCAAGAAGGGAGATCAACAGTCGGGTGAAAAGCCCAGGTGCAAGGTTTGTAAGAAGCACCATTTCGGGAAATGCAGGCAGGAGTCTAGATCCCAATCTCAGCAGAAATTATGTGGGATTTGCAAGTCCCCGGATCATAAGGCATTAGACTGCAAGAAGCTTAAGGATGCCACCTGCTACAATTGTAATGAGAAGGGACATATTAGACCCAACTACCCGAAGCTTGCCAAGAAAACAGAAGAAGGAAAGAAGACTAATGCAAGAGTCTTCCGCATGGATGCAAAGGAAGCCATTCAGGACGATAATGTCATAACAGGTACTTTTCTCATTAATGATGTCTACGCAAGGGTATTATTTGACTGGGGCGGATAGGTCCTTTGTAGATAATAAGTTCTGTGAACTGTTGAAATTACCTGTTAAAGTTTTAAGTATGAAATACGAAGTGGAATTAGCTGATGGAACAATAGAAACAGTTTCGACTGTGTTAGATGGATGTGTCCTATCCATTAGGAACCACTCTTTTCCTTTATCCTTGTTACCTTTTAAGCTAGCAGGCTTTAATGTAGTAATAGGAATGGATTGGTTATCGCGTAACCAAGCCCAGATAGTGTGCAACATGAAGCAAGTAGTAATCAAGACCCCATCTGGTGAGCCGCTCACTATTCAGGGAGATACTCAACACGGAATGCCAGAGCGTGTGGCCATGCTTAAGGCGTCCGGATGCACGAGTAGGGGTTGTGTCATTTATGTGGCGAGAGTAACCATTGACGAGAAGAAGCCCAGGACCGGAGACATACCAGTCATTTCTGACTATCCCGAGGTTTTTCCGGAGGAACTACCTGGGTTGCCACCAGATAGGCAGGTGGAAATTAGGATTGACATCATCCCCGGAGCTGCACCAGTAGCCAGAGCACCATATAGATTAGCACCAACAGAGATGAAGGAATTAAGGACACAACTAGATGATTTACTAGCTAAAGGTTTTATTAGACCTAGTTCATCTCCATGGGGAGCGCCAATTCTGTTCGTTAAAAAGAAGGACGGATCAATGCGTCTATGCATTGATTACCGAGAGCTAAACAAGGTTACTATCAAGAAGAGATATCCTTTGCCTAGAATCGATGATCTATTCGACCAGCTACAGGGAGCGAGTTACTTTTCTAAGATAGATCTCAGGTCAGGTTATCATCAATTGAAGGTTAAGGAGGAGGATGTACATAAGACCGCGTTTAGGACTCGTTATGGTCACTACGAGTTCCTAGTGATGCCTTTTGGGCTCACTAACGCACCTGCCGCGTTCATGGATCTCATGAATCGCGTATGCAAGCCTTATCTGGATAAATTTGTCACCGTCTTCATTGACGACATTCTCATCTATTCAAAGAACCAAGCTGACCATGAGAGGCATCTTCGGTGCATTCTTAAGCTGCTCCATCAAGAGAAGCTCTATGCCAAGTTTTCTAAGTGTGAATTTTGGCTTTGCGAAGTCCAGTTGCTTGGACACGTTGTGAGTGAGCGTGGAATTCAAGTAGATCCCGCAAAGATAGAAGCTATCATGAACTGGCAGGAGCCAAAGACACCTTCAGAGATTCGTAGCTTCCTAGGTTTGGCTGGATACTATAGGCGTTTTATTGGAAACTTCTCAAGAATTGCTGCACCCTTAACTTTGTTAACGCGTAAGAACATTAAGTTCAATTGGGGGCCTAAGCAGCAAGAATCATTTGATATCTTGAAGCAGAAGTTAAGTAACGCACCAGTGCTAACTCTACCTGAAGGCATTGAAGAATTTGTAGTATATTGTGATGCATCACACACCGGAATGGGTTGTGTGTTAATGCAAAAGGGCAAGGTCATAGCCTACGCTTCACGTCAACTAAAGGTGCACGAGAAGAATTACACCACCCATGACTTGGAGTTGGGTGCCGTTGTATTTGCACTAAAGCTTTGGAGGCATTATTTGTATGGGACGAAGTGTGTAATCTATTCCGACCATAAGAGCCTTCAACACCTGTTCAATCAGAAGGATTTGAACATGAGGCAGCGACGATGGATGGAAACCTTGAACGATTATGATTGTGAAATAAGGTACCATCCAGGCAAGGCCAATGTAGTCGCAGATGCTTTGAGCAGGAAGGAAAGGGTGAAGCCGATAAGGATCAATGCCAAGAGCATTGAAATCAAGAGCAGTTTGAATGAAAGGTTGTTAGCTGCACAGAAGGAAGCTGTGTTGGAAGCTAACTATCCTGAGGAGAAGTTAGGAGTGACTGAAGAACAGTTGTCCTACGACAAAGACGGGATGTTGAGATTAAATGGACGAATATGGGTTCCTGTTTATGGAGGACTTCGTGACGTTATCCTCAAGGAAGCCCACAGTTCCAAGTATTCCGTCCATCCTGGAGCTGATAAGATGTACCAGGATTTAAAGGCGAATTATTGGTGGATAGGCTTGAAAAAGTCTATAGCTGCTTATGTAGCTAAATGCTTGACGTGTGCTAAAGTCAAAGCTGAACATCAGAAGCCGTCAGGTTTACTGCAACAGCCTGAAATTCCCACTTGGAAATGGGAAATGGTGACGATGGACTTCATCACCAAATTGCCTAAGACGCCGAAGGGAAATGATACTATATGGGTCATAGTTGATAGACTGACTAAGTCAGCACACTTCCTGCCCATTAGAGAGACCTACAGCTCGGACATGCTAGCCCAATTGTACGTAGATAAGATTGTGGCCTTGCATGGCGTACCAATATCTATTATCTCAGATCGGGATACTAGATACACATCTCATTTCTGGAAGAGTTTCCAACAGTCTCTGGGCACTCAATTAAATTTCAGTACGGCTTACCATCCTCAGACGGATGGGCAGAGTGAGCGTACCATTCAGACGTTGGAAGACATGCTGCGTGCATGTGTAATTGATCTAGGAGGAAGTTGGGACAGGCATTTACCGTTGGTTGAGTTCTCCTACAATAATAGCTACCATACTAGCATTAAGGCTGCGCCTTTTGAGGCACTATATGGTAGAAAGTGCAGAACGCCCATTTGCTGGGCAGAAGTGGGAGATACGCAATTATCAGGTCCTGACTTAGTCTTCGAGACAACGGACAAGATTGTCCAAATTCGCGACCGCCTGAAAGCTGCTCGAGATAGGCAGAAGAGCTATGCGGATGAAAGGCGAAAGCCTCTCAAGTTTGAGGTTGGCGATAAGGTTTTGCTCAAAGTATCACCTTGGAAGGGGGTGATGCGATTTGGCAAGAAAGGTAAGTTAAGCCCAAGGTATATAGGACCATTCGAGATCATCGAATGTGTAGGATCAGTGGCTTATAAGTTAAACTTACCTGAGGAGCTCGATGGTATTCATAATGTATTCCACGTCTGCAATCTGAAGAAATGTCTAGCTGACGAGCAGCTAGTCATACCACACACGGATGTGCATATAGACGAGAGCTTAAAATTTGTGGAAAAACCTGTCTCGATTGAAGATCGACAGGTGAAAAAGCTTCGAAGAAAGCTTGTACCTATTGTCAAGGTAAAGTGGGACGCCCGCAGAGGTCCTGAATATACATGGGAGTTAGAGTCCAAAATGCAGGAAAAATACCCTCATTTGTTTCCTTAAATCTCGAGGTCGAGATTTCTTTTAAGGGGGTGAGGATGTAACACCTCGGAAATTCTTGTCCAATAAAATAAAGACACGTGTCATGAGGGACAAACGTGTCAGGGAAACCAGATTAAATATAAAGATGTATGGTAGGATTTTAAATGCAAGGGCGTCATGTTATTTCAAAATACCTCTGAACGACCCAAGGGCGACATGTTATTAAAATACCTCTGAGCGACCAAAATTTATAAATCCCAAGATCCTTAAATCGTTTGATAAACATCTTATATATATATATATATATGTATTAACCGGTCGTTTCTAAAGTTCCATCTTTTATATGGAATTTGGATTATTGGGAATGTTGTTACTAAAATGCTGAATAAAATTCTTGTGTAAAAGAAATTAATAATAGTTAACTAACATGACCAACTCTTGTGAGAATCCAAGACTTAGAAATATCCGTCACTTTAAAATATTACAAGATGCCAAGGTTGTAGAAACATGTAAGGGACATACAAGCATGCAATGGCTGAGCCACTAGGTCCCACAACTGAGAAAGTTAGCATGTAATTCGGAATCCACGAGGTTGCATGGTCAAGACTTGAAGTTTGTGAAATTTTTGTTTTCTGACCACTGGTTACGGACCGCAAGGCCCTAGTCTTACGGTCCGTAAGGAGGGTACCTGGGCGATTTCAGCAAGGGTCGGTTACGGACCGTAACTTTTCAGCATACGGTCCGCAAGAGGGTCTTACGGACCGCAAGGCCTTAAGCTTACGGTCCGTAAGGCAGTCGCTGGCAGCAGAAAATGGACAGCTGTCTGTTCAGCCTGTTACACCGACTTAAATGAGTGGTTTTCGAAACCAGGGACTTGCTAGGCAGTATATAGCATCATAGAGACACCTGGGATGATCTTGTAACCACTCTAGGCTATCTTGGCATCATCTTGGACCTCAAGGTTCACTATATAAGAGCTTGAAGTTGTGAACACTTTACATGCTCACTTGCAACTTTGGTTCAAGAGTTCTCTGGAGCTTTTCTGGACAACATCAAGTTCTTATTAAATCCCTAATCCTTCTTAGGACTCTTGTAAGTGTCCTTAACCCTCTCTAATTACTTTTAGCTTAGTTATTTAGCTAAAAGTCAAACCATCGTAATTAAGGTTTGACTTTGGGATTAGTCTATAATTACTCACTAATATCCCGAGTTAAAAATACCTATAAGTAGGTAATTATGTGGGTAACAAACCCTCAAAAGGGTATTTCCAGAATCCCACTCTAACTATGCTAATTGTCGAGTCAAAGCTTATTATAAAAAGTCAACAGAAAGGTTAATTGCGAATTAATGCATAATTAGCAATGTAGGTTACATGCAACCTGTTTGATCAGTAAAGTAACTTGGTAATTAATATAAGAACATGTTCCAACATGTTCAACTCGACAATTTTCAGTTTAGGCTTGGTTTGGAACCGAAAGTCGCAAAGTTTGACTTCTGCTTTGACTTTCAGTTCTGACCCGTTTAAGCCAAGATTAGGATTGCCTTAGAGCTTCTTTTGAACCTATTTACATGTTAGTATAACTCTCTGAGATTATACAACTTGGTTCATGGGATATCCTATTCACATGCATGTTTTCGTTAATCGCTTATATGTTGACCATTATGCCCATTTGACCTTAAAACGTGATTTTTGAAAATGTAAAAGGGTAAGCACCTTAGCTACTGATTTATAAACTTGCACCCAAAATTTGAAGTCAGTTTGAGGTCTAGATTAAGAGTTATGCTCAATAGCGTAATTAAGGGCTTCTTTGATAATTAAATAGCGTAAATTATGTATAGCCTATCAAATTTTTATACCAAACTTTTTACCCACTGTTGTAAAATAATATTTTGGGATTTTTGGTGATTTTTATTTATTTTTAGGCTGAGCATAACTTAATGATCTAAGATTTATTCGGTTTATGCCGATTTTGCCCTTTTTAGCCATAAAATGAGTTTTACAAATCCTTTTGACCTCAAACCAACTTCTACTGATTTGTTATGATAAATAAATTATTTTGAGCCTTCTGGAATATTAAAAATATCAGCTTTTTACAGAAAATCCAGAAATGGCTCTAAACCGCCTTTTTAGGCATTTTTAACGCATAAGTGTGCACTAGAACCTTATTAAGCTTAAGGGGTTGAACCTACTGATGTAATTAGTGAAATTTTATATTTTAAACAGTAGGCAAATGTTTTGAACTCAGAATTCCAGAATTGATCTTTTAGGCACATGTGAAATTACCAAAATGCCCCTACGGTGCATAGTAAGGTTAAAGATAATAAATTTCACATAAATTTGATACCCTACTGTTATAACTTAGTAAATTAAATATATTTACTAATTAAATTAGACCTGTAACTCAGGTTATCATTTTAACCCTTTTAGACCTTATAAAATGACCAAAACGCCCTTTTGAGGCATAGTTTTGGTTTATAATCATTTGGGGCATAATGGAAGGTATCATTCTAATATCACAACATATTTTAAGCATATTGACTTCAGAAACTTGTATTTGACTCTTATGGTTACTCGTTACGCATTATACGCGTTCGGGTCGGCTTATGTGACTAGTTTGGCCATTTTAGCCGAAACGGGTAAAACCATATCTTTTTGGTCTCAAAATCCAGAATGTGATTATGTTACCCATATAAAACAAGTGTGCAAACTTGTTGGGACAAAACCACATTCTAAAACGGTCTTCGCCTTATTGTGCGTTTAAAACCGTAATCTTTATATAAAACTAACCGGTCTAAGCTTAAGACCCGTTAGGATTCTAATAGGTTATTAAAACCTTAATTTCCAGATCTAGGAGCCCAGTAAAAGCTACGTGCACTCGTTATATTTGGTTTATACTTTGCTCAGGTAAATACGTTTAACTTATTTTCCCTATACGGGCTTGGGGTACGGTATATAAAATACCGCTTGGTCGGGGAATTGACCTTAACCGGTCTTGGTTATGTGCAGTCAAATTAACCCGTTTGAAAATGCTGTTTTGTTTGTTTAACGCCTTTGGGGGCTTAATGACCATGTCCCGGATATCCTTGGCATCATTCAAAGAATGGCCACGACCTTAGCACTCGGGTGTAGGCGTACACCCGTAGTGTTGTACAACATGTATAATCGTCGGTACGAGAGAAGTCTCGCGGCAGAATTATATTAAGTGGTGTGTCTATATCTTTAACCCGGCATGACCCGGGCTACCGAATGCAGAACGAACATGTAATTCTTTTACAAGATTATTAAGCAAATAATTATCCCAAGTTATAAAAGTTTTGTGCCACGAGCATTTAAATCAATTTTTTTTACATTTTCAAAATGAGTCAGTTAAATTGTATTTACCAGTGTAAACTGACGTATTTTCCAAAAAAGACTAAGTGCAGGTACTACGCGTAATAGGCTGGCCACTCCTTAAGCATCCATAGAAGTCTCGCAAGCTTAGGATGCATGAAGTCTGTTGAAATAAAGTTTCCTCTTTATTTGATTCTGCCTGTGGATTCTATTTCGACATTTTGTGATACTCGAATATTACAATAATTTAAGTTGAAATGAATCTATCTTTGCTTCCGCTGTGCATTATAATCTGTGTTGTTTGACTATGATGATATCTACTACGTCACGTTAATCCCCCACCGGGCCCACCGGTGACACGTGGAAATTAGGGGTGTGACACTTAAGCTCATGTCATGTGTCCAAGCTAGCAAGTATCTCCGCAAGGAATACAGAGCTTTCTTGGCTAACATTGTAGTAGCGGAGAAGGAAAAGAAAAGGAAGACCGAAGTGAAAGACGTTCCTGTGGTTCGTGAATTTCCTCAGGTATTCCCGGATGATCTTCCTAGACTCCCGCCCAGTCGTGATATCGACTTTCGTATCGACCTCATTCCTCGAGCCAACCCTGTTGCCAAAGCTCCTTATCGACTCACTCCATCCGAAATGCATGAACTCTCGAGTCAACCCTAGGAATTACTTGATAAAGGCTTTTTTCGCCCGAGCAACTCTCCATGGGGCGCACCAGTCCTTTTCGTCAAAAAGAAGGATGGGTCGTTCAGGATGTGCATCGACTATCGGGAGTTAAATAAGTTGACGATCAAGAATCGCTATCCCCTGCCTAGAATTGATGATTTGTTTGATCAGCTACAAGGTGCTACGTGTTTCTCAAAGATCGATCTACGCTCAGGCTATCACCAGTTACGCATTCAAGAGGAGGATATACCCAAAACCGTGTTTCGCACTCGATACGGCCACTATGAGTTCATTGTTATGCCTTTTGGTTTAACCAACGCACCCGCGGTTTTCATGGATCTGATGAATCGGGTGTGTAAACCATATCTTGACCGTTTCGTCATCGTGTTCATCGACGATGTCTTGATCTATTCCAAATGGAAAGCCGAACACGCGCAACATCTACGTTTGGTTCTCGAGCTACTCCAGGGGAATCGACTCTATACCAAGTTCTCCAAGTGCGAATTTTGGCTGGAGGAGGTTCAATTCCTCGGTCACATTGTCAATAGTCAAGGTATTCATGTCGATCCCGTGAAGATTGAAGCAGTTAAAAGTTGGCTTACACCGAAGAACCCGTCTGAAGTTCGCTCTTTTCTCGGACTAGCAGGCTATTATCGCCGATTTATCGAAGGATTCTCTAAAATCGCTGTGCCGCTTACCACTCTCACTGTAACATTTGTGCTTGTAATCATTATGAACAGTTCTATTATCAATAAAACAATGTTATTTGATCCCAATGTTTGTTTGGTTGTGTTTTACATTTTTCATGTTTTGACTTTTGTTCAATTTCAAACTCTACATCGCTTTCTAGAGAATTATACGCAAACTGGTGGGTAAACGTACTCAGTTTAATGCGACAAATACTCCGGAACATCAACATATACTCAACATACCTTAAATAACCTTTACATAACTTAGAAATTGGTTTTGAAGGCTTTGGTATGGCAAAAACAAGTTAATTCGCTTACAAGGACTAAACTTGACAAACTGCGAAAGTATGCCAATTTGAACTGTAACGAACATTCCGAAACATGTCCATAAGTTAAACATACCATAAATATCCTTTACATAGCTTAGAAATAGGCTTTGAGAGGTTTGGTATGCTAAAATAAACTTTTGGATCATTCAGGGGCTAAAAGTGTCAAAAAGTGCACAAGTTTGCACTTTCGCGCATAACTTACGTTCTGAATAAATCCGGACATCCAAAAATTTATGTAAGCATTATAATATTATGCCTTAGTGTTTGGCATGAGAAAAATCCATTCGTCGCGTCATTTGGATCATTTTTCGCGCTTATGCGCATTCCGTCGTAATTAACCGAACATCGCGATCGTACGGCCAAACGAACCAACATCCGACACATTTTTGAGCATGTTTCATGTCCACAATGTTTAGGCATCATTTTAGGGCCTTGAAGTTGGCTTTACGGGCCTTAGAAGTGTCGGAAATGGCATAAACATGCAACAGGGACCAAAACTGCCATTTCTGAAACTTTGTGCAGATCAGACATAGCCAGGCGGCCCGCCTGAGTTTTGTCTGATCCTGATGCGGGCCGCATGGCCCCTTCAGTAACAGAAACTTTGTTTTCTTGAAAAGATTGGCCTTTCAAACACTCCAAAGGGCAATGCCCTTTCACAATCTGTAGAGTTAGGGTCACATTAAGCCACCACAACATCTTGACAAGTGTACGGCTTGGATCGTGGCACGATATTCAAGAAACGATCCTAACGGATTTACTTTTCCTATAAATACCCCCCCCCCTTTGGTTAAAACCCACAAAAATCTGATCAAAAGCTCTAAGTTGGAACCTTTGTTTCATACCTGAGCCATTTTGATCTAGATTAGCATTCGGGGACCCTTCGTAAGCGTTCTTTCGTTCTTTTATTCGCTTTTCGAGTCCGAAAGTCAAAGTTTTGCTTGACTTTCTGTGTGACCAGCCTATGGTCAACACGAAGTTCATGGAACTTCATAACGTGAGCGTGATCACGATGGTCATAGTCCATGGCGACTATACCTACTAATTACCACGTTATCTAGGCTCAGTGACGAGTCGTAGTTTCGGCCAAAATGCGCATTCTTGCGTATTTTGTAACCAAACTACTCGTGAGCATCAAAGCCGTTTGTTTTGATGCCAAACCTGTTTTCTAAACTTAGTTAAGCATGTCCTAACATGCTTAGCTCGTCACTTTTAGTTTAGTGCATATATAGGGTCGTAAGGTAAGCGATCTAAACCATCGCTTATACTTTCGAACCCGACCCATTTGGTCGATCATTAGGATCCGACCAAACACATTAGGTGACCATAGCTGTAACCTTCCGAGGTTATACCTTGTGGTCATGATGTTAGGCGTTCCAAACGCGTTCTACGCGATCGACGCGTTAAGGTAGCATAAGCTACCTAAACGGGTCGTAATGGGTCGCAAGCACTTAGGTTAGGTTTCATTTTAGTATGTAGGCTTTGTTAAACCATATTTCACGAGTCTCCACACTCGTTTGGTTTACGAACCCGCATACTATCCGATCCTTCCGATTTTGGTCCGGTATATTAATATAGCTACCTATTAGGTGCCGTTTGATATTCCGTGATCTCTAGCATTATCTGGTTATTATACAAGAACTTCAAAGCAATCTTAGGTGAGTACATTGAACCCCTCTTTTGCTGTTTTCCAAACTGTTTTGGGTGAAACACATGTGCCTACTTGTTACTTTCATGCTTTCCATGTTTTCACATCGTATACCTGCTATGTTCGTTAGTACATTATAGTACATGATTTCATTACATTTCATGCTATGTATGCCCATTGTGTGCGTACTTAGTACATTGCTTTACATTACATTTCATGCTATGTATGCCCATTGTGTGCGTACTTAGTACATTGCTTTACATTACATTTCATGCTATGTATGCCCATTGTGTGCGTACTTAGTACATTGCTTTACATTACATTTCATGCTATGTATGCCCATTGTGTGCGTACTTAGTACATTGCTTTACATTACATTTCATGCTACGTATGCCCATTGTGTGCGTACTTAGTACATTGCTTTACATTACATTTCATGCTATGTATGCCCATTGTGTGCGTACTTAGTACATTGTTTCACATTGCATTTCATGCTATTTATGCCCATTGTGTGCATACTTAGTACAATTGTTTACATCACATGCCTTCATTTTGGTATAACATTTGGTTTGTTTAACATGGAACAATACATTCATTAACATTGATCACGCCATTCGTTAGTAGGTAGTGGTACCATAGGAATTGAAAACTCCCGTTCCTGAAGTCCTGGGTTTGTTTGGACTGGAAGGAATGACCGAATTCGATATACATAACTTAGATAAACCATTAATTTGTTTAAGGGTTTATCGCCACAGTCTCAAGGCTTGAATGTATGCATTTTCACAATACCGCATAAATGTTAATATCAGTAGAGCATGCATTGTTCCACAAAACATAACGTTGATTTAAACCATGTTTTACTTCAACACCTCGTTTTGTGCATTTTACATATGGTTTAGTTGATACATCTCACTTACCATACAAGATATATTTTGGGTACACATTACATGATCTATATTAAACATAAACATTTTGACATTGATATACACATTTGGTGGTTTACATTGAACATAGACATTTCGATATGGTTTACACAATAACACTTGACAACTGATTTATACATGAACAATTTACATGGTGGTTGGTTTGGGTAAATGGTTGGAGTAACGTGGCGTATGTAATATGATACAAACATGGTGGATACGCCGCTGGTACTTCCTATATATAAATGCTTGTATAATATTACATATCGTAGCGTTATCTAAGTCATTTCAGTTTAGACACATTACATTTTACACAATAACATACTCTTCACAAGACATTATTTTTTACAAATAACTTATCTTATTCAACTCATTTTACTTGGTTACTCGTTTAACCTTACACTTATCTATACATGTCATCTGATATTTTCGTTTTTCAAATGGTTTACAAAGCAAGACAAATTACAAGGTTCATGACTGACTGTTATTAAACATTTCTTTAAACTCAAGTCATGAATCCCATTTTCACAAAACCTATGTATCTCACAGGCATTTTTATGCTGACGTACCTACTTTCACATGTGTTTTCAGGAGCTATTCCATAGGATGATGATCATGACACTAGGGCAGACCTGTGCCTTAGAGAATAAAAATGAAGATAGACTAGTTTAATTATGTTCTAAACTCTTTGTTTTTCCTGTTTAAGACAATATATCACTCTTGTTTATAAATAAAATACAACTTTGTATGCCATGGTTATGAAACAATTTAATTCTGTCCCAACACTCCCCGGCGTTTCCGCCGCGGTTGCATGTTATACGCAGCCGGGGTGTGACAGAAGAGTTGGTATCAGAGCCAATGGTTATAGGGAATTAGGTTATTAGTAATGCTTTGACCTAGACTATAACTTTCTAGGACCCTAACACAAGTTATCTTGTGTTTAGATTTTAAAACATGCACATCACCTATCCTTAGGTGATAACCATAACGAGAACTTCGATTCCGAATCCGCTTTGAAAATTAATCATCTGTTCTAGGATGGTTGATTACTAGGTTTTGAACCCTCTGTTATATGGTTTTGAACCCTTTTGAATTTTCAAAATCTCGTCGAAGTTTTGGGCTTAAATAGTGTGAACACGTGCGAACTGGAAGAGTGAATGCCTGTACCCTGGGTTTTCTATCTAAGGCTAGAGTGTTCGTATAAATCCACATAATCGGACCAGTCACTCTTACCTGGGAACTCTTGGAGTGAGTGTTCACTTATAGGCGAACATGTCTTCGCGACATTATTTTTGACCCACTTACTTTGACTAGACGTTTCATGTCGCTTGTTTGCTTTGCGATGCGGAACCACCATCTTTGCTTTTGTTGATTCTTTTTCATCTCATTCTCTTCATCCAATCATCTCACTCGTTTCCTTTCATGTTTTCCTCTTTTAGAATGCCTCCTCGACGCGAACACCAGATAGCAACTGCCGAGCTGGCAGAAATTATTGCGCAGCAGATGGCTGCTCAATTCCCAAATCTCTTTGCTCAATGGAACCAGGCCAGCAACAACAACAATGGTACATGCAATTTCAAGAACTTTAACTCGGCTAAACCACTCAAGTTTAGTGGTTCTGAGGGAGCAACTGGGCTTCTTCAATGGTTCGAGAGCATCGAGAATACTTTTCGCCACGTGCAGTGTCCGGATAATCGCAAGGTCGAGTTCTCTTCGAGCGTGTTTCAAAAGAAGGCTCTCACATGGTGGAATGGGGTAATGAGAGACCGTGGTGCAGAAGTTGCTCTAGCACAGACGTGGGCTGAACTCCGAGCTCTTATGATGAGGGAGTTTTGTCCTCGTCATGAGCAACGAGCGTTCGAGAAAGAGTTTGATGATTTGAAGCAAGATAGTGGCGAGCACAGGGCATATACTGATAGGTTTGAGGAGTTGAGTCTGCTTTGCCCGACTATGGTCGCCCCACTCGACAAGGCTATCGAAAGATACATCGACGGCCTACCTGACTCGGTACAAGACATTATCACTGGTAGCAACCCTACCACACTCCGTCAGGCAATCGAGTTATCAGCGACATTAACTGAGTCGCAGATTCGGAAGAATAAATTACACAGGAAGGGTGACAAGGGCAAGAAACAGTCGTCTGACAAGGAAGATAGCAAGAAAGGTCAAAACAAGAAGGGAAAGGATTCTGGTTCCTCAAGGGGGTCAAGGAAGCGTAAGGCTTCCCAAAACTATGCTGTCACTGCCCAAGCTAACCAGGCAGCTCCCAACCAAGCCGCACAGCCTCCAGGAAAGAAGCCCTATTCAGGAAGTGCACCTTTGTGCAATCGATGCAACAGTCACCATCAGCCGCAACATCAGTGCCGTTTCTATACTAACTGTGGGAAGTCAGGTCATCTTGCCGATGTTTGTCGGTTCGCTCAGAATCGCGCAGTTCTGAACCCGGCTCAACAAGTTGCTCAGCCTCCTGCTCAGCAACAGGGTCAAGCTGCACGACCACAATACCCACCAGGTGCTTGTTATAACTGTGGGGATCTGACCCATTACAGAAACTGGTGCCCAAGGCTAGCCAACCAGAACCAGAATGCAAACCAGAATCAGGCTCAGGCTCGAGGGCGAGTCTTCAACATGAACGCTCAAGAGGCACAAGCAGACAATGAAGTGGTGAACGGTACGTTCTTTATTAATAATCAGCCTGCATCTGTTCTTTTTGATTCGGGTGCCGACAAGAGTTTTGTGTCATTGTCTTTTGAGCCAATGCTTCGCGTCTCTAGAACGAAACTAGGTAAACATTTGACAGTAGAGGTTGGCAGTGGTGAACCCATTGTTCTTAATTCTGTTCTACGCAACTGCCAGTTGAACCTTAACGACCATGTTTTTCCTATTGACCTCACGCCAATGCAACTTGGAAGCTTCGACGTTATAGTGGGTATGGATTGGTTATCTAAGCATCGCGCAGAGATAGTTTATTCTGAGAAGATTGTTCGTGTGCCGCTGTCGATAGGCGAGATCCTACAGGTTCGTGGTGAGAAGCCTGCCGGTGGTCTCAAACTCATGTCTTGTTTTAAAGCACGGAAGTATCTCCGGAAGAACTATGTGGCTTTCTTAGCACATGTTACAGCAGATAAAGGCAAGGGTAAGACTATTTCAGATATTCCCGTCGTTCGGGATTATTCTGAAGTATTTCCTGAAGAGTTACCTGGTCTACCCCCAGCACACCATGTCGAGTTCCGTATTGATCTCGTACCTGGTGCAAATCCCATTGCAAGAGCTCCATTCCGTCTTGCACCATCAGAGATGCAAGATTTATCTAAGCAGCTTCAGGAGCTCTCTGACAAAGGTTTTATCTGTCCTAGCTTTTCACCTTGGGGTGCTCCCGTTCTCTTTGTCAAGAAGAAGGATGGATCTTTTAGGATGTGTATCGATTATCGTGAGCTTAACAAGCTTACCATCAAGAATCGATATCCCCTACCTCGCATTGATGATCTCTTTGATCAATTGCAAGGCGCTTCTTATTTTTCAAAGATTGATCTACGATCTGGATATCATCAGCTTCGTGTGCATGAAGAAGACATTCCCAAGACAGCGTTCCGCACTCGTTATGGACATTATGAGTTCACAGTCATGCCATTCGGTTTGACTAATGCTCCTGCTGTTTTCATGGACTTGATGAATAGGGTCTGCAAACCTTATTTGGATAAGTTCATCATCGTTTTCATCGATGACATTTTGATATATTCTAAGACGCGAGCTGATCATGAGCAACATCTTCGTCTTACTTTGGAACTCCTAAAGAAAGAGCAACTTTTCGCCAAATTCTCCAAGTGTGAATTCTGGCTTAAATAAGTTCAATTCTTAGGACATATTGTCAACGAACAAGGTATTCATGTAGATCCCTCCAAGATCAGTGCGATTAAGGATTGGGATACACCTACTACTCCTACTGAAGTTCGTTCTTTTCTTGGTCTAGCGGGTTATTACCGCCGCTTCATTGAGAACTTCTCAAAGATTGCAGTTCCTCTAACTGCTCTAACTCAGAAGAACAAGCCATTTGATTGGGGATTCAAACAAGAGGAAGCATTTCTGACTTTGAAACAAAAACATTGCGACGCGCCTGTTCTAACTTTGCCTGAGGGCAATGATGATTTCGTCGTTTATTGCGACGCATCTAAATTAGGTCTTGGCTGCGTCCTGATGCAAAGAAACAAAGTCATAGCATACGCAGCAAGGCAGTTGAAGATACATGAGAAAAACTACACCACTCATGATCTTGAGTTGGGTGCAGTTGTCTTCGCTCTCAAGATATGGAGACACTATTTGTACGGTACAAAATGTGTGGTTTTCATTGACCACAAAAGCCTTCAACACATCTTCAATCAGAAAGAGCTCAACATGAGGCAACGACGTTGGGTTGAACTTCTAAACGACTATGACTGCGAAATTCGCTACCATCCTGGTAAGGCGAATGTCGTGGCCGATGCTTTGAGTCGCAAGGAACGTACTAGGCTTCATTGTGTTCGTGTCCAATCTGTTATTCAAGCGCAAACTAATATCCAAGCCCCTATTTCTCAGGCTCAACAATCTTGTGTTTCACAAGGCTTGATGGATAAGGAATTTCCTTATCACATAACTCCTGCTCTGGAACTGAAGGACAATGGATCGTATTACTTCATGGACCGTTTGTGGGTCCCAAGCCAAGATAATCTTCGTACCTTGCTTATGGATGAAGCCCATAAGTCTCATTATTCTATTCATCCTGGCTCAGATAAGATGTATAAGGATCTTCGTATTCAGTATTGGTGGCCTGGTATGAAGAAAGACATTGCCTTATACGTATCCAAATGCCTTACTTGTCTTAAGGTTAAGGCTGAACATCAGCGTCCTTCCGGATTATTGGAGCAACCGGAGATCCCAGTTTGGAAATGGGAAAACATTACTATGGATCTCATTACTAAACTCCCGCGCACAAAGAAAGGTCACGATGCCATCTGGGTAGTTGTTGACCGTCTTACTAAGTCAGCACATTTCTTGCCAATCCGTGAGGATTTTTCGGCTGACAAACTTGCTCAAATCTACGTAGATGAAATTGTAGCTCGACATGGTGTTCCTTTGAACATCATTTCTGACAGAGATGCTCGTTTCACTTCTCATTTTTGGAGAACCATGCAATCTGCTATGGGGTCCCAACTTAATCTAAGCACAGCCTATCATCCACAAACGGATGGTCAATCAGAAAGAACAATCCAGACACTAGAGGATATGCTTAGAGCTTGTGTGATCGATTTTAGTGGTAGTTGGGATTCACACCTTCCGTTGATTGAATTCTCCTATAACAACAGTTATCACTCCAGCATCAACATGGCTCCTTTCGAGGCTCTCTATGGTCGAAAATGTCGTTCACCAATCTGCTGGAATGAGATCGGCGAGGGTCAACTTACTGGACCTGCCCTCATTTTAGAGACAACAGATAAGGTAAAGAAAGTTCGTGATAACCTTCAGACAGCTAGAAGCCGTCAAAAGAGTTACGCGGACCTAAAACGCAAGCCCTTTGTGACAACCCTCACTAAATCAGGTATCCGTACGACTTAATTAATAATTAATTACTGCTTAATTACTATGCTTACTTGAAATTGTGAATAAGCTGCTACTTGAAATACTGATACATGTATATACTTGCATCATACTTTATTTACTGTCACTACATTATTTACATGCTGAACCTTAGTGACAAACATGATGCACAAAAGCACAGTAGCACAATGAACGGATAACCTATTGAACGTGCTGATATAGCCAGCACCAGGCAGGCACTGCCTCTAAGGCCTGCATGAGCCAGAAATAGTTACTACACTAGTGGTGAGTGTAGGGATACAAGGGTTGTAGAACTGCGTCTCTAGGAATAAGTTACAGTGACCAGATGTGCCTAAAACGTACTCTAAGTACAAAATTCAGCACATTAACTAAAAATTCAGCATTTGGCTAACTCATAAAGTGCCAAAACATGAGAAAAATATTACTAGACACTTTCCAAAGTGTCGGGAATAAGTTGTGTCACTAAAAATAATAATAACGACACTTTAAAGCTTTATTAAGCGCTTTAACGGATTACTATCCAACCGAACAACCGGACTATACCCGGAACATAAAAATATTGCCATTAACATTATTTATCTTTTTCTGAGCCAGTTAGGGTCCCTGAATACCCTAACACCCACTGTAATGCACAACACACTAATAACCGGGTTAATCCCTAAACTAACTAAACTAACCTAACTATGCACTAACTAAATGGTTAGAAATGAACCAAGACCCCCCCCCCTCTCTAACCGAACCGTCCCCTAGGGGGACACCCATTGTACCATGATGATTATTTTAATCCTTTTGTCCCATATCAAGAAAGCATAGAAACCAAAGGTTAGTGAACTTGAAATTGTCTATAAGAACAAGGCTTAACACAACATTCTTTCCAACACTTAAACTCTCAACAAAAACTCTCTCCTCTCCTCTCAAAGCTTTTGGCCGAACTCCCCTATATCATCCATCAATTTTTCGAGCCTTGATCATCTCATTCCAAGATCATACAAGTGTTAAGGATCATATACGAGGAGGCTTGGTGCATTCGGAAAGCGAAGGACCTCATCTCATTGCTTTTATCCACTCATTTTGCGTCTAGAATCTTCCCTAGCCTCGAGCTAGTAGTAAGTTACTATAATCACACTCTCGATCTATTTTAAAGTGGTTAAAACGGAATATGACGGTTAAAACTCGTGGACATACAAAATGATCCGTAAAAGTCTACTAAAAATACTAAAAGTGATGGTTAAAAGCTAGATTGTTGTGTAAATCATGTAGGATTTGTTTTGTATTGTTATTTGGGCCCGATCTATGTTGTGGTAGCTCGGATCATCGTTTAACCCGGATTGGTCATGATCATGGATCATGACATAAAGCTTGTTTAAGTGTAACAAGGGCAAAGTGATGAAACTCTACCACACGAGAAACTTGAACTTGTGTAAAAGTGACTTTACTTATGAAATAGTGTTTAAAACTAGTAGATCTACGGATCTACAAGCGGTATCTTCAAAGGACCAAGTGTCCAAGAAATCATATTTTTCTAAAGCCGGATCTTACATGAACAAGAATGGTTTGTAAGACACACAAGTGTGTAAACACTTGTGTAACACTAAGTTTCGACAAAGAACTAGTTTTGTCAAATTTTACAAGAAGTTGTAAAGATGGAATTTCTTTAAAGACGAGGCTTTTTACGAAATCGGACTGATATATATAAAGATCCACTAAAAGTAATGAGATTTACTTCATAGTTTTGGAAAACTACAAGTTCATGTGATTCTTGCGATTTACATATTTATTGACTAGTTTGTTGCTTTGAACGTTGTTTTGATTGAATGAGAAAATTGTTGGTTTGATTTATAAAAGAAAATGATACGCTTGAAAGCGTGGCCACCTCCAGTTACAGAGGAAACTCTGACGAAATTTTTCCAAAAACCTAACACTTAGAAATATTTTCACTATAAGTGTTAGAAATACATTTTGACTTGTTTTCAAATTATAGATTTCGCCACGACTTTATTTACAAAATATCGGAGGTGGGATTTCACAAAATAAAACTTGGTAAATATATATTTAGTATATATTTTTCATAACGTCACTTGTTATGTGTTTATGATTATTTTGTGAAATATACAAATATTATTTTTAGGGTAAAAATAATAATATCATGTTAACGACTCCAAAATAATACGAACGCCTTCGCAATAATTATTTAAGTTACACCGGTAATTATTATTACCACTCGATCTTTAAGACGTAACTTACGCATTTAAGGAAATATTTATGAACGCGTATTTTTGTCAAGGTATTATTTTGGGAAAATTATATGTATTAAAATATAATATTTTTGGGAAGAATATTTATATTTTGGAATAAGAAGTAAGATATATATTAAGTGAGACTTAATAATATATTCCGAAGTATACGAACGCACATGTATTAAATCCCCCATCCTTGGGAAGGAAAAATAATCACCAAGTATATACAGAATGTAAACACGAAGTAGTTGTCTAACTATTTCTCAAAAACTTAAACCATAAAGCTAAGGCATGGCCGTCCGTCTAATAGAGTTAGTACGTGTAGGTCGTCGCACAGCTGCTTGATCAGGAGGTATACTTGGTAGAGACGCACCACTGTGAGTTCATGTCCCCCTTTTCTCTTAATTGTTTTCAGTTTTCTAAACTGCGGGGGTGAAATGCATGTTACAATGTTTACGAATACTTTATACATGGTATGGTTAGCGTAAGGAGGTTTACTACTTAGATCATGTGAGTGGGTAGGCGGAAACTTGAGGCCATTAATCCTCAGGGTAGGACCGAGGGACAGGAGCGGTAGATCTACTTGCGTGTAGCGAGCCCAGCCCAGCCCCAGGCCCAACAGTACGGACCTCGGGGTGACTTTGTGCCCAACGCATAAATCCGCTAGGTTTGAGTCTCCCTACTTGCACTTCACACATATCAATGGCCTTGCAAACCATTGGTGATCTCTTTTTCCTTATTTGCTACATACCAGGATTATTCATCTACTAAGCTGCAATCAGATTCGTCACTTCTGACTGCAGCTTACGGAAAAATTCATTAAAAATTCTTCGTTTATCCGATTGACGAAATTCCAATTGGAGATTCTTCTAATAACTTAATACTTTCTACAGTAAGAATTTGAGATCATAACTCAATTCCTAAATTGAGTTATGACATTCGTAATGGGCTGCAAATTCTGCCAGAAAACGCAGCTTGAACCTTTGATATGGAAAAATTCATAAAACGCTCAATTTTAGTCGAAAAAATGCGATTCCAGTGGGGTTTTAAAGATATTTCCTGGAATTACATTTTAGACTCAAGAAGCAAACGTTTTTGTCAGGTTTTGTCCACGTTACAGCCAATACAATTCGGCTGTAAATTCTGATCAGAAGCTGTTTCAGTTTTCAATCGAAACATGTTTATGATATTATAGCACTATTTTTAGCCATCAAAAACCCTAAAAACATCACATTACACGAATTTAGCATCATCACACTTATCACCTTCAATGGTGATCATGAATTCACAAGATTTAGACCTAATTTCATCATATGCTTGTCTAGGGTTTACTCCTAGACACTACAATGTTCCTATTTCATCATATAACGAACATGCATCAACAAATTTCGAATATCCTAAATTCATGAGAATTTCAAGTAGAGAATAAGCTGCTACTTGAAATACTGATACATGTATATACTTGCATCATACTTTATTTACTGTCACTACATTATTTACATGCTGAACCTTAGTGACAAACATGATGCACAAAAGCACAGTAGCACAATGAACGGATAACCTATTGAACGTGCTGATATAGCCAGCACCAGGCAGGCACTGCCTCTAAGGCCTGCATGAGCCAGAAATAGTTACTACACTAGTGGTGAGTGTAGGGATACAAGGGTTGTAGAACTGCGTCTCTAGGAATAAGTTACAGTGATCGGATGTGCCTAAAACGTACTCTAAGTACAAAATTCAGCACATTAACTAAAAATTCAGCATTTGGCTAACTCATAAAGTGCCAAAACATGAGAAAAATATTACTAGACACTTTCCAAAGTGTCGGGAATAAGTTGTGTCACTAAAAATAATAATAACGACACTTTAAAGCTTTATTAAGCGCTTTAACGGATTACTATCCAACCGAACAACCGGACTATACCCGGAACATAAAAATATTGCCATTAACATTATTTATCTTTTTCTGAGCCAGTTAGGGTCCCTGAATACCCTAACACCCACTGTAATGCACAACACACTAATAACCGGGTTAATCCCTAAACTAACTAAACTAACCTAACTATGCACTAACTAAATGGTTAGAAATGAACCAAGACCCCCCCCCCTCTCTAACCGAACCGTCCCCTAGGGGGACACCCATTGTACCATGATGATTATTTTAATCCTTTTGTCCCATATCAAGAAAGCATAGAAACCAAAGGTTAGTGAACTTGAAATTGTCTATAAGAACAAGGCTTAACACAACATTCTTTCCAACACTTAAACTCTCAACAAAAACTCTCTCCTCTCCTCTCAAAGCTTTCGGCCGAACTCCCCTATATCATCCATCAATTTTTCGAGCCTTGATCATCTCATTCCAAGATCATACAAGTGTTAAGGATCATATACGAGGAGGCTTGGTGCATTCGGAAAGCGAAGGACCTCATCTCATTGCTTTTATCCACTCATTTTGCGTCTAGAATCTTCCCTAGCCTCGAGCTAGTAGTAAGTTACTATAATTGTGACACTCTAGGTTTTTCCGAACGAACACCTTGTAATATTTTGTGTATATAAATATTATTAAATGGAAACGTGATCTTTATTTGCTTAATGTGTGTTGAATGTACGTATTATATATAAATGTACGTGAGTCGAGACCATGACTCGCAACCGGGCGGTTGCGAGTGGGCCTTTGGGCCGTAACCGGTTTGGGCCGAAACCCCAAGCCCAACCCGAAAACCACCCCTTGTATATATATCCCACCTTTCCTTATTTCCTTCATTTTACACAAACAACAAACACACACACTTCTAATCCCCCTCAAAACTCTTCCAAATTTTCGGTCCAAGCAAGAATCCCGGACAAGAAACTCGGTCAAGATCATCACTCGGACACTCCATCTTCTCGGTTCCTTTCTCTTTGTTTTCGGCTCCTTCTTCTTCTTCACAACCGGTTAGTATTATCCTTGTGCATAGGATTTATGTTATGTTGAATGGACTTGTATGCTTGGTTCATAGTGTTATGTATGAATTTAGGATGATTTGTGAAGTTGAATATATGTGATAACATGTTTAAATGGCAAGAAAAAGGGTAGTTTAAAAGTGTTCATAGCCAAACATATTATGCTTTATTATTCTTGCAAAATGATGTTGCTAGACTTAAGATTTCGGCTACAAATAATATGTTTCTTGTTCTTACATGACAATCTTGTTTGAAATATATGATTTTTGGTTCAAAATGCATGGTTATGATTAACATGAAAACCCTAGAAAAACTATGAACTTGATGAACTTGTTGAAGATAGCTTGAAGATTTTAAAATGGTAATGTTTGATCTATTGTTGTATATGGGCAGATTAGGAAAAGTGTTAGTGAAATATTATTGGTTGTTTCCTAATCTGGGCCTGAATTCTTGGTACAATTTGGACTGTCATATCTGCATCATCACGTGTACATGAAAGGGACATATTACGACTCGCAACCACAGCATTCCGACTCGAGACCACGCAGTTGCGACTCGCAACCATAGCATGACAAGTCGAAACCACACGATTGCGACTCGAGACTACGACGGTTGCGACTCGCAACCAAAACGTGACAACTCGAGACCACGGTTGCGACTCGCAACCATAACGTGACAAGCCGAAACCTCCTGGTTGCGACTCGAGACCAGCTGGTTGCGAGTGGGCTGTCCATTTTGGTTATTGGGCCATTTTGTGTTAACTTGGGCTATCTAAATGGACTATGTGTTGCTGTGTTCTGTTTGACTGTGTTACTGTTAGGGCCGGCCCAATAACCCCATGACTATTTACTTGTATGCATGTTACGTACTTGTATGTGTTTTACGTGAATGCTTGTACACCGAACCTGACCTATACCGGTAACCATGTTAGGACGTGGTGACCAACGTGATTGACAAGTAACCTAAACCTACCGAGCAACCCAAGGTGAGTTCACAACTTAAAAGCATGCGTCCCGGTGGTTTGGGACACGAGACTAAAACAACCCTATCCCCTGGTAAAAGGGGATACCATTTACATACCATCCCTAGTTATTGGGAACAAAACTTACTTTTCCTTCCCTGGTATTGGGAAACCTTTTGGTTAATTACTGTTTATACGGATTGCAACTAACGGCACTAAACGAAACTCTATCACTCAAGTCCCTACTACAAATACCGATTAGTCGCCGGGATCAGGCGAACGGGTTATTAGTTGATAGCGCTATTTAGGTGTTTACCAGCCTCACACCGTGCCCTGGTTTGGGATCGGTCGTGAACTAATGTACTCAGATATCCGTCAATGATGATAGAACATTGACATCGGGGCATCCTGCGGATACGCAACGGTTACTTAGTGTTCGGTATTGGAAAAACAGTTTAGTCGCTAACTTTTGGGGTAGCTCCCCATGGCATGTATAAACGGATAAATTAACCGGTGAAACAAGTTTTTGGTAATTAAAACTGGACAACTAGTGAACTCACTCAGCATTATTGTTGACCCCTTACTGCATGCTTTGCAGGTAACCCGTGACGAAGGAGCTTGCTGCTTGGGAACGTGTAGTGTCTGTTCACCCTCGTGTTGGGTGTTACCTTATTTTGAATTATGAACTTTGTTTAAACTACTTTACTTATGCTTCCGCTACTTATTAACTGTTTGAACTTAAAACCTTAAACTCTGAACTTGATATTTGCTAATCTATGGTTAGTAAGTATTACTTTTGTTATCAACTTAAATATTCAGTGTAATTGATGGCTGGATCCTGGTCAGTCACGCCCTCGAAGCGGGTGTTATCCGCAGGTGGATTTTGGGGGTGTGACAGATTGGTATCAGAGCCATTGGTTATAGTGAACTTGGTTTTAAAAAGGGGAAAATCTTTTTGGAGAAAACCAGACTATAACCCGTGACTCGCAACGACACTACACTCCTAGTGCAAGGCTCGACACATTTGACCTCATAGCTCGGACCAGTGTTTACTTGTTGCTTACTTTATGTTTCCTGTTATGCTATACGTACTAGTGTGCCTAAACTAGATAGATACACCTCTCTCTTCTATCTCATTCTCGCTACATTACGACATCACACTCATACTGTGTTCTCTGGTTATGAAGATAATGAGTGGACGCGGAAGGGGAAACATTAACATGACACAGGCTCAGTTCACTAACCTGCTCAACACCGTGGCTGCAGCTTTCGCAGCTCACCCTATAGGTAAGCTCGTTGTTTTAGGATGTTTAGATCCTACCGCCACATCGACTTTTCGCCTCTAAACCTATACGCTTCGCTTCTCACGAACAGGTCAGCATGCACCTGCGCAACCACCAGTGTGTACTTTCAAAACTTTCATGGATTGCAAGCCTATCCCTTTCAACGGCACTGAGGGTGCCATAGGTCTTCTGCATTGGATTGAGAAAATTGAAGCTGTCTTTGCTGTTTGCGAGTGTCCCCCTGCAAATTGGGTGAAATTTGCTACTGCTACGCTTGAAGGAAGCGCGCTTTCTTGGTGGAAGGCGCAGATTCAGATGTTTGGTTTGGAAACTGCTAATGCTACTGCATGGGAGGATTTCAAGGATATGATTAAGGATGAATACTGTCACCGGGATGACATCCACAAGCTTGAGAATGAGTACTATGAGCTCAAGATGGTTGGGTCGGAAATTGAAACTTACACCAAGCTGTCTAATGACTATGCTGCTCTTTGCCCAAACATGTCTCGACCAATGTACCGAAGAATCGAACTGTACATCAAGGGTTTGGCTCCAGAAATTCGAAGCCATGTCACTTCAGCCAACCACACTACCATTCAGCCGATTGTTCGACTTGCTCACAAACTTACTGATCAGGCCGTAGAAGAGGGCCGGTTGCCCAAAAGGATCAGTGCTACTGTCGGAACTTCTAGTGACAGCAAGCGTAAGTGGGAAGGAAGTCAAAGCAAGGATGCTAACCCCACTCAGGCCCCAGCACAACAAAGGAAAACTGAAAACAACAAAGGCACCCAGCAACAGGGTGGCTACCGGGGAAGCTACCCAAAGTGCAACAAGTGTAACAGACACCATAATGGGGCATGTAACAAGGGCCAGTGTCAGCGATGCCACAAGATGGGGCACGAAGCCAAGGATTGTAGAAGTCAGTTCCCAGCTAGACAGAATCAGCAACAACCCCAACAGCAACAGCAGCAGGGAAACAACCGGGCATGTTTTAAGTGTGGAGCTGAGGGGCACTTTAAGAAGGATTGCCCTGAACTGAATCAGAATCGCAACAATAATCAGGGAGCTGGGAACAACAATCAAAACAACAATGCTGGGAATGGTGCTAGAGGAAGGGCTTTCGTGATTGGAGCTGGAGAAGCAAGGAATGACCCCAATGTCGTGACGGGTAAGTTCCTACTCGATGATCGTTATGTTTCTGTGTTATTTGATTCCGGTGCCGATGCTAGTTATGTATCCCTACGTATTAGTAAGAAGCTTAAGCGTCCGCTTTCATTACTAAGTTCTCCTCATATCGTCGAGTTAGCTAATGGTAGGAACATCGAGGCCTCACATGTTATCAAAGGCTGCAAACTAGAGTTGTCTGGTCGGACATTTAGTATCGACCTTTTCCCTGTTACTCTTGGAAGCTTCGACGTCGTTATTGGAATGGATTGGTTATCCAAGCATCGCGCTGAGATCCTTTGTCAAGAGAAAGCAGTTCGTATACCTCGCCGTTCTGGCAAACCCCTCATTGTACAAGGTGGCAAAGGTGGAGAAATCTCCGGCGTTATCTCTTTCTTGAAAGCCCAGAAGTGTTTACGAAAAGGGCACACCGCTATCTTAGCACTTGTTACCAACACGCAGGAAAAGGAAAAGAGGATTGAAGACTTTCCAGTAGTGCGTGACTATCCCGAGGTATTTCCTGAGGAATTACCTGGACTCCCTCCCCACCGTCAGGTCGAATTCCAAATCGAGCTAGCTCCCGGAGCAGCGCCTATAGCTCGTGCACCTTACCGTCTAGCCCCCGCAGAATTGAAGGAACTCTCGACGCAACTACAAGAACTATTGGATAAAGGATTTATCCGCCCTAGTTCATCACCCTGGGGAGCACCGGTACTCTTTGTTAAGAAGAAGGATGGCACGTTCCGAATGTGCATTGACTATCGTGAGTTGAACAAGGTTACCATCAAGAACCGTTACCCTCTCCCGCGAATCGACGACCTATTCGATCAGCTGCAAGGATCGAGCTACTATTCCAAGATTGACCTGCGATCAGGCTACCATCAGTTAAGGGTCCGTAATGAAGACATTTCCAAAACTGCATTCAGAACTCGTTATGGTCATTATGAATTCCTCGTTATGCCCTTTGGAATGACCAACGCGCCTGCGGTATTCATGGATCTTATGAACCGAGTATGCAAACCCTACCTCGACAAATTTGTGATCGTGTTTATAGACGACATCTTGATCTACTCGAAAAGTCAGGAAGAGCATGAACAGCACCTACGCCTTATCCTCGAACTCCTTCGCAATGAGCAACTGTATGCCAAGTTCTCGAAATGCGACTTCTGGCTTCGAGAAGTCCATTTCCTTGGGCACGTGGTTAACAAGGATGGAATCCACGTCGACCCAGCTAAGATCGACTCTATAAAGAATTGGCCTACCCCTAAGACTCCGACTGAAGTCCGCCAATTCTTGGGACTGGCGGGATACTATCGAAGATTTATCATGGGATTTTCAAAGATCGCTCAGCCTCTCACGGCACTTACTCAGAAGGGTATGGTTTATAAGTGGGGTGAAGCTCAGGAAACCGCGTTTCAGAAACTTAAGGATAACCTCTGTAGTGCTCCTATTCTCTCGTTACCTGAAGGAACGGACGACTTTGTGGTTTACTGCGATGCGTCTATTCATGGGCTCGGTTGCGTGTTGATGCAACGCGAGAAAGTTATTGCCTATGCATCCCGACAACTCAAGACACACGAAAGGAACTACACAACACACGACTTGGAACTAGGAGCGGTGATATTTGCGCTTAAGATATGGAGACATTACCTGTACGGTACCAAGTGCACCATTTACACCGATCACAGGAGTCTCGAGCATATCTTTAAGCAGAAAGAATTAAACATGCGGCAACGTAGATGGGTCGAGCTCTTGAATGATTACGAATGCGCCATCAAGTACCATCCGGGCAAGGCCAATGTTGTGGCAGACGCCCTCAGCCGAAAAGATACTATACCAAAGCGCGTGCGAGCGTTACAACTTACCATCCAGTCTAGTCTCCCTACCCAGATCCGAAATGCTCAGATTGAAGCTCTGAAACCAGAAAACATCAGGGCTGAGTCCCTGCGAGGATCGAGACAACAACTAGAACAGAAAGAAGACGGCGCCTACTATGTGGCAAGGCGCATTTGGGTCCCACTTTACGGAGATCTACGAGAGCTTGTGATGGACGAAGCCCATAAGTCCCGTTATTCAGTACATCCTGGTTCAGATAAGATGTACCACGACTTAAGAGCCACATACTGGTGGCCTGGCATGAAAGCCCACATAGCAGCCTACGTTGGCAAATGTTTGACCTGCGCAAGAGTCAAGATCGAGTATCAGAAACCAGCAGGCCTACTGCAGCAACCGAAAATCCCGAAGTGGAAATGGGAACAGATTTCCATGGATTTCGTTACAGGACTACCTAGATCTCAACGCGGGAATGACACTATTTGGGTGATAGTAGATCGATTGACTAAGTCTGCACACTTTCTGGCCATTAAGGAAACAGACAAGTTTTCTACCTTAGCAGAAATCTATTTGAAAGAAGTAGTCTCCAGGCACGGGGTGCCAACTTCTATTATTTCCGACCGAGACGCTCGTTTTACTTCGGAATTGTGGCAAGCTATGCACAAATGCTTTGGCTCACGTTTGGACATGAGCACCGCTTACCACCCGCAAACGGATGGGCAGTCTGAACGCACCATCCAAACCCTGGAAGACATGCTTAGAGCATGTGTGATCGATTTTGGCAAGAACTGGGAGAAGCATCTACCGCTGGTGGAATTCTCCTACAACAACAGCTATCACACTAGCATTCAGGCGGCACCTTTTGAGGCATTGTACGGTCGTAAATGCCGATCACCACTCTGCTGGGCGGAAGTCGGCGATAGTCAACTCACAGGCCCAGAACTAGTGGTTGATACAACGGAAAAGATTTCACAGATCAGGCAACGCATGGCGGCAGCTCGTGACCGTCAGAAGAGCTACGCTGACAAGCGTAGGAAACCGCTAGAATTCCAGGTCGGGGACCGGGTTCTACTTAAAGTCTCACCCTGGAAGGGTGTGGTTCGTTTTGGTAAACGAGGCAAGCTGAATCCACGATATGTTGGACCATTCGAAATTACCGAGAAAATCGGTAAGGTTGCTTATAGATTAAACCTGCCTGCAGAGCTGAGTGCAGTGCACAACGTTTTTCACGTATCTAACCTGAAGAAGTGTTTGTCGGATGAAACACTTGTAATTCCTTTTAAGGAACTGACGATTGATGAACAGCTACACTTTACTGAGGAACCGATTGAGATCACGGATCGAGAGATCAAAACCCTCAAACGTAGCCAGATACCCCTTGTGTGAGTTCGTTGGAACTCACGGCGCGGCCCAGAGTTTACCTGGGAGCGGGAGGACCAGATGAAGTCCAAGTATCCCCAGTTATTCCCAAACGAAAACCCCAGCACTGAAGCTACAACCGAATTTCGGGACGAAATTCCAAACTAACGGGGGGATGATGTGACACCCCGTTAAAACACGCTAGCTTGGCAGTGGCTGCTTCAACTTTCGGGACGAAAGTTCTTAAAACTTGGGGATAATGTGACACTCTAGGTTTTTCCGAACGAACACCTTGTAATATTTTGTGTATATAAATATTATTAAATGGAAACGTGATCTTTATTTGCTTAATGTGTGTTGAATGTACGTATTATATATAAATGTACGTGAGTCGAGACCATGACTCGCAACCGGGCGGTTGCGAGTGGGCCTTTGGGCCGTAACCGGTTTGGGCCGAAACCCCAAGCCCAACCCGAAAACCACCCCTTGTATATATATCCCACCTTTCCTTATTTCCTTCATTTTACACAAACAACAAACACACACACTTCTAATCCCCCTCAAAATTCTTCCAAATTTTCGGTCCAAGCAAGAATCCCGGACAAGAAACTCGGTCAAGATCATCACTCGGACACTCCATCTTCTCGGTTCCTTTCTCTTTGTTTTCGGCTCCTTCTTCTTCTTCACAACCGGTTAGTATTATCCTTGTGCATAGGATTTATGTTATGTTGAATGGACTTGTATGCTTGGTTCATAGTGTTATGTATGAATTTAGGATGATTTGTGAAGTTGAATATATGTGATAACATGTTTAAATGGCAAGAAAAAGGGTAGTTTAAAAGTGTTCATAGCCAAACATATTATGCTTTATTATTCTTGCAAAATGATGTTGCTAGACTTAAGATTTCGGCTACAAATAATATGTTTCTTGTTCTTACATGACAATCTTGTTTGAAATATATGATTTTTGGTTCAAAATGCATGGTTATGATTAACATGAAAACCCTAGAAAAACTATGAACTTGATGAACTTGTTGAAGATAGCTTGAAGATTTTAAAATGGTAATGTTTGATCTATTGTTGTATATGGGCAGATTAGGAAAAGTGTTAGTGAAATATTATTGGTTGTTTCCTAATCTGGGCCTGAATTCTTGGTACAATTTGGACTGTCATATCTGCATCATCACGTGTACATGAAAGGGACATATTACGACTCGCAACCACAGCATTCCGACTCGAGACCACGCAGTTGCGACTCGCAACCATAGCATGACAAGTCGAAACCACACGATTGCGACTCGAGACTACGACGGTTGCGACTCGCAACCAAAACGTGACAACTCGAGACCACGGTTGCGACTCGCAACCATAACGTGACAAGCCGAAACCTCCTGGTTGCGACTCGAGACCAGCTGGTTGCGAGTGGGCTGTCCATTTTGGTTATTGGGCCATTTTGTGTTAACTTGGGCTATCTAAATGGACTATGTGTTGCTGTGTTCTGTTTGACTGTGTTACTGTTAGGGCCGGCCCAATAACCCCATGACTATTTACTTGTATGCATGTTACGTACTTGTATGTGTTTTACGTGAATGCTTGTACACCGAACCTGACCTATACCGGTAACCATGTTAGGACGTGGTGACCAACGTGATTGACAAGTAACCTAAACCTACCGAGCAACCCAAGGTGAGTTCACAACTTAAAAGCATGTGTCCCGGTGGTTTGGGACACGAGACTAAAACAACCCTATCCCCTGGTAAAAGGGGATACCATTTACATACCATCCCTAGTTATTGGGAACAAAACTTACTTTTCCTTCCCTGGTATTGGGAAACCTTTTGGTTAATTACTGTTTATACGGATTGCAACTAACGGCACTAAACGAAACTCTATCACTCAAGTCCCTACTACAAATACCGATTAGTCGCCGGGATCAGGCGAACGGGTTATTAGTTGATAGCGCTATTTAGGTGTTTACCAGCCTCACACCGTGCCCTGGTTTGGGATCGGTCGTGAACTAATGTACTCAGATATCCGTCAATGATGATAGAACATTGACATCGGGGCATCCTGCGGATACGCAACGGTTACTTAGTGTTCGGTATTGGAAAAACAGTTTAGTCGCTAACTTTTGGGGTAGCTCCCCATGGCATGTATAAACGGATAAATTAACCGGTGAAACAAGTTTTTGGTAATTAAAACTGGACAACTAGTGAACTCACTCAGCATTATTGTTGACCCCTTACTGCATGCTTTGCAGGTAACCCGTGACGAAGGAGCTTGCTGCTTGGGAACGTGTAGTGTCTGTTCACCCTCGTGTTGGGTGTTACCTTATTTTGAATTATGAACTTTGTTTAAACTACTTTACTTATGCTTCCGCTACTTATTAACTGTTTAAACTTAAAACCTTAAACTCTGAACTTGATATTTGCTAATCTATGGTTAGTAAGTATTACTTTTGTTATCAACTTAAATATTCAGTGTAATTGATGGCTGGATCCTGGTCAGTCACGCCCTCGAAGTGGGTGTTATCCGCAGGTGGATTTTGGGGGTGTGACAATAATCACACTCTCGATCTATTTTAAAGTGGTTAAAACGGAATATGACGGTTAAAACTCGTGGACATACAAAATGATCCGTAAAAGTCTACTAAAAATACTAAAAGTGATGGTTAAAAGCTAGATTGTTGTGTAAATCATGTAGGATTTGTTTTGTATTGTTATTTGGGCCCGATCTATGTTGTGGTAGCTCGGATCATCGTTTAACCCGGATTGGTCATGATCATGGATCATGACATAAAGCTTGTTTAAGTGTAACAAGGGCAAAGTGATGAAACTCTACCACACGAGAAACTTGAACTTGTGTAAAAGTGACTTTACTTATGAAATAGTGTTTAAAACTAGTAGATCTACGGATCTACAAGCGGTATCTTCAAAGGACCAAGTGTCCAAGAAATCATATTTTTCTAAAGCCGGATCTTACATGAACAAGAATGGTTTGTAAGACACACAAGTGTGTAAACACTTGTGTAACACTAAGTTTCGACAAAGAACTAGTTTTGTCAAATTTTACAAGAAGTTGTAAAGATGGAATTTCTTTAAAGACGAGGCTTTTTACGAAATCGGACTGATATATATAAAGATCCACTAAAAGTAATGAGATTTACTTCATAGTTTTGGAAAACTACAAGTTCATGTGATTCTTGCGATTTACATATTTATTGACTAGTTTGTTGCTTTGAACGTTGTTTTGATTGAATGACAAAATTGTTGGTTTGATTTATAAAAGAAAATGATACGCTTGAAAGCGTGGCCACCTCCAGTTACAGAGGAAACTCTGGCGAAATTTTTCCAAAAACCTAACACTTAGAAATATTTTCACTATAAGTGTTAGAAATACATTTTGACTTGTTTTCAAATTATAGATTTCGCCACGACTTTATTTACAAAATATCGGAGGTGGGATTTCACAAAATAAAACTTGGTAAATATATATTTAGTATATATTTTTCATAACGTCACTTGTTATGTGTTTATGATTATTTTGTGAAATATACAAATATTATTTTTAGGGTAAAAATAATAATATCATGTTAACGACTCCAAAATAATACGAACGCCTTCGCAATAATTATTTAAGTTACACCGGTAATTATTATTACCACTCGATCTTTAAGACGTAACTTACGCATTTAAGGAAATATTTATGAACGCGTATTTTTGTCAAGGTATTATTTTGGGAAAATTATATGTATTAAAATATAATATTTTTGGGAAGAATATTTATATTTTGGAATAAGAAGTAAGATATATATTAAGTGAGACTTAATAATATATTCCGAAGTATACGAACGCACATGTATTAAATCCCCCATCCTTGGGAAGGAAAAATAATCACCAAGTATATACAGAATGTAAACACGAAGTAGTTGTCTAACTATTTCTCAAAAACTTAAACCATAAAGCTAAGGCATGGCCGTCCGTCTAATAGAGTTAGTACGTGTAGGTCGTCGCACAGCTGCTTGATCAGGAGGTATACTTGGTAGAGACGCACCACTGTGAGTTCATGTCCCCCTTTTCTCTTAATTGTTTTCAGTTTTCTAAACTGCGGGGGTGAAATGCATGTTACAATGTTTACGAATACTTTATACATGGTATGGTTAGCGTAAGGAGGTTTACTACTTAGATCATGTGAGTGGGTAGGCGGAAACTTGAGGCCATTAATCCTCAGGGTAGGACCGAGGGACAGGAGCGGTAGATCTACTTGCGTGTAGCGAGCCCAGCCCAGCCCCAGGCCCAACAGTACGGACCTCGGGGTGACTTTGTGCCCAACGCATAAATCCGCTAGGTTTGAGTCTCCCTACTTGCACTTCACACATATCAATGGCCTTGCAAACCATTGGTGATCTCTTTTTCCTTATTTGCTACATACCAGGATTATTTATACATACAAAGGTTTATTTACTCACTTACACATGAACTCGCTCAACATTATTGTTGATTTTTCCAACTTACATGTATTTCAGGAAAATAAAGGATCTGGCGCGGTATGTTGTGTTTTCCCGCTGCATATGGGTTCCAAGGTCATCTCGGTTTAGGAAATGTGACTTTTTCCTAGACGAGTCACAAATCTTAAACTGCGTTT
The DNA here is from genome assembly GCF_002127325.2 of Helianthus annuus. Taxonomy (NCBI): domain Eukaryota; kingdom Viridiplantae; phylum Streptophyta; class Magnoliopsida; order Asterales; family Asteraceae; genus Helianthus; species Helianthus annuus. The sequence goes on from NC_035449.2 coordinate 120,102,361, forward strand.
TATTCATGTTGATGTCTTCCAAATAATATTTTATGTTATGTTGTTGTAGTTTCCAAGACAATGTTGTGTTACGTTTGTTTTAAAGCTTAATCCTATGGATGATCTTGCATGGTTTTTATTTCATATAGCTTTGTTATGATTAAGCTATGGTATTAAGAAGTCACACCAAAATTAACCACGCTTCCGCAAAGCCAGGGTGTGACACCCTTGGATTTTCAAGTCGGTGATCGTGTATTACTTAAGGTCTCACCTTGGAAAGGTGTGATCAGATTTGGAAAGAAAGGAAAACTTGCACCTAGATACGTTGGACCATTCAAGATCGTCGAAAGAATCGGTAAGGTAGCCTACAGACTTGAGTTACCTCCTGAACTTGGAAATGTTCATCCAACCTTTCACGTGTCCAATCTCAAGAGGTGTTTAGCTGATGAGAACCTCCACATACCGCTTGACGAAATTCATGTTGACAAAACACTAAAATTTGTTGAGAAACCGGTAGAAATCATGGAACGTGAAGTCAAGTGGCTTAAACGCAAGCGCATTCCTTTGGTCAAGGTCCGCTGGGAATCTAAACTTGGACCCGAGTTTACTTGGGAACGCGAAGATCAAATGAAGGCGAAATATCCACATCTTTTTCCACGAGTTTCCTCTAAATAAATTTCGGGACGAAATTTCCACAAGTAGGGGAGACTATAACATTTGTGCTTGTAATCATTATGAACAGTTCTATTATCAATAAAACAATGTTATTTGATCCCAATGTTTGTTTGGTTGTGTTTTACATTTTTCATGTTTTGACTTTTGTTCAATTTCAAACTCTACATCGCTTTCTGGAGAATTATACGCAAACTGGTGTGTAAACGTACTCAGTTTAATGCGACAAATACTCCGGAACATCAACATATACTCAACATACCTTAAATAACCTTTACATAACTTAGAAATAGGTTTTGAAGGCTTTGGTATGGCAAAAACAAGTTAATTCGCTTATAGGGACTAAACTTGACAAACTGCGAAAGTATGCCAATTTGAACTGTAACGAACATTCCGAAACATGTCCATAAGTTAAACATACCATAAATATCCTTTACATAGCTTAGAAATAGGCTTTGAGAGGTTTGGTATGCTAAAATAAACTTTTGGATCATTCAGGGGCTAAAAGTGTCAAAAAGTGCACAAGTTTGCACTTTCGCGCATAACTTACGTTCTGAATACATCCGGACATCCAAAAATTTATGTAAGCATTATAATATTATGCCTTAGTGTTTGGCATGAGAAAAATCCATTCGTCGCGTCATTTGGATCATTTTTCGCGCTTATGCGTATTCCGTCGTAATTAACCGAACATCGCGATCGTACGGCCAAACGAACCAACATCCGACACATTTTTGAGCATGTTTCATGTCCAAAATGTTTAGGCATCATTTTAGGGCCTTGAAGTTGGCTTTACGGGCCTTAGAAGTGTCGGAAATGGCTTAAACATGCAACAGGGATCAAAACTGCCATTTCTGAAACTTTGTGCAGATCAGACATAGCCAGGCGGCCCGCCTGAGTTTTGTCTGATCCTGATGCGGGCCGCATGGCCCCTTCAGTAATAGAAACTTTGTTTTCTTGCTAAGATTGGCCTTTCAAACACTCCAAAGGGCAATGCCCTTTCACAATCTGTAGAGTTAGGGTCACATTAAGCCACCACAACATCTTGACAAGTGTACGGCTTGGATCGTGGCACGATATTCAAGAAACGATCCTAACGGCTTTACTTTTCCTATAAATACCCCCCCCCTTTTGGTTAAAACCCACAAAAATCTGATCAAAAGCTCTAAGTTGGAACCTTTGTTTCATACCTGAGCCATTTTGATCTAGATTAGCATTCGGGGACCCTTCGTAAGTGTTCTTTCGTTCTTTTATTCGCTTTTCGAGTCCGAAAGTCAAAGTTTTGCTTGACTTTCTGTGTGACCAGCCTATGGTCAACACGAAGTTCATGGAACTTCATAACGTGAGCGTGATCACGATGGTTATAGTCCATGGCGACTATACCTACTAATTACCACGTTATCTAGGCTCAGTGACGAGTCGTAGTTTCGGCCAAAATACGCATTCTTGCGTATTTTGTAACCAAACTACTCGTGAGCATCAAAGCCATTTGTTTTGATGCCAAACCTATTTTCTAAACTTAGTTAAGCATGTCCTAACATGCTTAGCTCGTCACTTTTAGTTTAGTGCATATATAGGGTCGTAAGGTAAGCGATCTAAACCATCGCTTATACTTTCGAACATGACCCATTTGGTCGATCATTAGGATCCGACCAAACACATTAGGTGACCATAGCTGTAACCTTTCGAGGTTATACCTTGTGGTCACGATGTTAGGCGTTCCAAACGCGTTCTACGCGAAGGACGCGTTAAGGTAGCATAAGCTACCTAAACGGGTCGTAATGGGTCGCAAGCACTTAGGTTAGGTTTCATTTTAGTATGTAGGCTTTGTTAAACCATATTTCACGAGTCTCCACACTCGTTTGGTTTACGAACCCGCATACTATCCGATCCTTCCGATTTTGGTCCGGTATATTAATATAGCTACCTATTAGGTGCCGTTTGATATTCCGTGATCTCTAGCATTATCTGGTTATTATACAAGAACTTCAAAGCAATCTCAGGTGAGTACATTGAACCCCTCTTTTACTGTTTTCCAAACTGTTTTGGGGTGAAACACATGTGCCTACTTGTTACTTTCATGCTTTCCATGTTTTCACATCGTATACCTGCTATGTTCGTTATCTAACACCCTTGTCATTATTTAATGGTTTTTGTAAAGTATACGACAAACAAAATGTAATTATGACTACATATACTTTGTAGAAATACGGGTTTGTTTAAACTTTACAATTTTAAAATAATACAACATAACATAATTGAGTACGTCGTTTAAACATTTCAAAAGTTGTTTAGCAAACAATTTACATCATAAACATTGTTTAAATCGAGTTGATTTATGCGGAAGCTTCAAGAGTATGTGTTCGGTCCTTCAAAAGTTGCTTGATCGTCACCCATAATCCTTGAGTACCTAAGACTGAAATGTTTACATAAACATTTATATTAGAATGCTTAGAAATGATACTTGATCGAAACTACGATCGAAATGAATTTGAAAATTTACAATTATATAAAATTTATAAACTTTCAGGCCCTACCGTAACTTACGGTTTCACCGTAAGTTACGGTGGTCAATTTCCAATAATGGTCCACCGTAAACCAGTAGACTCACACCGTAAGCTCCTGACCTCTACCGTAACTTACGGTACTACCGTAATTTACGATAGTCCCTGTAAATCCATCTTTTGGTTGCTTTGTTCATTATACTCAAGCCTAAATCTCGGATTTCGCTCTTTCTAACATACCAATACATTAGTTTCTCGAAATTCTAATATGTTACATATGAACCAATATCAAAGATCAATCAATCATATTCAAAATATCATGCATATCACGTTATATCAATTTACTAATGTGCAAGGTTCAAATTACGGGTTTCTTATGAATTCTTAACCCGTTTTACCTATCTACTCCTTTTGACCCGTGAAGGGAAGTTAAACACTTTTAACTATACATCTATATATATAAGCGTACCTGGCTCGGGTCAACATATTGACCCGTTTTAAGACCTTGTCTCTATAATATGCTAATTCATAGCCTCGCTAATTCATAAACCAATTACCCTGCGAGCATGAGACTCGACATACACTTATTAGTCGTTAATTGTCAAATGGTATAAATATTACCATTTGACCCGTTTGGTCTAGACTATCAAATATTTTGTGCTTAATTTTAAATGGTGTTGTTTTAAACTTCAACTCTTTTTCGTCTACACATGACTAATTCGTCGTTTTACTCTTTTTATTCGTTTAGGCTTACCTTAATAGGTAGCCATTCAAAACTCATTTTATATATATGTCATCTCGTGACCAATTACCATTTCGCCCATTTTACCATTAAACATGGTTTATCATTATTTTATATGTCCCGACCCGTTTCATTTCGTGTCGGAACCATATTTCAAATATAGCTTTTGTCGTATTTACAACCTATGAATAAACACATAACTTACAAAAGAGGGCGTAAGCTTTACTTACCGCGCATCCAAATTACGCTTTCCTTTTCGTACTTGCTCCGTTTGACCCGCTTCATTCCAAGCCTCCATCTAGCTTGTCAAGAGTCAAACTATCATCATAATTCACAAGGTGGTTAGATTAGTCATTATAACCACGACTATTCCACCTTACGTGTTTTCTATGTCAAAACTACTATTCGACTCCGTCCATGGTTAGTTTAACTCTTCAAAAGTTAACTACCCTTAATTATATGATATGTGCATATAAGCTAAATCGACTTCATAAATAAGATTTGTATTACCCCACATCACACATAATTAGTCGAACTAGGAAATTACGTGTTTGATTCATAATTTCAACATATGAACATTGTGGGCATAATTTATAATATCAACAATCAAGTTTCGTGGAAATAGGCTGTTTTTGGTGACCTGTTTAACCTATTTACAAGTCTTCAAAAATTATGATTTTTTTTATGTGGCGTACCTATCGGAGGGGTAGCCCTTGTGTTAAAATTTCAAGATCTAACTCTTTACCAAAAATTCGTAAAAATTCATCTACTAAGCTGCAATCAGATTCGTCACTTCTGACTGCAGCTTACGGAAAAATTCATTAAAAATTCTTCGTTTATCCGATTGACGAAATTCCAATTGAAGATTCTTCTAATAACTTAATACTTTCTACAGTAAGAATTTGAGATCATAACTCAATTCCTAAATTGAGTTATGACATTCGTAATGGGCTGCAAATTCTGCCAGAAAACGCAGCTTGAACCTTTGATATGGAAAAATTCATAAAACGCTCAATTTTAGTCGAAAAAATGCGATTCCAGTGGGGTTTTAAAGATATTTCCTGGAATTACATTTTAGACTCAAGAAGCAAACGTTTTTGTCAGGTTTTGTCCACGTTACAGCCAATACAATTCGGCTGTAAATTCTGATCAGAAGCTGTTTCAGTTTTCAATCGAAACATGTTTATGATATTATAGCACTATTTTTAGCCATCAAAAACCCTAAAAACATCACATTACACGAATTTAGCATCATCACACTTATCACCTTCAATGGTGATCATGAATTCACAAGATTTAGACCTAATTTCATCATATGCTTGTCTAGGGTTTACTCCTAGACACTACAATGTTCCTATTTCATCATATAACGAACATGCATCAACAAATTTCGAATATCCTAAATTCATGAGAATTTCAAGTAGAGAATTAACATCAAATTTTACATACCTTACAACCCCCTTGCAATGGGGATCAGTAATCTATGCTCGATTTTCGTTTTGGACCAGATTTGCACCTCCAATTTGAGAGTTTTAGTAAGGATTCTAGGGTTTGAAGAAACCCATCGCCTCCTGCTTCTTTGTACGACCAGACATCCCCAAATGGGGTGTTTGGTTTTTGTTTTAATTAAATTAGCAACATAAGTTTCGATTTTAACATCTTTGCCCCCTTCATTTTCCTTAGTTCATAATTTAAGTGTTTTAATCCACTCATAAGTCACTATCTAACTAGGCTAGAATTATTCCTAGTTAGCTTAGTAGGTTCGGGAAGTCCTAACCCGTTTTACTTTAAGTCCCGTTAAATCGGGCCTTTTATAAACTTAATTACTTAAAACTTTGATTCGTTTTTATTTAATATTAGGATTTCTTATTTAAATCCAAATATTTGCCGGGTTATTTTTACTAATAACGGTACGTTACCCGTCTTTTAGTATTAACAGAGTTTAATTACCAAGCCCGTTTTCGGGGTGTTACACGTTAGTACATTATAGTACATGATTTCATTACATTTCATGCTATGTATGCCCATTGTGTGTGTACTTAGTACATTTCTTTACATTACATTTCATGCTATGTATGCCCATTGTGTGCGTACTTAGTACATTGCTTTACATTACATTTCATGCTATGTATGTCCATTGTGTGCGTACTTAGTACATTGCTTTACATTACATTTCATGCTATGTATGCCCATTGTGTGCGTACTTAGTACATTGCTTTACATTACATTTCATGCTACGTATGCCCATTGTGTGCGTACTTAGTACATTGCTTTACATTACATTTCATGCTATGTATGCCCATTGTGTGCATACTTAGTACATTGTTTCACATTGCATTTCATGCTATTTATGCCCATTGTGTGCATACTTAGTACAATTGTTTACATCACATGCCTTCATTTTGGTATAACATTTGGTTTGTTTAACATGGAACAATACATTCATTAACATTGATCACGCCATTCGTTAGTAAGTAGTGGTACCATAGGAACTGACAACTCCCGTTCCTGAAATCCTGGGTTTGTTTGGATTGGAAGGAATGACCGAATTCGATATACATAACTTAGATAAACCATTAATTTGTTTAAGGGTTTATCGCCACAGTCTCAAGGCTTGAATGTATGCATTTTCACAATACCGCATAAATGTTAATATCAGTAGAGCATGCATTGTTCCACAAAACATAACGTTGATTTAAACCATGTTTTACTTCAACACCTCGTTTTGTGCATTTTACATATGGTTTAGTTGATACATCTCACTTACCATACAAGATATATTTTGGGTACACATTACATGATCTACATTAAACATAAACATTTTGACATTGATATACACATTTGGTGGTTTACATTGAACATAGTTCGATATGGTTTACACAATAACACTTGACAATTGATTTATACATGAACAATTTACATGGTGGTTGGTTTGGGTAAATGGTTGGAGTAACGTGGCGTATGTAATATGATACAAACATGGTGGATACGCCGCTGGTACTTCCTATATATAAATGCTTGTATAATATTACATATCGTAGCGTTATCTAAGTCATTTCAGTTTAGACACATTACATTTTACACAAATAACATACTCTTCACAAGACATTATTTTTTACAAATAACTTATCTTATTCAACTCATTTTACTTGGTTACTCGTTTAACCATACACTTATCTATACATGTCATCTGATATTATCGTTTTTCAAATGGTTGACAAAGCAAGACAAATTACAAGGTTCATGACTGACTGTTATTAAACATTTCTTTAAACTCAAGTCATGAATCCCATTTTCACAAAACCTATGTATCTCACAGGCATTTTTATGCTGACGTACCTACTTTCACATGTGTTTTCAGGAGCTATTCCATAGGATGATGATCATGACACTAGGGCGGACCTGTGCCTTAGAGAATAAAAATGAAGATAGACTAGTTTAATTATGTTCTAAACTCTTTGTTTTTCCTGTTTAAGACAATATATCACTCTTGTTTATAAATAAAATACAACTTTGTATGCCATGGTTATGAAACAATTTAATTCTGTCCCAACACTCCCCGGCGTTTCCGCCGCGGTTGCATGTTATACGCGGCCGGGGTGTGACACTCGCGCACAAAGACAGAGCCTTTGTTTGGGGAACCGAACAGGAATCTGCTTTCCAAACCCTCAAGTACATGCTTTGCAATGCTCCTGTCCTCGCTTTACCCGAAGGAAACGACGACTTTATAGTATATTGCGATGCCTCGAACCTTGGTCTTGGTTGTGTTCTTATGCAACGAGACAAGGTTATCGCCTACTCGTCTCGTCAACTCAAGATCCACGAGAAGAACTATACAACCCATGACCTCGAGCTAGGCGCAGTTGTTTTTGCGTTAAAGATTTGGCGACACTACCTGTATGGTACCAAGTGTACGATCTTCACCGATCATAAGAGCCTAGAACATATCTTTAACCAGAAGGAACTTAATATGCATCAACGCCGATGGGTAGAACTTCTCAACGATTACGACTGTGAGATTCGTTACCACCCAGGCAAAGCAAATGTTGTTGCCGACGCTCTCAGCAAGCGAACTTATCTGCATAGTATTCCCAATGTTCCAGCCCAGCATCACCTCGAAACCCTCATTCGCGAAGCCCAATGCGTGTTTTACCGAACGCACCTTGAAGAAAGAAAGAATACACCACGATGGAGCCCAGCTTGTTAATAAGTCAAATGGGATATTCCACTTTCTGGACCGAATTTGGATCCCTAAGCGGGACGATTTGCGACTGATTCTGATGGACGAAGCCCACAGGTCACGACATTCTATTCATCCCGGTGCCAACAAAATGTACCAGGACCTTCGCTACAAGTACCGGTGGCCGGGCATGAAGAGGGATATCGCCCTCTATGTTGGAAAGTGCCTGACTTGCTCGAAGGTTAAGGCAGAACACCAAAGACCCTCTGGCTTGCTCGAACAACCCCCGATCCCTATGTGGAAGTGGGAAAGCATAGCTATGGACTTCATAACCAAGCTCCCGCGCACGTCAACAAGTCACGACAGCATCTGGGTTGTCGTCGATCGTTTAACCAAATTTGCTCACTTTCTGCCCATACGAGAAGACTACAAAGTAGAACGATTAGCCTGAATCTACACTGATGCGATCATTTGTAATCATGGGACGCCTCGCGACATCATCTCTGACCATGACGCTCGGTTTACCTCGCAACTGTGGGAAACGTTTCAAGCGGCTCTCGGTACTACGCTTAATCTGAGTACCGCATTCCATCCTCAAACCGGTGGTCAGACGGAAAGAACGATTCGTACCCTTGAAGACATGCTCCGTTCGTATGTCATAGATTTCGGTGGTAATTGGGACACTTACATGCCGTTAGTCGAATTCTCATATAACAACAGTTATCATTCCAGCATTCAAATGGCACCGTTTGAGGCTTTATACGGAAGACGTTGTCGATCGCCCATTGTATGGCACGAGATCAGGCATTCGCAATTAATCGGTCCTGAGCTATTGCAAGAAACGACTGACAAAGTTCTCCAAATAAGAGACAACTTGCTGAAAGCTCGGAGTCGCCAGAAAAGTTACGCCGATAGACGACGCAAGCTCCTTAAATTTGACGTTGGCGACTACGTACTCTTAAAGGTATCACCTTGGAAGGGTGTGGTCAGATTCAGCAAGAAAGGGAAACTAGCGCCTCGATATGTTGGACCTTTTAAGATTCTGGAAAGGATTGGAAAAGTCGCCTACAGACTCGAACTATCGGAAGAACGGAGTAACGTCCACCCGACTTTCCATGTTTCGAACCTCCGAAAGTGCCTGGCTGAGCATGATTTAATTGTACCTCTCGATGACCTCCAAATAAACGAAACACTACACTTCGTGGAGAAGCCTGTCGAAATCATGGATCGCCAAACCAAGCAGCTCAGACCGCGCATTCCTATTGTGAAAGTCCGATGGGAAGGCAAACGAGGAACATAGTTCACTTGGGAACTCGAAAGCGACATGAAGGCGAAGTACCCATAGTTGTTTGTTACGACTGAAGCCTAATTTTGGGACGAAATTCCCTCAACTAGGGGAGGCTGTAACACCCCGTGTTTCGAAAGTCAAAGTCAAAGTCAAGATTGAAGTCAAAGGAAGAAAAGATTGCTAATTACGATTTGTCACTCCTTGCTCAATTCCTGTTTTGACTTCTTTGACTCATAGTTAGTCTAATTTATGCCTAACGTTAGTTGTATTATGTGGAGTATCTATCAATAATCGAGGTTTATTCGACATTTATTGCATATTTGATCGCTTATCGCTTATCGCAATCACGCTCGCAACTCGAATTTCGCATTTTGGTTATTGTTATACGTGTGTGTGTGCCTTATGTGTTACTTGTGCATGTTTAAATTATGTTATATGTGGTAATCAATCGAAACGCAATCGAACTCAATCGAAATCGAATCGCAAACGCTAAACGAATATGAGATACAGATGATTGTATGTTGATATAGTAGTTGGGATTAAAAGTAATTTGACTATGAAACTCTATCGCATCAAAACGCTCACAATCGAAATCGAAACGGCAAAACTCGTCACACCGAACACTCAAACAAGGTGACTGATCGACCAGGCGACCAGTCGATCGACCAACCCCTCTCCAATCCTTTCCACTTTGGGTAACCCTATAAATACCCCATGTCACCATCATACTTTCCACTTTTGGCAAACTGACGTCCGACCAGCACTCTAACCTTGCTTTTTCTCTGATTTCTCTCAATTTTGGTAAGATCTCGTCCTAAATCTTGTACTTCCTTAATCTACACGCACTCCTACACCTTTCTATCTTTTGAATCTTAACTTTTAACTGTGAAATCATCAAGATTCAAGATGTTCTAGGATGACGTCATCATGTGTTCTTGAAGAACTTCATGTTTTGGCCTCAATCCACCAAGAACAACTTAGATCTAACCGATTTCCACATAAACAAACAAAGATCTTTCATAAGATCTAAACATATTCACAATGAAAAGGATTCAAAGATAGTTTTCCAACTTTCTTTCAACTCTTTTACACTCAATGCACTCAAAACCGACTTTCTACTCATTCATGAGGTTGTGTTGTTCAAGATCTGGATTCTATCCACGAGACTACCGATTTCGGGTTAAACATGGAACACCGTCTCAAACAGTTAACTGGTCGGAGTTGGGTGATTCCTGTCTGATCAGGGGTACCAAGTATTGACAAAGTTTTGTTGCTTAATACGTTATCAAAACGTCTCGATAAAACGACAAACAATCAAAACAACCAAGTGTAAGACGAACAGGTCGACCAGGACGGCGAGCCATCCGATCGGACTGTTGTTCGATCGAACAACCAATCCGAACGACTGGCCAATCCGAACGACTTGCACCTTGGTCCCACCTTAAATTTCAAATCAATCCTCAAGAGTTTTGGGGACACCGAACGGACTGTTGTCCGATCGAGTTACCACTCGATCGACCGACATCCGACTATGTGGTGTTCTGAAACTTCAAACACTTAAACAATTTTCAACATGTTCAATGCACAAGGGATGCCACCCGATGGAAAGACCGTACGATCGAGTGACAAACTGCTGTAAACTTGTTCCCTCTAAAAAGTGTCCAACCAATCGGGTTGCCGTCCGATCGACTGACCTGAAAGGTAGAGATACTTCAATGTTTTCAAAATGCTACAACGAAAACTTCAAAGGTCAAACCATCATACACAAACACATCCTTCTCAAAGGAAGAAACATTCCACTCGAAAGGTCACCCAACCTGATGACCATCCGAGCGGACTGTCAATCGAAAGACCGGCTGTCCGATCGGACTACCATTCGATCGAACTGCTGATCGACCCCACCTTCACTTGTTCCGTTTTACACATCGCTTATCGTTATGCTATCAATCTGTTCAGGCTAACCCTACTCTCTAGCGCTCCCTTCAATCCATCAACCGCAGTGAGTATACTCGATCCCTTTTTGCTTTATGCACTTTTGGGTTTTACATACGTTACTTATTCTAAATCACATCGATCACACTACGTAATACTTTTAACGCTAACCGTTACCGCATGTTATATGTGACTTAATGAATGCTTGTTTGTTATGTTTACACATGGATGTTGTCTACCTGCCTTAGCAACGATAGTACTATTAGTTTAGACTCAGCACCCGTTCACTCGGGGGTTGTTAAGGACAATTACCTACATGGCTCACAGTGGTGAGTATGTATTGCGAATTGCCTTAGGCAGTCAACCCGCAGTCATTGGTATCGATAGTTTCATGTCGATAACTAACATGCCTCATTTCACTATGTGTACGTGCTGGTTATGCGTAATCAATTTCAAACTCTATTATATCTATTAAACTTGTATGCTCACCTTTACACTATGTGTATTGACTTTTACTTTAACGTATGTGACAGGTGCTTAGGATGCTTATTTGCTTTCTTTGCTGTGAAATCGAGGCTAGGAAAGACCTTGGTCAACAATAAACAATTGTCTGTAATAAAAATCTGAGTTGTCGGAATAGAACAATTTGACTAGATCTTTTCTGTAATAATTGTATTATCTTATATGACATGGTATGGGACATGTTGCTTTAAATATTTGGTAAATATAGTTGTTATGGAAACTTCTGGGCAATCTGTTTTGCTCAGTGTCGCGCCCTGATGATTCCACCATCGGTTGGGGTGTGACACCCCAAATATGGCAGATAAGATGTGAATCAAGTCTGTCATATTTCCGGTGGATGCGGACTAGCCGTTGCCGCATGTAACTAGCCGTTACACTGTCTGACGTCACTGATAAGAGCTGCTATAATCATCATTGCGAAATATAGGGTTAGAGTTAACTCCCTTTTCTTTAAAGATCAGATAGTCTGTAACACCTCGTAAAAATCACGTTTAACGAAGTATTGACACGTGTAATAAACCCTAGTAAAGTCAAACCTTGAATATAAGGGACTAATTTTTCGCGAAATCGAAAAAACATTAATTATGAAAGAACTGGAAGTATTAGCATACCTAAAATAAGTTTCTAAATAACCTTTTACGGTTTTATATTCACAAATGAGCCATTTGTTAATCAAGTGTAGCCGTTTGTGTAGTTAATTGAAAGTTTACGCAGACAAGGGTTAAAAGCGTCAACATGTTAATTCTTACCTCTGAGTGACCTCTTAACAAACCGAGAGCCTCATGATATTTGATTATACTCTCGGGATTGCCAATCACTGGCCACCCAAGGCTTTTGTGCCCAAAAGTGAATTTACGCGCAACTTTGCAAGTATAAGGGACTAAAAGTGTCAATATGTTTAATTACACCTCTGAATGACCTTTTATCGAGCCCGAAGCATTCTGATATTTAATAATACTTACAAGAATGCCTAATATTAATTAAATGAGGCGTCAATGCTATTAAATGATGAGTTACGCAAGTTTGCGCATTAGAAGGACCCAAAGCGTCAAACTGCTAAAGTATACCGATTCGTATGTTATCGGACCTTCCGGAATATGACCATGAGTTAAACATACCCTATTTATCCTTTATATAGCTTAGATAAAGGCTTAGAGGTGTTTGGTGCGCAAAAATAAACTTTTAAGTCATGTAGGGACTAAAAGTGTCAAAAAGCGCACAAGTTTGCGTTTACGCGCATATCTTACATCCTGAATATCCCCGGACACCCAAAAATTTATGTAAGCACTAAAATACTTTATTTTAGTGTTTGGATTGATAAAATTCCATTCGTCGCATCATTTGGTTCGTTTTTCGCGTCCGTCCGTGTTTCGTCGTAATTAACCGAACGACGCGACCGTACGACCAAACGAACCAACGTCCGGCATATTTTTGAGCATGTTTCATGTTCCCTATGCTTAGGCCTCATTTTAGAGCCTTAAAAATGGTTTAACGGGCCTTGGATGTGTCGGAAATGATATTTGGAGGTGCAGGGGCCAAAGCTGTCAACTAATGAAAGTTCCCATGTGCAGACCAGGTCCTTACGGACCGTATGGTTGGACCCTTACGGTCCGTAAGCCATGCCCAGATGCAGAAACTCGTTTTGTTGGCTTTTCAGCCCATGTAAACGTCATGTGCGCCCTTTAACACTTCCAAAAGCTGTCTAAATTAATTCTTAGGCCTTAGGAACACTTGTTACTGATCCATGATCATGTATAGCATGATTTGTCATGATCTTAATGGACCAAGAACACTATAAAAAGCCCCAATGTTTGCACATTTTGATCATTCATTCACAACTTCTCATCTGATCATTTCTGGAGCTCAAACCTCCTCTCAAGTGATCACATTTCGTGCATAGGACCTTGGTAAGCTTGCTAATCATTCTTTAATTAAGTTTTAGCTTAGTTTTAGCTTAAAAGTCAAACCGTCATAATTAACGGTTGACTTTAAGATAAATCACTATTGATTCAGTGTTTAGCCAAATCAAAGGTAGTTATAAGTTGGTAATTATGTGGGCTTTAAACCCTTAAAAGGGCATCCACTGATTCCCATCCTAACTAGATCATTTGTCGAGTCAAAGATGATTAGAAAAAGTCAACAGAAATGTAATCTTTCGTTTAAATGCATAACTAACGATGTAAAAGGCGTGTAACCTATTTTATCATTCATATAACTTGATAACAAGCATAAGAACTTGTCTAAGCTTGTTTGATTCGACAACTTTCTGTCTTGAACCGATTTGGAACCGAAAGTCGCAAAGCTTTGACTTTTGCTTTGACTTCAGTTCTGACCCGCTTTAGTATGATTTGGAAATGCCTTAGAGCTTCCTTAGGACCAGGCTACAGGTTAGCATAACCCTCTGTGGTTGGTTCATTGATTGACCCATTCGTTTACATGTTTCCGTTAAATGCTCATATGTTGACCATTATGCCCTTATTGCCTTAAAACGTGATTTTTGGAAATGTAAAAGAGTAGAAACTTTAATTACTGATATATAAACGTGTACGCAAAGTTTGACATCAGTTTGAATTATAGAATAAGAGTTATGCTCATTATCGCAAAATGAATGCTTTATGTTAATAAAATGGCGTAATTAGCGTATAGCCTACTTAAACATACTTTTTAATACCAAATCTCTTACCCACTGATGTAATATATTATTTTGGGAATTTTAAAGATTTTAATTAATTTTAGGCTGAGCATAACTCATAGTCGTAGGCTTAATCCGGTACTTGTCGGTTTTGCCCTCACGGGCCATAAAATGAGTTTTACATATCAAAACGACTCCAAACCTTTTGCCACTGATCACACATGTTAAATAAATTATTTTAAGCCTTCTGGAAATATAAAAATATCAGATTTAACTATCAAACCCGGAAATGGCTTTAATCGCCTTTTTAAGCGTTTTAACGCATAGTATGTACTATAAGTATTTTAAACATACAAGGGTTGATACCTACTGATATTTGAGGCAAATTATAATATTTTAACAGTAAGCAAAGGTTGTTAAACTCAGACCTCAGTTTTGAGCTTTTCGGCTTATGTGAAATTACCAAAATACCCCTACGGGGCATAGTTTGGTTATAATTGATAAATTTCACATATGTACTTTATCCTACTGTTATAGCTCATTAATTTGAGTATATTTACTGATTACATCAGACCTGTAACTCAGTAAAACACTTAAACCCTTTTACAACCTTTAAAACCAAACTACCCCTACGAGGCATAGTTTGTGATTTAATTCATTTCGGGCATAATAAATGATATCTTACTGATGTCACAACATATTTGAAGCATATTAACTTAGGAAACCTGTATATGGCTCTTACATCCACCCATTACGCTTATTACGCGTTCGGCTCGGTTTATGTAACTAGTTTGCATAAATTAGCCGAAACGGGTCAAACCTTATCGGTTTTATCTCAAAATCCAGAATGTGTATGAAATACCCATATTAAGCAAGTATCCGAACTTGTTGGGTCTAAATCACATTCTATTCCGGTCTTCGCCTAATCGTGCGTTTGAACCATAAAATTAACCAGTCTAAGCTTGGGCTTAATTAAAGACTCGTTAACATTCTAATTGGTTATTTATACCATCATTCCAGACTAGAACCTTCCGGTAAATTGTACCTACGCTTACTTAAGTGAATACGGCTGAGTTATTATAATTCTTGCTATTTAAGACAGAAGCCAGCTCAGGTAAATACTCTTAACTTATTTTCCCTATTACGGGCTTGGGATACGGTAATATAAATACCGCATGGTCAGGTATGGGATTCAAAGACCAAGGAGTCGGGAAATCCAAATAACCTGTTTTAATTCGTATTGCTTGACTGAAACATTGGGGGTTAATGTGACCGTGTCCTGGATATCCTTGACTCATTAAATGCAATGGCCACGATCTAAGCACGGGGTGTAGGCATACACCTGACAGATGCCATATGTTTAATAATTAATTATACCCAATAAGGGATTCCCAATAAGGGAATAGTGGTGTGTCGGTTAATCATGAACCGGCATAGAACCGGGCCCCGTATGTAGAGCAAGTTATGTAAAACTGATACCATGAAATATAGTTTGTCCCAAGTATAAAAGATTAATTTTGCCTCTGTGCATTTTAGTCAAAGTGTCAACATATTTTCGTGCCTTGCACACCTAAACCAATTTTCATCGACATTTTTAAATGAGTCAGTTGAGTGTATTTACCAGTGAAAACTGACGTATTTTCAAAAGTCTAAGTGACAGGTATAAGTACATAATAGGCTGGAAGCTGCTCAGGACGTTAATAAGGAATCTTGCAAGTTCTAGGCGTCTAAAGTCTGTTGAACAATGTTTATATTTTAAGATCCGCCTGTGGATCCATTACTTTCCGTTGTAATACTTGATATTACTTTATATTCGGATTGTAATATATTTATCTTTTGCTTCCGCTGTGCATTTATATATTGTGTTGTTTGACTATGATGTTGCCAACCACGTCACGATACTCCCCTACCGGGCCCACCGGTGATACGTGGAATTCGGGGTGTGACATAGTCCTTCTGTTTGTGGAGGATGAAGCCTTTTAGACCCTTCTCTCTTAACCTTCCTGCATTTTGAAACGATTAGCAACACCCCGCATCAACCCGAGTGGATGGGCGACGGATTGCTGGCAAAGCTCGGGTTGAGGATATTAGAACCTTAGCAGGATTTTAATAGAAATTTTAGCCTTTTGACTATACTTGGTGTTGTTTATTTGTTTGGTAAAGTTTACTTGATAGGCTTATGTTTCCCCGTTTAAATAGATTGTTTGTGAAAAATCATAAGTTTGACCTTATAAGAATTTAGAAAAAATCATGTTGTTAAAAATTTGCCAATTCTTGTATATAACAATCATAGATAAAATCAGATTAGATACAAGTAAATAAGTCATATACCCTTACTTGCAAGGTTCAGGGTGAAGTCAATAAGATAAAGAAGTATAAGAATAAAGCATACCAGAAAATCCAAGTTAGGATTTTGTATTCTTGAAAATTACCCTTGTACAAACAAACTAGTCATCGTTAGATAATTTTTAAGGATCCAGGATCCTTGTTGAATCAACTTGTGAGTCTCCAAAGCTTCAAAACCTGTTGAAGTTAACTTGGGACTGAGCCAATTAATCTGGGGACAAGCCCATAAAACTAGGGATTAACCCAAATAAACTGGTGTAAGTATAAAATGATCGTCATTAGATAATTCCGAAGGATTCAGGATCCTTTCTCGAAAACTATTGAGGTTTTAGAAACCTGAAAAAGCAACTTGGGACTAAGCCAAACATCTATTGAATAAATCATTAGTAACTAGGGACAAGCCCAAATAAACTGGGGACAAGCCCAACAAACTGGAAACAAGCCCTAACAATTGGGGACAAGGTATTGTGTCCAAAGTGATAGATATTATTTAAATATTTGAGTTTTGGTACAGGTAAGGGAGCATGCAACAGCTGTACTAGCTAGCTTAATGAAAGGTGAGGATGGAGGATTATCAAAGGATTTCTGTGAAAGGATCATGGAGTAGGGGATGATGGATACGGAGGAGTTGCCGACGAGAACTAAAATCAGATTACAAACCGTAAGAGAACGGTATATCTATTTACATATGCAATTTGGTTTATTTGTGTTCATTCAATTTTTGTTGGTGATTTATTTTGGTTCAAACTCATTTAAATAGTTTGTGTAGGTTTTTGTAACAATCCTAACTAAAATGACACCCTCGATTATTTTCCCGACACTCTAATATATTTTAAAATATCCCAATATGTCCCAAAATATACCCGTATGTGAAAACCGAGCCCGAAATACAATGGAACATTAAAAATAAATTAAAAACAAGAAATATTAAGTTGAGGCGAGCCGCGTAGGACCCCACCCCAACCTTACGCGGGCGGTGTCAAGGTTGAAATCTGATTTCGTTTGATTTCTTAAGTTCAGGCGGGCCGCGTAAGACCCGTTTAGTTAACGCGGGCCGCGTGAGATCAATATAGTGGCGCAGCCCGGTGATGACACGTGTCATCATCGTGTCAAGTCTAGTTGGTGATCCGGACGAGCTACGCTTTGACCGGGGTTTGACGCGGGCCGCGTAGGCCCTTGCCTTCTCTTACGCGGGCCGCGTAAAAGTCAGATTTCAGCCCTATATAAGGAGGCATCGAGCCTTCAGTCTGTTTCGTTCAATTTTCTTTTCTCAATCTCAATTTCTGAATAGTAGAAATTATACTCGGGTCTAATACCCCCCTAAATAGCGAGGTTCTGCTACGATGTAAGTATCATAACCCCTGGAGACGTATTAGATACTCTGCCCGATTGATCTAGGGTTCCGTAACGGCTCTCGTGGTTCTGTCCGACATAGTCGCTGGAATGCCGTCTTGGGGAGTGTATTACTAATGTTAAAATGGGTTATTATACTAACACACGTGCATTTGTATAATTTATGGATTGTTCCCAGGAAATCCTTACTGAAAACCCTAAGACAACAATGTGAGTAATCCTCTTTTTGTTAAATGCTTTTACAAAACCTCACACAATTAATTATACATTAAACAGATATTGAGTATTTGTCAGAATACAATTATCGTGAGTATGTTGGGGTTTTGTATACAAAATTTGTTACTGGTGTGGTAACATTTCCACAAGTTGAGTATGACAGTACCACGGATGTTAATTGTTATATCTTGGAAACAAATGTAATTGCGGATGTGCCCTCAATAATGTAAAATGATTGTTATTTCAACTTGATTAAACTGGGATTCACTCACCAGTATTTCCCACTAACAAAATGTTTTTAAAACGCGTTTCAGGTAACAAAATGTGAAAGCCAAATAGAAGCCAGCTGGACAGCACTGAAGACTTAGAAAAGTGGCAATAAAGTTACCTAAAAGAAATAGATGTTTTTCTTAAATAAAATAGGGTGTATCCCTATGAAATTGTGTGTACTGAAAACTTGGGTTTTACCCATGTGTTTAATGATATGGAAATGTGGTATTTTACTCTGATAAAATATTTCCTAACTACGGTCCTGATGAAAATTTCCGCTGCCAAATTAGACAATAACCGAAACTGGCTCGCGGCCGCCCGTTCCCGGGGATTAGGGATCGGGGGTTGCGACAGAAGGGGGTATCAGAGCTATGCCACTGATTTCAGCCACTGAAGTGTTCTGCTGACATCAAAATTCAAAGTGTTAGGAAATAAATAACGGGAATACGTGCATAATTGTATTTTCTTGTTATGTGTTATCTGACTATTTGTTAGTTTACAGTATGAGCGACCAAGGACCATCTGACGCGTATCGTCAGTTGTCTGGTTCGCCTAGCAGCGAAGGTTCCTCTTCTCAGCCTACCCTCTCGGGGTACTCTGCTGATACAGAAGAAGGAATATTTGTATTTAAGGCTCAATCTGAAGAGCCACTTCCTCAGAAAAAGAGGGGATGGTTCAGTAGGGGAGCACACGAGCGTTGAAAGAGTATGAAAAAGTTACAAGACCAGAGAGCACTAGCCGCAGCTAAATGAGGAACCGATGCATATGCCCAGGATATGCTTAATAGGGGTATAGCCAATATCCATATTTTAGCAACCACTCAGCTGACCCAAACCTGGAGCAAATGCTAGCACCCCAACCACAACCACAAATTCCTGATCAACCCATGGAAATAGAAAACCTTGGAAATCAAGTAGAAATGCATGATTTCAACCCAGAGGAGATACCTAGGGTACCTGCACCAAATCCCATAGACCCAAATTACGACCCCTGGTGGGATGATGTTAGGGACAATGTGCAACGCTACCCGATTCACGAAGATGTGCCAATGCCCAACCTAGGAGCCTATCCAGGGTTAGATACTCTAGATCCCTATTTTGATAACGATGCATACATTAGGGATATTTTAGAAAATCCTTACCCATACCAGGCCCTTATAACTCCATATCAGGAACCCGCACCCCAGATCCCAAACCCAGTCCTAGAACCTGCACCCCCAATGAGTGCAGAAAATGTACAAGAACTTAGGACTTTCAGTGAGGAAATTTTAGAAAGCAGTGAGAGAATGCGACAGGTGGGAGAACGTCTCATATGGAAATACGATGAACGCAATATGGATTTTTGGATGAATCCATATCCCTGAATCGATGGTGGAAACAGTAGAACTAATAATAATAATATAATAATATATGTGTGTATGTGTTTAAAAAAACTACGGATGCCTACTACTAGTAGTGTAGTTTTAAATTTCAGTCGGTATTGTAATTTTTATTTCAGTACTAGTGTGTAATAGATGCATACTATATGAATAGAGTAAGTCGCAATGATCGACGCTTTTGACCAAAAGTGTGTGACATGTGATTAGATATATTCAAATATTATTGCTGATATTAATATGTGGTAAATGTTTAAAATTCAGATGGACAACAAAGTGAATCAGGAAAACCAGAATGACAATATTCAGAACGACAACCACTCGAATAATGATAATCTGAATAACGAGAATCCGAACAACAATAACAATGGAAACCAAATGGATAATAGTGTCGTTCAACATATAGTGGCACAAGGAATCATAGATGCAATGCCATTTATTATTCAAACGATTCAAGAAGCGAATAATAAAAGTCAGCATAGCAGTAAGCGACCAATTGAACCAGAACCCAAGGTGAATAATGGACCCGTACTTCAGGTGCCCATTCCCAAAAGAAGAAGAACCATGCCATATGGTTGTTCGTACAAAAAATTATGGTCCTGCAAACCAATAGAATTATCGGGCAATGAAGGACCCATTGCAGCTCTACGCTGGATAAAGAAGACTAAGGCTGTTCTGAAAATAAGCAAGTGTGCTGAAGAAGATAAGATAATGTTTGCTTCTAATTTGTTTAAGAATTCAGCCCTAGAATGGTGGAACACTATCCTCCAGTCAAGAGGAAGTGATAGGATATATAACATAGAATGGGAGGAGTTTAAAAATATGGTAGAAAGGAAATTCTGCACTCCCAATGAAAAGGAGCAGATAGCAAATAAGTTCCTGAACCTTAGAATGACCGGGGTAGATAGTAAGGGACATACTACTACATTCTTTGAATATGCTAGAATAGTGCCAACCCTTGCATCACCTGAACCGGTGTTAAGCTCCCGTTACATTTGGGGATTAATTGGAGAGATTAGACATGTAGTCAAGGCAGCTAGACCTCAAACCATAGAAGAAGCTGTAGAATTAGCTAATACCTTGATAGATGAATTGATCCGTACTAGAGAAGAAGGCCAGAGGAGAAACCTAACCCAAAGGCTTACCCAAGAATTCCGTTTTGGGAATTCCAACCGTAGGAATGTAGGTTCTACCTCTGCACCATACTGCAAAACCTGCAGAAAGAAGCATTCAGGAAAATGCTCCATTCACTGCAATTTCTGCAAGGCCCCAGGACACAAGGAAGAAGATTGCAAGAAGAAATCCAGTAATGGAATGTGTTTCAATTGTGGAGAAAAAGTCACATCAGGACAAATTGTCCGAAATTGGCTCCAGCTGCAAACAACAAGAATCCTAAAAATGCTAGAGCATTTGTCTTAACTGCAGATGAAGCCAAGATGATCCCGGATGTCATAGCTGGTACGTTTTTAGTTAATGATATTTTGCTAAAGTATTATTTGACTCTGGTGCAAACCAAAGTTTTATTAATACTTTGTTTTGCAAACTTCTAAATCAATCATTAACTAAACTACCACAAGAATGTATAGTAGAGACCACAAATGGAGAAACTGTTAGGATTTCTAAAATCTTGCAGGGAGCAAGAATAGAAATTTTTAATCAAAAATTTAGTGCAAACCTTTACCCAATGAATCTGGCAGGATTTGATGTTGTGTTAGGAATGGATTGGTTAATAGCCAATAAAGCCAATATTTTATGTGATCAAAAGTCAATTCAAGTAAATTCACCAAGAGGTGAGAAGATCACAATTAAAGGAGATAAATCATCTAGATCCATAAAATTCATCTCTGTGATGAAAACTGCAAGTTATATAAGAAAAGAATCTATAGTATATTTGATTTCTATAATCACTAACACTAAAGGAAAAGAACTAAAAGACATTCCAGTAGTGTCTTAGTTTTCAGATGTATTTCTAGAAGAATTGCCAGGATTACCGCCAGACAGGGAAGTTGAATTCAGAATCCATTTACTACCAGGAACAGCACCGATTGCCAAAGCACCTTACCGTTTGGCACCTGCCAAAATGCAGGAACTGAAGAAACAATTAGACGAATTGTTGGAGAAAGGATTCATACAGCCAAGCTCAACGCCATGGGGAGCACCGATATTGTTTGTCAAAAAGAAAGACGGATCAATGCGTATGTGCATTAATTACCGTGAATTAAACAAGGTCACGATTAAGAACCGGTATCCATTACCAAGAATAGATGATCTGTTCGATCAACTGCAAGGAGCTCGATTTTTCTCAAAAATCAATTTAAGATCAGGATATCATCAATTAAAGGTACAAGAAGAGGACATTCCTAAGACTGCATTCAGAACAAGGTATGGCCATTATGAATTTACTGTCATACCATTTGGTTTAACCAATGCCCCAGCCGCATTTATGGACATGATGAACCTAATATGTAAGCCATATTTGGATAAATTCATAATTGTCTTCATAGATGATATTCTAATTTACTCTAAAAGTAAAGAGGAGCATGCAAAGCATTTGCACTTACTTTTAAGTCTATTAAGAAAAGAAAAGTTGTACGCTAAGTTTTCCAAGTGTGAATTTTGGTTAGAACAGGTACAATTTCTTGGACACTTAGTTGATCATGAAGGAATTCATGTAGATCCAACAAAGATCGAGGCAATTACCAAATGGAAATGTTGATACACGGAATGTCTGTTGACTGCGTCTACAAAAAGTCTGAAGTCAAGATTGGTCTATAGGGGGTCAAAGTGTAAATATTGAGTGAAATAGAGTTAGGACCGCTTATGTGTCAATGATACATTGTGGACCGCTTTTGTGTCATTGTTTAGTCTTGAACCGCTTTTTAGACATGAGCCTGGATCGCTTATTAGTCAAGTATCCTGGATTGCTTATATGGCATGTCATATAAGCGACCCAAGATCTCTATATAAAGGCTTGAGCGGTTCATCATTTGTAACGACGTATGTGTGTGCTACGGTGCTGAAACTCTGCTGAAATTTTATCAGAAAGCAATAAAAACACAAGGAATTGAAAGGATTAGCTGTTGTTACTTTACTTACGTTGATTCCGCCTTCGTATGTAAAGATGAACTACTTCGACTGACTTTTCGGGTCATAGAAACGGTCCAACAAGTGGTATCAGAGCTCAGGACGAGGAGTTCATACTACGACAGCATAGATCTGCAGAAATCTCTCTTTTCTACTCACTTTCTCTCATACTTTTTCAGTTTCTAGTGGTTCCTACGGTCAAAATTGTCTGAAATTTGAGTATAACGTGTAAAACACACTTTTAACAAACCCTAGAAAGAATCAGGTGAAAATACGGACTAAAAATGGTAAAAACTGGTTAAAAACTGTCGATCGCGTTTTCGGACATTGGACCGCTTATCTGGACATAACCTGCTTGGATTGCTCCAAATTACATCTTGAACCGCTTTTTCGGACAATTTTACTCTCTGGATCGCTCGAACGGACAACATTGTTGAACCGCTCGAACGATCACATTCGGACCGCTCATACGAACACTTTTGGATCGCTCCAACGAACAAGAGTTGGATCGCTTATTTGACAGTGTTTGAACCGCTTATTTGAACTTACTTGAACCGCTCGAACGATCATTCTCTGGATCGCTCGAACGTACATACTCTCGGTCGCTTATTTGACACTTTGTTGGATCGCTCGAAAAGACATAAGTGTCTGATCCGTTTATTTGGACATACTCTGGATCGCTTTTGTGAACTGATATTTTTCAAAACCAAAATTTTTCTAAGTGTTGTTTGATTTTGCAGGTACGTTCAAAATGGATGATATGTTCTTGAATCCATTTAGCGACATATACGCATTCACAGGAAGTTCAGGAAACAACGATTCGACATCGAACGATACGAACGAAAACCAACCAAAAGAGAAAAAGAAAGAAGCTTGGGAGTCCGAAAGTGCATTTGGAACATTTAATAAACCTCCTAAGTTGATGGCTATAGAAGATTACAGCAGGTGGGCAACAAAGTTTGAAGATTGGTTGATGGCTTTCGCCTTTCCCAGTTGGAAGAGTATGAAAACTGGTTATGCTAATGGAAAGAATAATGGCGAAGCATTGAGATCAGCTGAAGAAATTGATAATTTTGTGGCTGAACAAAAGTGTGTTGCTTTGCTGTTTCAATCGGTTCGGGAGGATATTATTTCCCTAATAGAGTATACAAATGCTCAAGATTTATGGGATAAACTCAAGAAAAAGTGTATTGGAAGTACTGAGATTATAAAGAATAAGAAGAAACTTCTTCGGAAAGAATTTGATATGTTTGGATGTATGAAAAATGAATCAGTGTGTAAAATGATTGAACGGTTTGGTCATCTTAAGCTGGAACTTGTTCGACATGAGATCAATTATCCTGATGATGAGATAGTTGATAAATTGTTTGATTCACTACCTGATGAATTGGATTGGAGATACTACGCACTGATGTTGAAGAACACTATTGCTCCTAAAGATTTGAAACCAGATGTGGTGATTGAAAGACTTGAAAGCCATGAGCTAGAGTTGAAGAAAGCATACAAAGTTAATCACTCATCCTATCAGCAGAATCTGGATCTGTATTATCCAAAAAGCTTGATGCCAAAAGCTACTTCTCCGAAAACGACATTTTCTGCTGAGAATGTTTCTTCAACAAACAAAGAAGGTCAAAGCAGTTCAAGCAGCGGAAGCCACAGTGGTTATCACAGTGGATCTACGTCTTCTGCAAATCGTTCTGATGCGAAGTTTTCTTGCAACATTGCAATCGATTTAAAGAATGCACAGAACTTTGATGAAGAATCAGCCAAGCAACAGATGGTTTTTCTAGCGTCTGTTTTGGAGTCCTATGAAGGTCTGGTAGCCGGGAAGATCGGAAATACAAATCTGACCAAAGAAGACTACGATCAGATAGATCCCGAAGAAATGGAGCTTATTGACATTCGTTGGGCAATGGCAAGTGCTGTTCGACGTGCGCAACGTTTTATGGAAATTACCGGGAGGAAATCAATTGGTGGTCCGTCGACAAAGCTTGGGTTCGATAAGTCGAAAGTGACATGTTTTAAATGCAAACAAAAGGGCCATTTCAAGCGAGAATGTCGGAATGCATACGTTGATGAATCTGAAAATCCATTTCGTGACGATTATTACAAGAAGGCAATCTACCATCAGAATAAATCGGAGCCGCCCAGACTAAAGCAGGCTGAAGAGCAAAGAGACAAGTCAAGGGCTTTAGCTGTGATCTATGATGATGAGGGTTACGATTGGAGCAAAGAGGTTTTGCCGGAAGATGATGCCGTTGGTTATGCTTTCATGGCAAGTCATGATGAACCGATTCCATGGAAGGATGATCGTACAGAGGAACAGAAGTACAAATATAGGAAGATGACTGCTGAAACAAAGATTATCAGACTTTCTGGTGTTTACTTGGAAGCAAGAAGAGCAAATCGTTGGGATCCGGACAGAGAGTGCTATCTTGATCGGTATGGCAATGTGGCGATTGATGACAAAACGCTAGATATTGAAGCCATCATTCAGGAGTACAAAGAAGAGGATGAATACTGGCAGCATAAGTGGTGGGGAACACCAACTTCGAAGATGATTGAGGAGGAGAAGAAAGAAAAAGAAAGAAAAGAAAAAGAAGAGAGAGAGAAGAAAGAAACCGCAGAGACTGAGAGATCGAAGATGGTTGATACGGGGTTGATCGATGTGACTCGGAAGTTGACAACTGAGAATTTAGAGAAAATGGCTGACAAAGTGCTAGCTGCGAAAGCACTTGAGGTAGATTCTAATTCTGTCTCTGAGTCAAAAGGGAAGGTCAGTCAAAGTGAGTCAACATCCAGGTCAGGTAATAAAGTCGATGGAAATATTGACTGCAAAAATTGCACCAAACAATGCAATTTTTGTAGTACTGTCACGTATTTGAATGATGAGAAATTCAAGAATCTGAAATCAAAAGTTAAAGCTTTTGAAGATCAGATTCTCGATCGTGACACAGAGTTAAAAGTTTCAACTGAACGGATTAATGAATTAACAACTAAATGTGACAAAATTACAACTGAAAATGAAAAGTTAATTCTGGAAAACCGTCAGATCTCCGAAAAATTTGAGAAACTTAAAAGTGTTGTGAAAGACAGTGATGATCGAAACGGCAAAACATTCAAAGAAAATGAACATCTAAGAGCTGTGTTGCAATTCAAAGAAAAATCAATTAATGAACAACTGGATGAGATTGCAAAATTAAAACTTAAGGTTAAAGAAATTGAGATTGAAAATGAAAGAATTCAGTTGAAATTAAACAGCTATAGCTCAGCTAGCTTTGTTTTGCAGCACATCGTTCCAAAACCTATAGGAAAAAACAAAGCTGGTGAAGATGTGTTTTCTGATGGAACGGGTGTAGGGTTTCACAAAGTTCCACCGCCAATTTTAGACAACTACACGAAAAAGCAGTCTAGTTTGGTGGAAATTGAGGAAGAAAGTGATGTTACACTTCCTGAGAACATTGATGTCACGTTCACGTCTTCCAATGAAGAGGGTGTCCAAAATGATGTGGTGAAAAGTGTGATAGACAAAGTTCTTTGAGCCGGATTGTGACACTTCTGAGGAGGATGGGTGTTTTCTAGATAAATACATTCCGAAGCAAAAGTCCAAAAACAACTTATATGATGAATCTGATCTTGTCATGTACAAGATGTCGGGATCGGATAAGTTGTTTTCGGATTCTGAGTTTCCATTAGTGAATGTTAATCTGAACAAATTGACAAATGTTTTCAAACTGGTCGAAGTCGAGTTGTCAGCAGTGAACAATCTGAGTCGAAAGAAAGAGAGGGTTTACAATAAGAAAACTGTTTATCCACCACGTTTTTACAATAACAACAGAAACAATTGGTCGGGTGGTTATCAGGGGGGTAAACCATATCAGAAAAGAAATGTTTCAAACAAGAGGTTTGTTGAAAAGAAAAAGTTTGTGAATAGTTCAAGTTCACTTGCTGATGAAGAAAAAGAAATTTTTACAAAATCAAACAAAGAATTTTTTGAGAAGAGAGCTTCACAGGCTCAGTCTGAAGGCACGAGTAGGGTAGCTGATACTCGTATGTGTTTTAGATGTGAACAGGTTGGTCATATTGCACGAAAGTGTACATATGTGAAGCCTCAGACTGAAGCTGTGAAGGTTCAACAAAAGAAAGTTGATGTGAAGGGTAAAACACCGATGTATGTTGAGAAGAAAGTTGTTGGGAAGAAAAATGTTCAAATTGACAACTTGAAAGTAAAAACTGAACCCGTAAAGAAGCTGGTAAACCAAAATGATAAATTTTATAAGAGGGTTGCAGTAGCTCAACAGGTGTGGAAACCTAAAATTGAACCTAAAGTTGAGAAGAAAGTTTCAACTTCTGAGGTGAAAAAGGCTGAAGAATCAATTACGGTTGATTATGATGCACAATATCAACCTCTTAAGTCTAAGAATTTCAAAATTCAAATTGCCAAAGTCACAGTTACACCTAAGACTGATAAGGCCTGGGTGGACACTATGTTTGACTAAACAATTTGAATTGCCGGAGCTTCCTGGATTGCGAAGCATGAATCGGCATCTTTCTTGAAGTTGTTTAAATGATGACTTGTTATGTGCAGGATCTTCCAAAACTTGTATCCAGGTGGATAATGGATAGTGGAGCTTCAAGGCATATGACAGGGAAGACCGCATTGCTGTATGATGTGAATGACATTAATGGTGGTTATATGGGTTTTGCGGGTAATCAAGGAGGCAGGATCATAGGTGAAGGAACATTATCAAATGGCATTATCACGTTTGAGAGAGTTAACTACATCGCTGAGCTGGAGAACAACCTGCTGAGTATCTCCCAGATATGTGACAGGATGTATACTACTCATTTCACCGACAAAGAATGTTTGATCCTGAAACCGGGATTTGTGATACCTGAAGAGTGGATCATCATGAGGGCACCAAGAGTCAACGATCTTACGTGTTGGACATGAGCATTGCTACTACAACCACGGGTCAGGCTCATTGTTTTGTGTCCAGAGCAACGGAAAAAGAGTCAAGGTTATGGCACAGAAAGATGGGGCATATTCACCTAAGGAAAATGAATCACTTAGTGCATAACGACTTGGTCACTGGAGTGAATATTAAAGGTTTTCATCTGGAAGGGGAGTGCATAAGTTGTGTCAGAGGCAAACAGAAGAAAAAGTCACACCCTACAAAACAAGTCAATTCAGTCTCGAGACCTTTGGAAAGACTTCATATGGATTTGTTTGGTCCAGTGAACGTCAAAAGTATAACAGGAGATTCATACTGTTTGGTCGTGACTGATGACTACTCTAGAATTTCGTGGGTCATGTTTTTGAAAACGAAAGACGAAACCTTTGATAGTTTGATAGTATTGTTTAAGAAAATCGAGAATCTGTACCAGAGACCGATTTGTAGAATTCGAAGTGATAATGGTACTGAGTTCAAAAACAGTAAGATGGAGGAATACTGTGATGAAAGAGGTATACTGCATGAGTTTAGTGCTCCGTACACTCCTCAGCAAAATGGAGTTGCAGAACGCAAGAACCGGACGCTAATCGAGACAGCCAGAACGATGCTTGCAGATTCCAAGTTACCTATTAATTTCTGGGCTGAAGCTGTTTCTGCTGCATGCTATACTCTCAATAGAGTTCTTACTGTGAAGAAATTCAACAAGACGTGTTTTGAGCTAAGCAATAAACGCAAGCCAAATTTGAAGTATCTAGAACCGTTTGGGTCACCCTGTATGGTAATAGAGCCGAATGGCAAGTTTGGTTCAAAGAACTTTGAAGGAATATTTGTTGGATATTCAGGTCCTACACGGCGTGTCTTTGTTCCAAGTGAAAAGCGTATTATTGAAGCAGCAAATGTTGAATGTCAGGGTTATACTATGCCGCCTCAGAATCCTGGTGATTCATGGCGATTTCATTATGACAAACTTTGGGAATCGTTTGACATGAGAGAAGAATCAGAGGAAGAGGAAGATTTCTTTGATGAGCTGGATATTTTACGAGAGTATGAATCGTCGCTCAGGTTTCCAGCAGGGTATTCTAGCAGACCTCGGGAGACTTCAAATGATGCTGAAGCAGGTCCTAGTAACGCTGGTGAACATGATGATGAAGTTGCTCCTGGTAATCAGTCAGAGGTGAATGATGATCAAGAAGCTGAACATACGCCAGTTTTTGACCATGGTGATTCAGATCTTGAGGGGGAGAAGATCCAGTTGTCAAGTCAAACAAACCAAGTTGGTGAACAAGATGTAGAGCAGAATGTTACTAATCTGGAGGGAGATGTAGAAGTTCCAAGCGAAGTGATGCCGCGAACTCTTTCTTATCATCCAGAGGAGTTGATAATAGGAGAATTGCAATCGGGCGTTCGGACGAGACGTCAAATTGACCAGGGCTTAACATGTTTTTATTCTACAGTAGCACCTTTACAAACTGAATTTTCATTAAGTTGTTTTATCTCGCAGGTCGAACCGCGAACTTACAAAGAGGCGCTTACTGAAGACTCTTGGGTCATAGCGATGCAAGAAGAATTAAGTCAGTTTGAGAAGTTAGGTGTGTGGAAGTTGGTTGATTTACCGGATGGTCAAAGAAAAATCAATACAAAATGGGTTTTCAAATGTAAAAGGGACGACAGAGGAGTGGTTGTAAGGAACAAAGCTCGACTCGTTGTTCAGGGCTTTAGTCAACAGGAGGGGATTGATTTTACCGAAGTCTATGCTCCTGTCGCACGACTAGAGGCTATCAGAATTTTCCTAGCATTTGCGTCTTGGAAGAATTTCAAAGTATTTCAGTTAGATGTTAAATCAGCGTTTCTTTATGGGAAGGTTAAAGAGGAGGTTTATGTTGGTCAGCCGCCGGGCTTTACTGACCCAATCCACAAGAACAAAGTTTATCTGCTGGACAAAGCGTTGTATGGTCTACATCAGGCGCCGAGAGCCTGGTACGAGACTTTGTCTCAACACCTACTCGCTAACCAGTTCATACGTGGAAAAGTGGATGCCACTCTCTTCACTAAAGTCGTTGATGGTCATCTTCTGATAGTACAGATTTATGTAGACGATATAATTTTTGGGTCAACGAATGAGAAATTATGCAAAGATTTCGAACAGGTGATGAAGCAGAAATTTGAGATGTCTTCAATGGGGGAGATGAAATTCTTTCTGGGATTACAAGTTGAACAACTTCCTGAAGGAATTTTCATTCATCAAACGAAGTACGTGCATGATATTCTGGAGAAATTTGGAATGTCAAGTTCTACTCCAGCTGCTACCCCACTTGCGACTAATCATGGGATTCACCCAGATCTCACCGGAGACAGGGTTGATGAGACACTTTATCGATCCATGATAGGTTCTTTGATGTACCTAACTGCTTCACGTCCTGACATCATGTACCCAACGTGCCTCGCAGCAAGATTTCAATCTAACCCAAGAGAATCGCACATGATTATTGTGAAGAGGATTTTACGTTACTTGAAAGGCACACCCACATTGGGGTTGTGGTATCCTCGCAAAGGCGATTTTACACTCGAAGGGTTTTCCGATTCAGATTTCGGATGCTGCAAAATTAATGCGAAATCAACAACTGCAGGATGCCAGTTTTTTGGTCCGAGATTGGTTACTTGGCAGTGTAAGAAACAAACATCTGTGGCGCTATCTACATGTGAAGCGGAGTATGTTTCTGCTAGCAGTTGCTGCTCTCAGATCCTGTGGATACAGCAACAGATGCGCGACTACGGTTTGCAGTTTCTTAACACACCTCTGTTTGTTGATAATGAGGCCGCAATTAATATAACTAAAAATCCAGTACATCACGCTAAAACTAAGCATATTGAGATTCGTCATCACTTTATTCGCGATTGCTTCGAGAAAAAGTTGATACGAATTGAGAAAATCCACACTGACGAACAAAAAGCTGATTTGCATACCAAAGCTTTTGATAAAAATAGGTTTAACTATTTGTTAACACTTAATGGTATGAAATTGCTTTCGGTGTCGGATGGAGTTGTGAGCGTTGATGATAGTACTGTTGCGGATGTAGATGAGAAACAATCTGCGATGGTTTGTCGATTTTTTACGTGTTTTAGTATTTAGGGGGAGATAGATAGTTGTACATATTTTTTTTAGAAAAATACAAAAACAGTAAAAAATGCAAAAATCCAAAAACATGATAAAATGGAAAAAGAGCTTGTGTATATAGGGAAAATGATAGTACATCAGCTAGACAATTACAGTATGCTAAAGATTTGGAAAGACAAAATGAGTTAAACAGTCTCACTAATGATGTGTCGATAGGTTTTCGTACATTTAGTAGATTTATTCGGGATATAAACCTAAAATTTCAAACTGGTGAAATTCGTGGGGAACACTACTTGGATATATAGGTAACCCCTGAAATCTCGTTTGAAAGATCTCGTATTCTGATATACTAGGTGGTTATACTCTATAATGTCTGGGGTATTATTCCGGGACTTCTGCTGAACGGTGGTTCTGACCTAGTCCCTGGCTAATACTTTCACCAAAATGCTTGAAATATAGCATAAAGCCCTCAGCTGATTAGACAATAAAATTGATAATCAGTTGTTGTAGCTGAAAAGATTCTCTAAAGGGAACACACTGCAAAGTCGAAGCTGATATCTCTCTGCTGAACGGAAGTTCTGACCTGAGATCCCTCAGTTCTCGCATACCCTAATTTATGTACAGACATCATTGTAGTATTTTTGCCTGTAAGACTGAATATTGGGATTCTGGATACGGGAGTATATTCAAGAGGTGGGACACATAAATTGATCTAAGTTCTTAAAACACTTAAACAGTATCCTGAATAGATTGAAGTTTGTATGAGAATTTAAGATGGATCAGTATATCGACAATCGAGGTGAATTGTTTAAATCTGAGTATGTAATGTAGCTTAACGGTACTTGTAATCTGTCTGAAAAGCTGATATGATTCCCTGACACGCTCGCCAAAAACAAAGTTTATTTTCTGCAATTTAAGTTTTCTGTTATTTCATTTCTTAGTTTAAATCATCTTAAAATCCAAAAAGATTTTATTTCTGCTTTATTTTAGACAAACCAGAGTGGAAAGTTGATTGTCGGATTCTGGAAAGATGAAGCAGATGCAGGAGATTCTGAGCTGAAGAATGAGGGGAGCTTACATTGATGGAAATGTGTTTGTATTCAAAGACATAAACAAGTTCATTAGGTTGATACTTGGTATTTTCAGAAAGAAAATTGGAAAATTGTTTTACTAAATCAGTTTGATTCGTCAAAAATCAACCAGGGTCATTAAATTGAACTTGGTAGACTAACCAAGTATTCAGGGTCATTAACTTGAACTTGAAAACTTGAGTGGATTTTTATAACTGATTGAATTTGTGTTTATTGTTTGAAAAGATAGATTGTAATGTTATTGGTTGAGTAACAGGTTTGGACGATATTTCCCAACGGAGGCAAACTGCAAAAGCTTGAACCAGATATCTCAAGATTCCAGCATAATGAGAGGGGGAGTCAGTGAGAGGGGGAGTCTGGGTCAACAGCTAATGGGAAGTATGGAGTCAGTTCTAGAACCTGTGAAGAATGCTGATGAAAGATAGACAGAGTTGGTAAAAAGACAAAGACTGAAGACTATGGATCTGAAGATGCAAAAAGACTACGTCAACATCCAAGGGGGAGTCTGTTGATACACGGAATGTCTGTTGACTGCGTCTACAAAAAGTCTGAAGTCAAGATTGGTCTATAGGGGGTCAAAGTGTAAATATTGAGTGAAATAGAGTTAGGACCGCTTATGTGTCAATGATACATTGTGGACCGCTTTTGTGTCATTGTTTAGTCTTGAACCGCTTTTTAGACATGAGCCTGGATCGCTTATTAGTCAAGTATCCTGGATCGCTTATATGGCATGTCATATAAGCGACCCAAGATCTCTATATAAAGGCTTGAGCGGTTCATCATTTGTAACGACGTATGTGTGTGCTACGGTGCTGAAACTCTGCTGAAATTTTATCAGAAAGCAATAAAAACACAAGGAATTGAAAGGATTAGCTGTTGTTACTTTACTTACGTTGATTCCGCCTTCGTATGTAAAGATAAACTACTTCGACTGACTTTTCAGGTCATAGAAACGGTCCAACAGGAAAACCCCTGAATCACCAACTGAGGTTAGAAGTTTCTTAGGATTGGCCGGGTATTATAGAAGGTTTATTCGAGATTTTTCTAGAATAGTCATTCCTTTAACCAAGTTAACCTGTAAATCCATTAAGTTTGAATGGGGACCAAAACAAGAAGAAGCCTTTAGAATTCTTAAGCAAAGATTAACCCATGCACCCATCCTAGCTTTACTAGAAGGAACTGAAGACTTTGTAGTCTTTTGTAACGCTTCTAAGTTAGGTTATGGATGTGTGTTGATGCAACGTCAAAAAGTTATAGCTTACGCCTCTAGACAGCTTAAGAATCATGAAGAAAATTATTCAACCCATGATTTGGAATTAGGAGCCATAATTTTCGCCCTTAAGATTTGGAGACATTACCTTTATGGTAGTAAGTTTACCATATTTACAGATCATAAAAGTTAAAGGTATGTTTTCGGGCAAAAGGAGTTGAATATGAGACAAAGACGTTGGATGGAATTGCTTAGTGATTACGATTGTAATATCCAGTATCATGCAGGGAAAGCCAATGTAGTGGTTGATGCTTTAATTCGAAAATATCATGAAAAACCAAAAAGGGTACGTTCTCTTAAATTAAATCTACAAGTAGATTTAAATGATCAAATAAGAAAAGCACAAGAATCAGTAATCAAGGATGATACTGAAAAATTAAAAGGAATTATTAAAGAATTAGAACAAGGTACAGATGGAATTTGGAGATTCCATGAAAAGAGAATGTGGATACCTAAATTAGGAAACTTACGTCACCGTATATTAGAAGAAGCCCATAAGTCTAAATATACAATGCATCCAGGAAGTGATAAAATGTACCAGGATTTAAGGAAAAATTTCTGGTGGATAGGAATGAAAAAGGATATAGCAGCCTATGTTTCTAAATGTTTAACTTGTTCACAAGTCAAAGCTGAACACCAGAAACCCTCAGGTTTGTTACAACAGTTAGAGATGCCAGTTTGGAAATGGGAATTGATAACAATGGATTTTGTTTCCAAGTTACCCAAAACAAGAAAATGTAATGACACAATCTGGGTGATTGTAGATAGGCTAACCAAGCCAGCTCATTTCTTACCAATGAAGGAAACTTTCAGTATGGAACAGTTAGCCAAATTATATGTAAATGAAATTGTTCCATTACATGGAATACCTTATTCAATTGTTTCTAATAGGGATAGTCGTTTTACCTCTCATTTTTGGACAAGTTTCCAAAAAGCAATGGGAACCAAGTTAAATCTAAGCACAGCTTACCATCCTCAAACAGACGGACAAAGCGAAAGAACAATTTAGACAATGGAAGACATGCTTAGAGCTTGTGTAATTGATTTCGGAGGTAATTGGGATGATCACTTACCTTTAATAGAATTTTCTTATAATAACAGTTATCACACAAGTATCAATGTTGCACCATTCGAAGCACTTTATGGACGAAAGTGCAGAACCCAGTCTGTTGGGCAGAAATTGGGGAAAAGCAACTATCTGGACCTGAGATAGTGCAGGAAACAACCGATAAGATCATTCAAGTCAAAGAACGACTGAAAACAACACGTGATCAACAGAAGAGCTACGCTGATAACAGGCGCAAACCATTAGAATTCTGGGTAGGAGACAAGGTATTGTTAAAAGTCTCTCCTTGGAAAGGAGTGGTAAGATTCATCAAACGAGGAAAGCTAAGTCCCAGGTATGTTGGACCTTTTAAGATTATTAGAAGGATAGGACCTGTAGCTTATCAGCTACAACTGCCGGAGGAAATGGCAGGAATACATGATGTATCTCATGTATCTAATCTCAAGAAATGCCTAGCTGATGAATCACTCATAGTACCTCTTAAGGATATAGAGGTAAATGAACAACTTAAGTTTGTAGAGAGGCCTTTACAGATTGAAGACAGGAAAGTTAAGAATCTCAAGCATAAAAGATTAGTTTTGGTCAAAGTAAAGTGGGACTCCAAAATAGGACCTGAATACACATGGGAGCTTGAATATGAAATGCAAAGGAAATATCCACATTTGTTCCAGTAGATCTCGAGGACGAGCTCTAAAATAAGGTGGGGAGGATGTAACAATCCTAACTAAAATAACACCCTCGATTATTTTCCCGACACTCTAATATATTTTAAAATATCCCAATATGTCCTAAAATATACCCGTATGTGAAAACCGAGCCCGAAATACAATGTAACATTAAAAATAAATTAAAAACAAGAAATATTAAGTTGAGGCGGGTCGCGTAGGACCCCACCCCAACCTTACGCGGGCGGTTTCAAGGTTGAAATCTGATTTTGTTTGATTTCTTAAGTTCAGGCGGGCCGCATAAGACCCCGTTTAGTTAACACGGGCCGCGTGAGATCAATATAGTGGCGCAGCCCGGTGATGACACATGTCATCATCGTGTCAAGTCTAGTTGGTGATCCGGATAAGCTATGCTTTGACCGGGGTTTTACGCGGGCCGCGTAGGCCCTTGCCTACTCTTACGCGGGCCGCGTAAAAGTCAGATTTCAGCCCTATATAAGGAGGCATCAAGCCTTCAGTCTGTTTCGTTCATGTTTCTTTTCTCAATCTCAATTTCTGAATAGTAGAAATTATACTCGGGTCTAATACCCCCCTAAATAGCGAGGTTCTGCTACGATGTAAGTATCATAACCCCTGGAGACGTATTAGATACTCTGCCCGATTGATCTAGGGTTCCGTAACGGCTGTCGTGGTTCTGCCCGACGTAGTCGTTGGAATGTCGTCTCGGGGAGGGTATTACTAATGTTAAAATGGGTTATTATACTAACACACGTGCATTCGTGTAATTTATAGATTATTCCCAGGAAATCCTTACTGAAAACCCCTAAGACAGCAATGTAAGTAATCCTCTTTTTGTTAAATGCTTTTACAAAACCTCACACAATTAATTATACATTAAACAGATATTGAGTATTTGTAAGAATACAATTATCGTGAGTATGTTGGGGTTTTGTATACAAAATTTGTTACTTGCGTGGTAACATTTCCACAAGTTGAGTATGACAGTACCACGGATGTTAATTGTTATATCTTGGAAACAAATGTAATTGCGGATGTGCCCTCAATACTGTAAAATGATTGTTATTTCAACTTGATTAAACTGGGATTCACTCACCAGTATTTCCCACTAACAAAATGTTTTTAAAACGCGTTTCAGGTAACAAAATGTGAAAGCCAAATAGAAGCCAGTTGGACAGCACTGAAGGCTTGGAAAAGTGGCAATAAAGTTACCTAAAAGAAATAGATGTTTTTCTTAAATAAAATAGGGTGTATCCCTATGAAATTGTGTGTACTGAAAACTTGGGTTTTACCCATGTGTTTAATGATATGAAAATGTGGTATTTTACTCTGATAAAATATTTCCTAACTACGGTCCTGATGAAACTTTCCGCTGCCAAATTAGACAATAACGTGATACCACCGAAACTGGCTCGCGGCCGCTCGTTCCCGGGGATTAGGGATCGAGGGTTGTGACAGTTTCAAACCTGCAGATTGATAAACATGGGAGCTGGTCAT
This sequence comes from Helianthus annuus, assembly GCF_002127325.2. Taxonomy (NCBI): domain Eukaryota; kingdom Viridiplantae; phylum Streptophyta; class Magnoliopsida; order Asterales; family Asteraceae; genus Helianthus; species Helianthus annuus. Next base: position 120,139,133 of record NC_035449.2, read on the forward strand.
GTAAGCATTAAGTATGGCTTCCAAGTATGCAATCGCTAATAAGTGAACACACTGTTTTTTTTTATTTTCTTTTTAGTACATATGTTTAAATTCGTGAAGATTGTATAAGACGGTTTTCAACATCAGATCCGATACTCTTACTATTTTCATTTGATTAAATTTTATTGTTGTTTTGAGTTCAGGGATCCAACCTTGCTGCAGATTGATGTTTTATCTATAGCAAGGTTTTACAAGTAATTATCTAATCAAATCTTTTTTAACAAGATTATACGTTTTTTAAATTATATTGGTAAACTTAGCTACTTGCTATATTTTTCTTTTTTGAAAGATTGCTACTTGCTATATGGAATTTATTAATGGTTGATGTAATGTGGTCGTATCAATAACAAATAGTAATTAATATAACTAAGTTTTCCGAGCCCGGGAAGCAATCCCGGGTAAAAACCTAGTATAAAATATAAATCAAAATAATGCTCAAAACGTTTCGTCTGTTACTAGGACTAACAAAATCCCGATCACCCGGTGAAAGGGAATAGTCCCAAATGCTGACTTTGCGAGCAAGCCATGTGTGGCAGGACCATGCCCACACTTAATCCCCAAAACACTCAACTTATCCCAAGGTTATCGCGAGGGATCCTCCCGCACACGTGCAACCATGACAGCTCAGAGTACAACCAGTACAAGTGGTAATACATTGCAGCCGATCAACATGTGCCAGGCACTGCCACAACCAATCCCCACGATGATCAATTTTGCAGGGGCAAACAGTGCAAAAGAACAGTGACGTGTAACCAATCAGGATGCGCCGTTCACTGCTCATGATCTCAACTAACAGCTGATGATAGACGCAACAACAAGTACATTTGGCAGACGACGTGTAACCAATCATGATGCGCCAACATGCCTCCACCTCTACAGACACTACTTGTTGTGTCTGAGGGATTTTGGGACGTTTCTGATACGATTTGGATGTTGTAAATTTTTTGGAACATGAAGGAAACTGTTGAAGATCAAAGAAACTGAAAATATTGAAGATTGAAGGCCGAATCATTAAGTTAGTTTTTTGCTTGCTATATGGTTTGAGTACTTTATAAACATTTTTTTTATTTTCGTTTGTTTGATTTCAACTTTACGTTGTCCAACTAAACTCTTTAAGTCGTTTAGTTTGTGATGATTTGATGTTTGGATTGATTTAAAGGTTTGATTTACTTATGTGATTGTGATTTTAGTAAAGCATAATTGCAAGAACCTATGATGTGTATGGTTGCATGTGATGTACTTGATTTTGTGAGTTATGTGTGTGGTTGTTTCGATCTTTTGATTCGATATATACTATCTTCGGGTTATACTGACGAACGTAAAGTTAAGGCTTGAAACCTTACCAAGGTAATAAGTAAACGGTAAATTGACTTGGTAAAATCTGTGAAGTACTTATAAGAAATAGATTGAAATGAAAGGGTCTAGGAACTAATTAGGGTTTTCTATGTTGGTGCGGTCACCAATTGTAACTTGTTCATCGCCTAATCGTCCAGATCTTAATATAGACAATTCTTAGTCATACGGGAAGTTAATAATTCGCTTCATAGAATTATGGATTTTAGTGTGTCTAGGATCAACGTGTTGGACTTTGATTCATTCTAGCACTTCACATCCATTTTGTATGCACTTCGTCTAAATCTTAAAAAAAATAGTTTTCTTAAATAAACCGAAGTCCAATAATTTCTCCAATATTAAAGATTCAACATTTAAATGGTTTGTCACTAAACTGATATTTTATAAAGCTTTTTAGAATTGTGATTGCAATCATTTGTTTTTTTTTTAAATAAAACTAACTTGATTTCATTGATCAAATATTAACATAGGACTTTCCACGGATTCAGAAATAGATTGAAATGAAAGGGTCTAGGAACTAATTAGGGTTTTCTATGTTGGTGTGGTCACCAATTGTAACTTGTTCATCGCCTAATCGTCCAGATGTTAATATAGACAATTCTTAGTCATACGGGAAGTTAATAATTCGCTTCATAGAATTATGGATTTTAGTGTGTCTGGGATCAACGTGTTGGACTCTGATTCATTCTAGCACTTCACATCCATTTTGTATGCACTTCGTCTAAATCTTAAAAGAAATAGTTTTCTTAAATAAACCGAAGTCCAATGATTTCTCCAATATTAAAGATTCAACATTTAAATGGTTTGTCACTAAACTGATATTTTATAAAGCTTTCTAGGATTGTGATTGCAATCATTTGTTTTTTTTTTTAAATAAAACTAACTTGATTTCATTGATCAAATATTAACATAGGACTTTCCACGGATTCCATACTCATAACTTTATTTGTACCATACTGAATAATGATAGGCATACTTGTTACACGTGTGTATTATAGTTTATTTGGTGATTTGGTCGTTTTATCAATTTAAAACTTGAATTTTTGCACCAATTAAGTAGTATATTTGTAGGCACTATTTGCACATATCAAAGCAATTAGATTTGCCATAGTGTTGGGACTAGGCTATGCGAAAACTTGGGCTAAACGAAGAGTTTAAGCTATGTGATAAGTAGGGTATGCGATAACTAGGCTTATGCAAAAACTAGGCTTTGCTAAAAAAGGCTATGTGAAAAGCATGCTAAGCGAAAACTAGGTTATGCGTAAAGTAGCTATGCGAAAAAACTAAAGAGATTAAAAATACATTGAATGAAAAATTAATGCCAACTTCGTAAACATTTTCTTTTCTTCTTTGCCATTTCATGTCATTGGGTCTATGGTATCGTGCAACTCATTAGCGCGAGTATCGTCCTCAACATCACCGACCACGCTGTTAACTCTGGACATTGAATTGAGATGTTGCTTGATTTCCCCACCAATCGCTATTAATTTGTGTTATGAAATATTATTGTCTGCCATTGTGTCTGATCCTTCACTGTATCACCTACGATCCTCTTCACAAGTCTTTGCAGGTATCGTGTAATTGGTGATTAACCAAATCGATGTCTTCCTCATCAAACCTCCTCGTCTCGGATACCAATTGAAGAATCAACTTGATCAAAACATTTATTTAATCAAAAAACAAAGTAGATGCTGTGGGCATTTGACTACTCTTTTCTTGCAAATAAAAGTCAAGGAAATTCATGTTTACATTAGAAACGTGACCCTCTATAACTCTATAATGTGAACCAAACAATTTCTGAACAGACTTTGACAATTTCTAAACAGACTTTGGTAAGGGAAGAAACAAAGCAATTAAATAAATTCCTAAGTTTGACAATTTCTAAACAGAATTTGGTAAGGGAAGAAACAAAACAATTAAATAAATTCCTAAGATACTTATGATCACTATTCAAAATATAAACTAATCTTGATAAACTTTATTGAATTTGAGTATTATTGTGGGTCGACAATTAGAACCGGGCCACTAGTTATATATTTGAATTATCACTTTTCTTCTATGTAAACAAAGTTTAGTTGCAAAAGAAAAACTTTTTACTAAATATAACATGTGAGCTAACAATGACAATTCTATAACAAATATCTAAATCTAAATCTAAATCTAATCTAAATCTAATCTAAATCTAAACTATATAATAAAAGAAACCGTTTTTTGGACACTTGTCATTATATTAGACCATCTTTTATAGATAATTATAATTTTAGTTTAATCTCATCTAATTAATTATAGATACCCTCCTACTAAATATTATTTAGTTTAATATCTTATATTATATTAGACCATCTTTTATAGATAATTATAATTTTAGTTTAATCTCATCTAATTAATTATAGATAACCCTCCTACTAAATATTATTTAGTTTAATATCTTATATTATAGATAATCCTCCTACTAAATATTAATAGTTAAATATCTTATGGATAATTATTAGAGTTCCTCCTACTAAATATTATTAGTTTAATATCTTATGGATAATTATTAGAGTTAATTGTCAAAATCGTCCCTGAGGTTTGGGCATGTTTGCCATTTTCGTCCAAAATGACTTTTTTTGTAACAAATAGCCCCGCACCTTTGTAACTTTTTGTCATTTTCATCCAAATGCCATTTTCATCCAAATGCCTGAAAAAAAGTTAGGCATTTGGATGAAAATGGCAAAAAAAAAAAAAACGGTTGTTTCTAACTCAGTTAGGCATTTGGATGAAAATGGCAAAAAAGTTACAAACGTGGGGGGCTATTTGGTACAAAAAAATCATTTTGGACGAAAACGACAAACATGCCCAAACCTCATGGACGATTTTGGCAATTAACTCTAATTATTATTTAGTTTAATCTCCTTCTCATTTATAATATTATTTATTTGATTTAATTATATTTAAATGTTTTGTTTAGTTTGGTATCAAATAGATTTTACAAAAACCTTTTATTATTTAGTACAGATATAAAATTAGATTTATTATAGATATAACTTTTTATTATTAGATATATAAAATTAGATTTATTCAATTCGTACAATACACGGGGTTTTTTAAGGATATATATTTTTTATTATTTACTACAGAAAATTACATTTATTCAAACCGTGTAATGCGCATATTTTTAAAGATGCATTTTTTTATTTTATTATTTGGTAAACAATTGTATATATATTCAACCCATGTAATACACGTGGTTTTAAAGATATAACTTTTTTATTTGGTATATATACAATTACATTTATTCAACCCGAACAATATGGTTCTTATAGATATAACTTTTTATTATTTAATATATAAAATTATATTTATTCAACCCGTATAATAAATGAGATTTTTAAAGATATATTGTTTTATTATTTAGTATATAAAATTTATTTATTCAACCCCGTGTAATACACAGGGTTATAACTTAGTAATATAATATTCGCAACTAAACAATGTGAGCTAACAATGACAATTCTATAACAAATATAATATTCGCAACTAAACATACATGTTGCCAAATATCAAATAAATATTATAAGGTCTTCTAGAGTCTAGACATGCAACTGGCTTCAATGATAAAGTCTTTTTAAGGCAGGGACTAAGAGTAAATTGTCATTTTAGTCCCTGAGTTTTGTCTAAATTTGTCATTTTAGTCCAAATAGTTTTTTTTTGCCTCTGGGTCCCTGACTTTTCTCTTTTGTTGCCATTTTGATCACATACACTAACTCCATCCAAAAACTCCATCTTTAACCAGGGGTGTTTTGAGGATTTTCATTTTAAATGTTTTCAATTGCCATTTTGATCCAATTCCAAAAAATTTAAAAAATTCCAAAAAATAAAAAAAATTCCAAAAAATTCCAAAAAATTCTAAAAAATAATAAAAAGTCTAAAAAATCATAAAAATTCTAAAAAATCCGTTTCGGCGCGAACCGTTTCGAACCCGAACCGTTTCGAGCTGAACCGTTTCGACGCGAACCGTTTCGACCCGTACCGTTTCGAGCTGAACCGTTTCGACGCGAACCGTTTCGACCCGTACCGTTTCGAAGCCGAACCATTTCAAGCCGAACCGTTTCAAGCCGAACCGTTTCAACCCGTACCGTTTCGAAGCCGAACCGTTTCAAGCCGTACCGTTTCGAACCGAACCGTGCCTTATCGAACCGAACCGTTTCGAGCTGAACCGTTTCGACGGTTCGGGTTGAAACGGTTCGGTTCGAAACGGTTCGCATCGAAACGGTACGGTTCGAAACGGTTCGCGTCGATAAGGCACGGTTCGCATCGAAACCTGTACGGTTCGAAACGGTTCGCGTCGATAAGGCACGGTTCGCGTCGAAATGATTCCGCTCGAAACGGTTCGGGTCGAGACGGTACGGGTCGAAACGGTTTGCGTCGAAACGGTTCAGCTCGAAACGGTTCGGTTCGAAACAGTTCAGCTAGAAACGGTTCGGTTCAAAACGGTTCAGCTCGAAACGGTTCGCGTCGAAACGGTTCAGCTCGAAACGGTACGGGTTGAAACGGTTCGCGTCGAAAAGGTTCAGCTCGAAATGGTTAGGGTCGAAACGGTACGGGTCGAAACGGTTCGCGTCAAAACGGTTCAGCTCGAAACGGTTCGGGTTCGAAACGATTCGCGCCGAAATGGATTTTTTAGAATTTTTATGATTTTTTAGAGTTTCTATTATTTTTAGGAGTAAATTGCCATTTTAGTCTCTGAGTTTTGTCCAAATTTGTCATTTTAGTCCAAATAGTTTTTTTTTTTGCCTCTGAGTCCCTGACTTTTCCCTTTTGTTGCCCTTTTGATCACATACACTAACTCCATCCAAAAACTCCATCTTTAACCAGGGGTATTTTGGGGATTTTCATTTTAAATGTTTTCAATTTTCATTTTGATCCAATTCCAAAAAATCAAAAAAAAAATCCAAAAAATCAAAAAAATTCCAAAAAATAATAGAAATTCTAAAAAATCATAAAAATTCTAAAAAATCCATTTCGGCGCGAATCGTTTCGAACCCGAACAGTTTCGAGCTGAACCGTTTCGACCCGTACCGTTTCGACCCTAACCATTTCGAGCTGAACCGTTTCGACGCGAACCGTTTCAACCCGTACCGTTTCGACCCGAACCGTTTCAAGCTGAACCATTTTGACGCAAACCGTTTCGAGCCGAACCGTTTCGACGCGAACCGTTTCGACCCGTACCGTTTCTAGCTGAACCGTTTCGACGCGAACCGTTTCGAACCGAACCGTTTCTAGCTGAACTGTTTCGAACCGAACCGTTTCGAGCTGAACCGTTTCGACGCAAACCGTTTCAACCCGTACCGTCTCGACCCGAACCGTTTCGAGCGGAATCATTTCGACGCGAACCGTGCCTTATCGACGCGAACCGTTTCGAACCGTACAGGTTTCGATGCAAACCGTGCCTTATCGACGCGAACCGTTTCGAACCGTACCGTTTCGAGCCGAACCATTTCGACCCGAACCGTCGAAACGGTTCGGTTCGATAAGGCACGGTTCGGTTCGAAACGGTACGGCTTGAAACGGTTCGGCTTCGAAACGGTACGGGTTGAAACGGTTCGGCTTGAAATGATTCGGCTTCGAAACGGTACGGGTCGAAACGGTTCGCGTCGAAACGGTTCAGCTCGAAACGGTACGAGTCGAAACGGTTCGCGTCGAAACGGTTCAGCTCGAAACGGTTCGGGTTCGAAACGGTTCGCGCCGAAACGGATTTTTTAGAATTTTTTAGAATTTTTATGATTTTTTAGACTTTTTATTATTTTTTAGAATTTTTTGGAATTTTTTTTTGATTTTTTGGAATTTTTTAAATTTTTTGGAATTGGATCAAAATGGCAATTGAAAACATTTAAAATGAAAATTCCCAAAACACCCCTGGTTAAAGATGGAGTTTTTGGATGGAGTTAGTGCATGTGATCAAAATGGCAACAAAAGGGAAAAGTCAGGGACTCAGACGCAAAAAAAAAAAAAAAAACTATTTGGGCTAAAATGACAAATTTGGACAAAACTCAGGGACTAAAATGGCAATTTACTCCAGGGACTAATAATCAACCTTCTTTTAGTCTTCTCTGGTCAACGGTTTTCTTTTCTATATATTAATAACAAAAATTTCAGTTACAAGTACAAGATTCTAAAAATAATTAATAATACATTTTTTTGTGTTTTTAGTTTATTGCGTTTTATAAAGAACATTTTTTTTTTGTGTTTTTAGTCAATTGCGTTTTAGAAAGAACACTTTCTGTTGTGTTTTTGTCAATTGCGTTTTACGCATCCGGGTTATCGATTTTTTTTTCAAAAGTATAGCAATAGTGTGCTCGTTTTAAAGATAAAAAACGCTCATTTATATGGTGCAATTTTTATAAAAAATAATGTCGTATGAAAAAGTTATTAATGTTTTAAAAACGGGGGAATTGGAGGAGAGATAAACTATTGATTTGGATGGACTAGAATACCCTTAAACAATCTCACACGCCTCCAATTTTTGTTCAATTTAACCCATTTAAACAAACCCCTTAATTATTCAATGAATGGTCAAGATTACTTCATATTCTTCCTACACTAATACATCTTTCTATTATATCCTGAACCTATAATATGAACCAAACAATTTTCTAAACTGAATTTGAAAATTTCTAAACAAGACTTTGGTCCTCACCATATAATATGAACCAAACAATTTCTAAACAGACTTTGGGAAGAAACAAAACAAAACAATTAAATCAATTCCTAAGATATTTATCACTATTCAAAATATAAACTAATCTTGATAAACTTTATTGAACTCAAGTATTATAGTGGGTCGACAACTAGAACCGGGCCACTAGTTTTATATTTGATTTTTCACTTTTCTTCTGTTTTTTCTATGTAAACAAAGTTTAGGTGCAAAAGAAAAACTTTTTACTAAACCTTCATATAGCATGTAAGCTAAGTAGCTAACAATGACAATTCTTTAACAAATATAATATTCGCAACTAAACATACATGTTGCCAAATATAAAATATTATAAAGAGTCTAGACATGCAATTGGCTTCAATGATAGAGAAGTCTTTTAAGCCAGGGACTAATTAATTGCACAAGTGCATTGCATGTGTTACGTACCTTCATTCTTAGTCAACCTTCTTTTAGTCTTCTCTGGTCAACGGTTTTCCTTTTCTATATATATCAATAACAAAAATTTCAGTTACAAGATTCTAAAAACAATTAAGATCTATGGCACCCTTGTCCACCAATGCAATCTCACACTTTCTGCATCCTGCTCACAAACTCAACTATCTTACCACCAATACTTCGTCCTACGTATGTGATGGCTGCCAGGTCGTTGGAACCGGCTCACGCTTCACTTGCACCACTTGCAGTTTCGACTTACACGACTACTGCGCCAAGTGTCCAACCAGGCTCACCTCCTCCACGAGCCACCAGCACCCAATGAGTCTCGTTGTTCACAAATCAACACCAAACCTAGCGGAATCTTGTGGAATCTGTCTTTACCCCATCAAAGGTCTTGCATACCAGTGCAAGGATTGCAACTTCTGGGTTCACCCACTTTGTGTTTCGACGAACTCAGGACACAGTCAGGTTACTAATACATTCCGTTCACGCTCGGCTCCTGCTTCGCAACCTGCTGCACAACCTGCTGCTCAACGTATAGGGGAGCAGGTTGGCGTTGGATTGGCAACAAACGCGCTTTATGATGCGCTTAAACCAGATAAGCATGATTCCTCAAATGCAGCTGGCCCTTCTACATCTGGCGCAGCAGAGGATGAAGGGGGGTTTATCGGCTTTCTTAAATCTATTTTCGAAAGTTCTTCTGAAAAATAAGGGGGCAGGGTATCATGGTTTTGTGTGTTATTTCAAATTCTACTAATTGTGTTATGCCTTTTTTTCTCCTATACCATTGTATTTTTTTTCTTATGTTTCAAGTATTTGTGGTTCCGTGAAACAAAATCTGTAAACACAAAATTTATATAAATCATTCAATGGTTAAGTGTTTATATACCTACACCTATGTCAATCAACTTCTATATGGGCTATCGGGGTATAACCATTTTTTACGATCCACGTGTCTACTCTATATAGATGTTGTTGGGTTTAATCTTGATGTTACAGGTCGTGTACGAGTCAAAGTCGGGTACTCGGATACATGGGGGTATCATGGGGTTACATGCTAATCGGTAACCGGTCACGGGTTTAGAATTGGTCATAGGTTGACCGAGTTTGCTGGAAACAAATCAGAAAATCAGAAAATGGACGTTGAATAATAGTGATAAGAGTTGCTGAATAATAGAGAAACAGAAAATCAGAAATTCAGAAAATTGGTCATTGGGATTCATTTCATATATATCATAGTTAATAAAACCCAAGTGTTTGTTACACCTACGTTCCATAGTCACATCGCCAAGCCTACGTATCAAGGAAATACAAAATGTTAATTGTAGAAAGTTGATCACAACCTAGCATACTAACACCTAGTCCGTTATGTAGATAAGTTGTACAAAAGGTATGCTTCTATTTAAGGTTCTGTACGTCGATGGCTTGTTTTGGGTTTCAGCTGCCTAGACTTCATTATCTATGCTATAGCCATCAAAAAAGTTCCTTTTAGAGGTTTTTTATTCGTCATGCTTGGATAACTCGTACAAACGGTAGTTTGTTATGCGTTTGACTTGTTAAAGTTGATACAGCTTCTTTATGTGCGGTTTCCAGCTGCCGTTCCTTCTTGATCTATAGGCGTACAAAAAATGTTTTTAGGTTTGATCATTCTTCAAGTCCTTTCTTCGCTGCGTGGCTAGACTCTGTGTGTTTAGACAAGATGGTTAGTATGGTGCAATATTTAGTACCTACTATTAACGCGGTGTACATATTACCAAACACATTTATACTTTCACATGCAGTTATAGGAATTAACCATCCATGTATATGGCTATGCAGTTAATGCGGAAAAATATCGGATATCGGTCAAGGACCGATATTTGAGATATCGGTTATCGCGGTGGGATATTGGTGGGATATCGTGTCACACCCCGATTTCCACGTGTCTCACCGGTGGGCCCGGTGGGGGATTACCGTGACGATGTTGGCAACAATATAGTCAAACCACACAATTATATAATGCACAGCGGAAGCTTAAAGATAAATATATAAACTTTAACCTCTGGTTGTAATATCAAATGTATTACATAAGTTGAATATATCCACAGCGGATCAAAAGTAATAAATATTGTTCATTCAGATGCAGCATCGAGTTTGCGAGACTATGTACGATGCTTAGGACGCCTATACCAGCCCATTACGTATAGTACCTGCATTTAATCTTTTTGGGGAAAATACGTCAGTTTACACTGGTAAATACATTCAACTGACACATTTGAAAATGTTTATTTAAAATTGATTTGAATGCACAAGGCACAAACTCTTTTAAAACTTGGGAAAATTATAATAAAATCTTGTGAACGTTTTACATGTTCTTTTATGCGTTCAGTAGCCCGGGTCGTGCCGGGTTAAAGATTTATAGACACACCACATTGCGTAAAACCGTAGTATAAAAACCAACGGCTACGTCTTTTAATTTAATGTCGACAATATATACCGGGTGTACGCCTACACCGGGATGTCGATGGTCGTGGCCATTTCGTAAAATGATGCCAAGGATATCCGGGACAACGGTCATTAAACCCCCCAAAGGCTTTTAAGCAACAAAACTGTTTAAATGAGCCGATCATATTATTTAATTAACCACCTAAGCGATGGATGAATATAATGCTCAATCAAGCGGTATTAATATACCGTAACCCAAGCCCATATAGGGGAAATAAGTTAAAGTATTTACCTTTGCAAGTATATTTCCTTAATTTGGATTAAATCACCGATAGCTTTTACTGGGGCTCCTAATCTGGAACGAAGGTTTTAATTAACCTCTTAGAATCCTAACGAGTCGTTATAATGGCCGTAGCCTAGACCGGTTGGTTCCGATATATATAGATATGGTTTAATCGCGCGAAAAGGCGAAAACCGAGAATGGAGTGTGATTCTGACCCAACAAGTTCAGAGACTTGTTTTATATGGGTTAATGGTTCACACTCTGGATTTTGGGGTTCAAATATTATAATTTGACCCGTATCGGCTAATTTATGAAAACTAGTTTCATAAGCCGAACCGTGCGCGCAATAGGCGAAACGGTTAACCATGAGAGTCGTACGCTTATTTCCTAAGTCAATATGCCTTAAATGGGTTGTGGTATCAGTAGGATACCTTCCGTGACGCCCGTAACGTGTTTAAGTTAATATTATGCCCCGTAGGGGCTTTTCGGTCATTTTAAAGACTTTTAAAGAGCTTTTCGAGTTCTACAGGAAATCTGAGTTTCCCGAACAGCTTATAAAGCTTAAAATACTTTATTTATTATTTAAAATCAGTAGCAACTGGAATCGGGTCAAAAGACCTTGTAGAACTCATGTTTTGGCCGAAAAGGGCATATTCGGTATTTACCGAACCGTAGCCATAACCGCAGGTTATGAGCGAGGTAAAAATTATTAAAAATCTTTAAAATTCCCAAAATATTATTTTATTACAGTGGGTAAAAGTTTTGGTGACGAAATCTTGGTTTAGATAGGTGTTATGCTAATTGCGCCGTTAATTACTAAAGTTTACTTTAAATGCGCCATTTAGCATAACTCTCATTCTAGACCTCGGATTGACGTGAAACTTTACGGACATGCTTATAATTTAATAAGCAAGGTTCTGGTCTGTTCACGCGTCCGAATTACTCGTTTTAATTTCAAAAGGCCGTTACGGTCAACTTTTAGGCGAATGACGGAAATGCGCAAAAGACTCGGATAACTCATGAACCGATCACAGAGGTTTATACCGACATGTGACCTGGTCCTAAGAGAGTCCTAAGGTATATCTATACCTCACTAAAACGGGTCAGAACTGAAGTCAATGCAAAAGTCAAACTTTTGCGACATTCGGCTCCGAACCGGTTCAATATAGCAAATGATCGATTCAAACGAGCGCAAACAAGTTTATATACTTAATATCATATTTTATGAGTGTCAAAACAGGTTTCATAGCATATACATTACAGATTATGCATAAATTGCTAAAATAGCTTTCTGTTGACTTTTCAACCGCACGTTTGACTCGATATTTGACATAGTTAGAGTGGTGATCAGGGGGAACCCTTTTAGAGGTTTATTACCCACATAAATACCAACTCATAACCACTTTTGATTCGTCATAAGACTGATCCATTACTGAGTTATTTTAAAGTCAAACCGTATTTACGACGGTTTGGTTTTTAGCCATTTACTAAGGAAATGTGAAACCACAAAGGGTTAGATCACTTACAGAAGTTGAGTCTTGCTTATAGAGCAGAGATGGATGCTTGGGAGCTTCTTAGAATGATCAGTAATTGTGTTTTGAGTTGTGTGAATGTTGTAACCACAACATGGCCTTTTATAGTGAAAAATGAACCCCAAGATCATTCCACATTGGCCTATACTGATCATGGATCATGGGCAGGTGTCCCTAAGGGATATGGGTCGAGTAGGGGGCGCCCATGCTCCATTAATTATGTGTATGATCGTTCACAAGCTCCAAAAGGCAAGAAACTACAACTTTCTGCATCTGGGCACTTTACGCGACCCGCATGGGAGTCCCATGCTTGTTTAACGCGGGTCGCCTGATATTCAAATATCAGGCGCGTATTTTAGGAGGCTCGCGGCCCGCCTACACTTAAGCTTAACCTTCACGCGGGTCGCGAGAGGCCTGTTTTTCAGATTTTTAAAATCTTTTGAAATGATTACGAAATCCTGGTAATTAGTAACGAAATCTTTCGTAATGATTTACCTGACCTTTCGGGTTTGAAGGGGTAACTTTGCGGTTTGGCCCTCGGTTATTTACCGATAGGGGCCTCGTGTTATTTACCCGCATTATAAAGTCCCCGGTTAGTTTATTAATTATTTGGAAAGCCTTAACTTTCACTGTTGACGCTTTTAACCCTTCTCATACGAATCCGAGTATAACTCTCTCGTTTTAAGACGGAACTTCGCGGAATTTGTACAGTATATTCTAGTGAGCGTATAATATTGTTACGAAGCCTTGGGAACGTTAAAGGGTCACTCAGAGGTAATATTAAACATGTTGACACAGTTAACCCCTGTAGCTCGTAATCTCTCACTTTCTTCCGCGTTTCACTTTCGTACGATCTATGATTTATTCGTTTGAAGGTACAAGCGTTATTTAGGGTTACTATACAGTATATTTACCCTTGTTGACATTTATAACCCTCGAATTTATATACTTTCAAGGTTTGTCAAAATTAGTCCTTTATTTATTATAGATGCCACGTGTAATCAAATGACACGTGTTAACACATCATTGGACACAAAAATTCGAGGTGTTACATCCTCACCCCCTTAAAATAAATCTCGACCCGAGATTTACTCAAATAAATAGGGGTACTTTTCTTTCATTGTAGCTTCGACTTCCCACGTATATTCAGGACCTCTACGAGCATCCCATTTGACTTTTACAATCGGTACGTGTTTTCTTCGAAGTTTCTTCACCTGTCGATCTTCAATCGACAAAGGTTTTTCTATAAATTTTAAGCTCTCATCTATATGCACATCTGTGTGTGGAATCACCAATGATTCATCGGCGAAGCACTTTTTGAGATTGCAGATGTGGAACACGTTGTGAATTCCATTGAGCTCTTCAGGCAAGTTTAACTTATAGGCAACTGACCCGACCCGTTCAATGACCTCAAAAGGTCCTATATATCTCGGACTCAGTTTGCCTTTCTTGCCGAAACGCATCACCCCCTTCCAGGGTGATACCTTAAGCAACACTTTTTCACCTACTTCGAAGTGAAGATCCTTACGTTTTGGATCAGCGTAGCTTTTCTGCCTATCGCGGGCAGCCTTGAGACGTTCCCGGATCTGGACAATCTTGTCCGTTGTCTGGAAAACTATCTCTGGTCCTGATAATTGGACCTCCCCTACTTCCGCCCAACAAACAGGCGATCTGCATTTCCTACCATATAATGCCTCGAAAGGCGCAGCCTTTATGCTGGTGTGGTAGCTATTATTGTAGGAGAATTCGATTAGGGGTAGGTTCTTATCCCAGTTACCGCCTAAATCGATTGCACATGCACGAAGCATGTCTTCTAGCGTTTGGATAGTACGCTCACTTTGACTGTCCGTCTGTGGGTGGTAAGCCGTACTAAAGTTTAAACGCGTGCCCAAAGATTGCTGGAAACTTTTCCAGAAGTGAGATGTGTATCTAGTATCCCTGTCGGAGATAATAGACACAGGTATGCCGTGTAAGGCTACAATCTTATCAACATAAAGTTGGGCTAACATATCGGAGCTATACGTCTCCTTGATGGGTAGAAAATGAGCTGATTTAGTCAGCCTATCGACTATGACCCATATTGTATCGTTTCCTTTCCTGGTTTTGGGTAACTTGGTTATGAAGTCCATAGTTACGCATTCCCACTTCCACTTGGGAAGTTCAGGCTGTTGTAGCAAGCCAGACGGCTTTTGGTGCTCGGCTTTGACTTGCGCACAAGTCAAGCACTTTGCTACGTGGGCGGCTACAGACTTTTTCAAGCCTATCCACCAATAATTTGCCTTTAAGTCTTGGTACATTTTGTCTGCACCAGGATGGACTGAGTATTTGGAACTATGGGCTTCCTGGAGGATAACATCTCGTAGTCCTCCAGAAGTCGGAACCCATATGCGTCCATTCAGCCTAAGAATTCCATCCTTGCTAAGAGTCAACTGCTCCTCAGTTACTCCCAGCTTTTCATTAGGGTAATTAGCTTCCAACACAGCCTCTCGCTGTGCAGCTAATATCCTCTCAATCAAATTGTTCTTGACTTCAATGCTCTTGGCATTGATTCGAATAGGTTTTACCCTTTCTTTCCTGCTCAAGGCATCAGCGACCACATTCGCTTTGCCGGGATGGTACCTGATCTCACATTCATAGTCATTTAAGGTTTCCATCCAACGGCGCTGCCTCATGTTCAGCTCCTTCTGATTGAACAGGTGCTGGAGGCTTTTGTGATCAGAATAAATCACAAATTTAATACCATAAAGGTAATGCCTCCACAACTTCAGTGCAAATACAACGGCACCCAACTCCAAGTCGTGGGTGGTGTAATTCTTTTCATGCACCTTTAATTGCCTTGAAGCATAGGCAATCACCTTGCCCTTCTGCATAAGCACACACCCCATGCCTGTGTGTGATGCATCGCAGTAAACTATGAATTCATCTGTACCTTCAGGTAGTGTCAACACAGGTGCATTGCTTAGCTTCTGCTTCAGAACTTCGAAGGACTCTTGCTGCTTTGGGCCCCAATTAAATTTTTCTTTCTTCTTGGTTAAGGAAGTCAAGGGCGCAGCAATCCTCGAAAAATTTTCAATAAACCTCCGGTAGTACCCTGCTAACCCCAGGAAACTACGGATTTCGGTAGGCGTCTTTGGCTCTTGCCAGTTCATGACCGCCTCTACCTTAGCGGGATCCACTTGGATACCACGCTCACTTACAACGTGACCTAGAAACTGAACCTCTCTTAGCCAGAATTCACATTTCGAGAATTTGGCGTAGAGTTTCTCACGCTGTAGTAATTCGAGAATGCAACGGAGGTGCTTCTCGTGGTCAGTTTGGTTCTTGGAATATATAAGGATATCGTCGATGAAGACTATGAAAAATTTATCTAAATACGGCTTGCAGACGCGATTCATGAGATCCATGAACGCAGCCGGTGCATTTGTGAGCCCAAAAGGCATCACTAGGAACTCGTAATGACCATAGCGAGTCCTAAATGCTGTCTTATGTACATCCTCATCTCTGACCCTTAGTTGATGATAGCCCGACCTTAAGTCGATCTTCGAGAAATAGCTTGCTCCTTGCAGCTGATCGAATAGATCATCAATCCTCGGCAAAGGATATCTATTCTTTATGGTCACCTTATTTAGCTCTCGGTAGTCGATGCACAACCGCATCGATCCGTCCTTCTTCTTTACAAATAGGACTGGTGCTCCCCAGGGAGACGAACTAGGTCTGATAAAACCTTTCGCCAGCAGTCCATCCAACTGGCTCCTCAGTTCTTTCATTTCCGTTGGAGCTAGCCTGTAAGGTGCTCTTGCTATCGGAGCTGCTCCAGGAATGATGTCTATTCTGAACTCCACTTGTCTATCTGGTGGCAAACCAGGTAGTTCTTCAGGAAAAACCTCGGGGTATTCAGAAATGATAGGAAGATCCTCGATCTTCGGCTTAGGCTCTTCTATTATCACCTGAGCCATGTAGATTACGCAGCCTCTGTTCAAACACCTTGAAGCTTTGAGCATAGATACGTCCTCGGGTAACCCGTACTGCGTATCTCCTCGAATGGTAAGCGATTCACCACTCGGAGTTTTTAAAACTATCTGCCTCTTGCCGCAAATGATTTGGGCCTGGTTATGGGATAACCAGTCCATGCCTAGCACAATGTCAAAACCCGCTAATTTGAAGGGAGGTAGAGATAAAGGAAAAGAATGGTTCTTAATGGACATTTCACATCCTTCTAGAACAGTAGAGACGGTTTCTATCGTGCCGTCTGCTAACTCTACTTCGTATTTCATATCAAGGGTTTTGATAGGCATATTTAGTAGTTGGCAAAATTTCTGGTCTACAAAGGATTTATCAGCGCCAGAATCGAATAGTACTCTTGCAAATATATTATTTACGAGGAAAGTACCTGTAAGCACATTGTCGTTCTGGACCGCTTCCTTTGCATCCATGCGAAAAACTCTCGCATTTGACTTCTTTGTTTCTTCCGCCTTCTTGGCATACTTAGGGCAGTTACTCTTGATGTGCCCTTTTTCATTACAACCATAGCAGGTTGCATCCTTGATTTTCTTGCACTCCACAGTCTTATGATCCTTGGACTTGCATAGTCCACAGGAAGGAGTCTTTGATTGCGACTGTGAGTTTGATGCAAATCTGCAATTCCCAGAGTGGGGTTTCTTGCAGATCTTGCAGTTGGGCCTTTCACCAGTTTGCCCATCCTTCTTTGCCTCCGACCCTCTTTTGCCTTCACTGTTTCCACGGTGCTTCTTCCCTGATCTTCGTGAGGTATCATCCTCACGTTTTCTCTTCTCAGCCTCCTTGCTCCTTAATATCCTCAGACGGATAGCATCTAATGTTAGAGACAAGGAGAGGTCAGTAACTGACCTGAAGGTCGTCGGCCGAGAGGCCTTTACACTCGCCTTTATGGCAGGCTCCAAGCCCCCAATAAAACGGGCGATTCTTCGAGGTTCTGGGGTCACAAGGTACGGGACCAGACAAGACATTGTATTGAAACTCGTCAAATATGCCTGGCAGTCCAGGTTCGTCATCACCAGTGACACAAAGTCAGCCTCGATCTTCTCAACCTCATGCTGAGGGCAGTAGTTTTCCTTAATGAGAGCAATAAATTCCTCACATGTCATCTTGTACAAAGCAGACTTACCAGATGCCTGCACCAACGCCCTCCACCACGCCAGGGCCTCGCCCTTAAATGACTGGGACACATATTTCACCACATCCCTCGCTGCACACCCGCTGATGTCCACTATAGTGTCCATCTCATCAAGCCAGGTGATGCAATCCACAGCACCTTTCTCCCCTGTAAATTCCCGGGGCTTACAAGATACAAAATACTTGTAAGTGCAACCCTTAGCACTGGATGCATCAGTATATTCTCTATCGCGATGAACGCTGTTCTCAGTGGACGAGTGTTTGTCGTCATCTTTCTTGGGTTGAGAGGGTGGTTTGGAGTGTGTCTTTGGTTTAGAGGGTGGTTTTGACACGGTTCTGCCTTGGGACTCAGTATATTGGCGATCAAGAGCTGCCTGAACAGCATTGTCAATCAGAGCCTTCAGTTGTGCGCCTGTCAAATGCACTGGCGTATTGTCGTATTCGTCATCATTAGTATGGCTATTCTCTCCATTGGGATCCGCCATTGTAACTTGAATCTGTTACAGAAGATAACAAAATTTTATTCAGGAGGTTATTATGTAATTGTCTTTTATGACAATTTGTCAACCATGGTACAGAGACCATATTTGGTTAACTTATTACTTCATTACATATTAGGATTTGAATATATCCTATTTCAGCTATATAAATAGTATTGGCGGCATAAAGCCTAATCATAATGATGTTTTATAATATTAGCCGAGATTTCAGAGAATCAAAGGCATAGAGGTTTGAACCGTAGTTCTCTTACCCCTTTCTGGCAGGGAGTCATAGACCACCACTGTCTTTTGTCGTTATAAGACAATTATTACGGCCCATAGGTACTACACCTCTAATGGATGTTTTTAATATGGTTGGCCCGTAGGCACTACATCTCTAATGGATGTTTTAATAATATTGGCCCGTAGGCACTACATCACTAATGGATGTTTTAATAAGGTTGGCCCGTAGGCACTACATCACTAATGGATGTTTTAATAATATTGGCCCGTAGGCACTACATCACTAGTGGATGTTTTAATAAGGTTGGCCCGTAGGCACTACATCACTAATGGATGTTTTAATAATATTGGCCCGTAGGCACTACATCACTAATGGATGTTTTAATAAGGTTGGCCCGTAGGCACTACATCACTAATGGATGTTTTAATAATATTGATCACCTTCATTGGTGATATAACCCACGATTTATAAATCATTTAGTTGGGTTTTGAAATCCTTAAAGGATTATTGCATAAGAATGACGTGCGTGATTTTTAACGAATCACATCTGCCATGATTGTTAACATGCGTACAGAGGTTAACAGGGAATCAGAATCTATTCAATTAGGTCGTACCATCTTGACTGGATCTTAAAAGACACCAAGCTAGGTTTCACCTTTTAAGATTCTTTATCTAGGCAGATCAATATAAAAGGAATGGTTTTGATTTATTTTATACATATTAAAAACAAAACTCATAACATACATTCCAAAATCTCAAATACAATTACATATTGCCCTAAACGGGTCTTTCAAATAGTACATACCTCCATAGAGGTTTAAAAATAAATGACAAGTCCACGCAGGGACTAATACAAGATAGATGTCCATGCAAGGACTAAAGATAAGTCTTCGTAGAGACTGAAATACGATAAGTGTCCACGCAGGGACTTATTTCAAAGTAGAAATTACATTAGTACAACTATTAAGGGCTAATGGTCACGTTTCTTCTTTTTGCCCTTTAGTAGGTTCGCCAAGCCTTTGAGAAATCCTCGGTGGCTTTTCTTCTCTTCCTCGAATTCTCTCTCCACACGATCTAGTCGATGGAGTATCTCTTCCTGTTCAGGAGGAGAGAAACGTGGTTGTGGCGCTTGATGCGGGACTGGAGGTCTGGGAGGTATTGAATACCCATGAGCTGAGTAGTCCGGTGGTCCCATGTTTCCATGTGCTCCGTCAGGGTAGCGCACATTATATCTTGCCGACACCACATATGGGTCGCGTTCATAGCCGTAGTTGTATTGTGCTTGTGATGGTTCGAACGGGTTGTAAGCCGTTGGACCCGTGTAAGCAGGTATGGGTTGGTCATACCCAAATGGTGGCGAATTTTGTGCAGCTGGTGCGGAGTTCACCTCCTGTATAGGACTGGAAGGTCCTTCTTCTTGTAGTGGCGGGTAGTGGCTACTACTAGAATGTCGAGGAGTGCTGAAGTGGATACCCCCTCCTCCTCGTGTAGACATACGAGCATTTGTCCTCCTACGCCTTGGTGGATCAGGTATTACTGGTTGCGCCGGTGGCGGAGGTGGTGGCGTAACTGCCTCAAAGCGTGAATCCTCAGAGGGATCCTGTGGATGTCGCGGTTGTTGAGATGTCTGTTGGGGTGGCGTGTAGTACCACTCATGTCGGTCAAACAACGCTTGGAAACTGTCTGGTCCTTGATAGGGCGTGCCATGGAAGGATGACCCATTAGAGACTTCTATCGGATGCGTGGGCGTACCACGAGCAGGTTAGTTGGATCAGTATCTTCATCCATATGGTCTTCGGAAAAATGATCTTGTGGCCCTAATGGAACAAAACCTGAAGGTTCCTGTATGTAGTCAGCTGGATTAAACTGACCTATGTAGTAGGGAGTAGGGTCGTCGTAATTTCGGTGCGATACCGAACGTTGTAGAGGTATGAAGGAAGGTTGTGGGTTGTTGGGATCATTTTCTGAGTTTGGCCCAAAGGAGTGCCGGTAGGATGGCGTCGAGCTGTGTGAAGTGGAATGCCTCGCGGGTTCGTAGAGATCTCTTCGTCTTTGTGGCTCTTCGCTCCGTGTCATCGAAGGATGTCTTGTACCTGATGGTCCAGCTTCGTTATCGTGATGTGTCACGATTTCTCCTCTGCCTCTTCTTCCCCTTCCTCTTCCTCGGAATATAACAGGTGGCATTTTCCTGCTTTATAAAACTTTAACATACAAATAATAAAAGAAAAGACAAAATTGGAATAACAATTCGAATTTGTCCTAAGTTCTTGTCTAGACTCAAGTATGTGCAATTGTGTCATTGAGATTAAACACAATAGGATAGTGTTTATTTCCCTCAATGTTGGCTCTGATACCAACCTGTCACACCCCGATTTTCACGTGTCTCACCGGTGGGCCCGGTGGGGGATTACCGTGACGATGTTGGCAACAATATAGTCAAACCACACAATTATATAATGCACAGCGGAAGCTTAAAGATAAATATATAAACTTCAACCTCTGGTTGTAATATCAAATGTATTACAGAAGTTGAATATATCCACAGCGGATCAAAAGTAATAAATATTGTTCATTCAGATGCAGCATCGAGTTTGCGAGACTATGTACGATGCTTAGGACGCCTATACCAGCCCATTACGTATAGTACCTGCATTTAATCTTTTTGGGGAAAATACGTCAGTTTACACTGGTAAATACATTCAACTGACACATTTGAAAATGTTTATTTAAAATTGATTTGAATGCACAAGGCACAAACTCTTTTATAACTTGGGAAAATTATAATAAAATCTTGTGAACGTTTTACATGTTCTTTTATGCGTTCAGTAGCCCGGGTCGTGCCGGGTTAAAGATTTATAGACACACCACATTGCGTAAAACCGTAGTATAAAAACCAACGGCTACGTCTTTTAATTTAATGTCGACAATATATACCGGGTGTACGCCTACACCGGGATGTCGATGGTCGTGGCCATTTCGTAAAATGATGCCAAGGATATCCGGGACAACGGTCATTAAACCCCCCAAAGGCTTTTAAGCAAAAAAACTGTTTAAATGAGCCGATCATATTATTTAATTAACCACCTAAGCGATGGATGAATATAATGCTCAATCAAGCGGTATTAATATACCGTAACCCAAGCCCATATAGGGGAAATAAGTTAAAGTATTTACCTTTGCAAGTATATTTCCTTAATTTGGATTAAATCACCGATAGCTTTTACTGGGGCTCCTAATCTGGAACGAAGGTTTTAATTAACCTCTTAGAATCCTAACGAGTCGTTATAATGGCCGTAGCCTAGACCGGTTGGTTCCGATATATATAGATATGGTTTAATCGCGCGAAAAGGCGAAAACCGAGAATGGAGTGTGATTCTGACCCAACAAGTTCAGAGACTTGTTTTATATGGGTTAATGGTTCACACTCTGGATTTTGGGGTTCAAATATTATAATTTGACCCGTATCGGCTAATTTATGAAAACTAGTTTCATAAGCCGAACCGTGCGCGCAATAGGCGAAACGGTTAACCATGAGAGTCGTACGCTTATTTCCTAAGTCAATATGCCTTAAACGGGTTGTGGTATCAGTAGGATACCTTCCGTGACGCCCGTAACGTGTTTAAGTTAATATTATGCCCCGTAGGGGCTTTTCGGTCATTTTAAAGACTTTTAAAGAGCTTTTCGAGTTCTACAGGAAATCTGAGTTTCCCGAACAGCTTATAAAGCTTAAAATACTTTATTTATTATTTAAAATCAGTAGCAACTGGAATCGGGTCAAAAGACCTTGTAGAACTCATGTTTTGGCCGAAAAGGGCATATTCGGTATTTACCGAACCGTAGCCATAACCGCAGGTTATGAGCGAGGTAAAAATTATTAAAAATCTTTAAAATTCCCAAAATATTATTTTATTACAGTGGGTAAAAGTTTTGGTGACGAAATCTTGGTTTAGATAGGTGTTATGCTAATTGCGCCGTTAATTACTAAAGTTTACTTTAAATGCGCCATTTAGCATAACTCTCATTCTAGACCTCGGATTGACGTGAAACTTTACGGACATGCTTATAATTTAATAAGCAAGGTTCTGGTCCGTTCACGCGTCCGAATTACTCGTTTTAATTTCAAAAGGCCGTTACGGTCAACTTTTAGGCGAATGACGGAAATGCGCAAAAGACTCGGATAACTCATGAACCGATCACAGAGGTTTATACCGACATGTGACCTGGTCCTAAGAGAGTCCTAAGGTATATCTATACCTCACTAAAACGGGTCAGAACTGAAGTCAATGCAAAAGTCAAACTTTTGCGACATTCGGCTCCGAACCGGTTCAATATAGCAAATGATCGATTCAAACGAGCGCAAACAAGTTTATATACTTAATATCATATTTTATGAGTGTCAAAACAGGTTTCATAGCATATACATTACAGATTATGCATAAATTGCTAAAATAGCTTTCTGTTGACTTTTCAACCGCACGTTTGACTCGATATTTGACATAGTTAGAGTGGTAATCAGGGGGAACCCTTTTAGAGGTTTATTACCCACATAAATACCAACTCATAACCACTTTTGATTCGTCATAAGACTGATCCATTACTGAGTTATTTTAAAGTCAAACCGTATTTACGACGGTTTGGTTTTTAGCCATTTACTAAGGAAATGTGAAACCACAAAGGGCTAGATCACTTACAGAAGTTGAGTCTTGCTTATAGAGCAGAGATGGATGCTTGGGAGCTTCTTAGAATGATCAGTAATTGTGTTTTGAGTTGTGTGAATGTTGTAACCACAACATGGCCTTTTATAGTGAAAAATGAACCCCAAGATCATTCCACATTGGCCTATACTGATCATGGATCATGGGCAGGTGTCCCTAAGGGATATGGGTCGAGTAGGGGGCGCCCATGCTCCATTAATTATGTGTATGATCGTTCACAAGCTCCAAAAGGCAAGAAACTACAACTTTCTGCATCTGGGCACATTACGCGACCCGCATGGGAGTCCCATGCTTGTTTAACGCGGGTCGCCTGATATTCAAATATCAGGCGCGTATTTTAGGAGGCTCGTGGCCCGCCTACACTTAAGCTTAACCTTCACGCGGGTCGCGAGAGGCCTGTTTTTCAGATTTTTAAAATCTTTTGAAATGATTACGAAATCCTGGTAATTAATAACGAAATCTTTCGTAATGATTTACCTGACCTTTCGGGTTTGAAGGGGTAACTTTGCGGTTTGGCCCTCGGTTATTTACCGATAGGGGCCTCGTGTTATTTACCCGCATTATAAAGTCCCCGGTTAGTTTATTAATTATTTGGAAAGCCTTAACTTTCACTGTTGACGCTTTTAACCCTTCTCATACGAATCCGAGTATAACTCTCTCGTTTTAAGACGGAACTTCGCGGAATTTGTACAGTATATTCTAGTGAGCGTATAATATTGTTACGAAGCCTTGGGAACGTTAAAGGGTCACTCAGAGGTAATATTAAACATGTTGACACAGTTAACCCCTGTAGCTCGTAATCTCTCACTTTCTTCCGCGTTTCGCTTTCGTACGATCTATGATTTATTCGTTTGAAGGTACAAGCGTTATTTAGGGTTACTATACAGTATATTTACCCTTGTTGACATTTATAACCCTCGAATTTATATACTTTCAAGGTTTGTCAAAATTAGTCCTTTATTTATTATAGATGCCACGTGTAATCAAATGACACGTGTTAACACATCATTGGACACAAAAATTCGAGGTGTTACATATCGGTAATTTATAATATAATGTATAAATATATATATATATATATATATATATATATATATATATATATATATATATATATATATATATATAGGGGGCTGCTAGAATGAGAACCACCCCGAGTTGTAAGAACCGCGAGAACTACACCCCACGGAGCGCCGTTCGCCTTGATTTTTTTTTACAAGTAGATGTGTGCATTATAAACACGGCCGTAATAAATCACGGCGAACAGCGCTCCGTGGGGTGTACTTTTTTACACCTCAAGTTTGGTGTTTTTTAATTTTTTTTCTTTTTTCTTTTTTTTTCACCAAACTTGAGGTGTAAAAAAGTACACCCCACGGAGCGCCGTTCGCCGTGATTTTTTACGGCCGTGTTTATAATGCACACATCTACTTGTAAAAAAAAATCGCGGCGAACGGCGCTCCGTGGGGTGTAGTTCTCGCGGTTCTTACAACTCGAGGTGGTTCTCATTCTAGCGGCTCCCTATATATATATATATATATATATATATATATATATATATATATATATGGAGCCGCTAAAATAAAAACCACCCCCAGTTGTAAGAACTGTGAGAACCACTCTCGACCAATCAGATTATGCCAACCAAAAGGATAGTTTGGTCATTTACCCCAAATGTCAAATCTCCCCTTCTCTCTCTTCATTTAAACCCATCAGACTTTTCTCTCTCCTCATTTGTTTCTTTCATCTTCTCTGTCTTCATTTCTTTCAAAAAAACAAGTACTTGATCTTCTTCCCAACCCATAACCCACTCTTCTCTCTGCTAATCCGTCACCGGAGATCACACTCCGACCACCACCTCCATCACTCGCACTCTCCATCTCATCCACCACCACGACCCCCTTCTCTCTCTTCATTTAAACCCATCAGACTTTTCTCTCTCCTCATTTGTTTCTTTCATCTTCTCTGTCTTCATTTCTTTCAAAAAAACAAGTACTTGATCTTCTTCCCAACCCATAACCCACTCTTCTCTCTGCTAATCCGTCACCGGAGATCACACTCCGACCACCACCTCCATCACTCGCACTCTCCATCTCATCCACCACCACGACCCCCTCACCAAAATAAAAACCCAAACCAAAAGTATGCTCATCAGAAGAGGGTTTTCAAGGGGGGTTTCAATGTTTGGGAATTTTGCGGCAGTTGATTTTTGCGGGGGTGACGGGGGTGAAGGGCGGTCGTGGTGGTGGGGTTGATGGCGACGGTGGGTGAAGGCGGTTGCAACCCAACTCAGATCTGCAAAAACTCACAGATCGGCAATCCATCTCAGATCTAAAAAAAAAGAGATGGTGGCTGCAACTGTTCTGAAACGACCGGAAGAAGATCGGTGTCTCGTGCACACCATCCATCTCCGGTGAGAGGTAAGCAACAGTCTCCGGGTTGGGTCATGTTTTGAGTTGCTGCATTGTTTTCAAAAATTGCTTTGACCTTCCTTGTAATTTAACATGATTAGGTTGCGAGAGATGAGTGCCTTCACGAACAGATAGGAAAAGATATTTATTTTGATCTAGTGGATCATAACAAAGTTCGTAGCTTCTCTATCCAAAAACAAACACCTTTTACTCTTTTTAATGTAATATATCTGGTTTCTTTTCCATTTTTCTTTTCTTAGACGTTATTATCTTAGTTTTTTCTATAATCATAACCAGTGGTTGCGGCATTAGATTTTTTATATGTGGGTTTGAATCTGTGGGGTTTTGCTAGGTTTTGTTGGTGCTTTTTGCTAGATTTGAACACTGATTTTTTGGATAGTGATTTCGAATCACAACAGTAATTTTGAATGTTTGGATAGTGATTTTTGAATCACCACAGTGATTTTTGGATAGTGATTTTTTGGATAGTGATTTTTGGTGATTTTGTGAATTTTTTGAATGTTTGAACAGGTTACCTTTTGCTGGGTTTTGTTTGAACAGATATCGAAATCAAGGCATGGTTACCTTTTGATTATGTGGGTTTTGATATGGTCGATTTTGGGCGGCGATGATGAAAAAAAAACGTAAATTTAGATGACGATGGCGCGGCAAGGATGGCGGAGGGTAGGTTTTTTGAACCTGCAACCCCACTTTTGCAGCCTTTTTGATTATCGGATAATCTGAGCCAAACCCTTTTTTTTCGAAATACCCTTTGTTTTGATGTTGTTGCCCCCCCCCCACCCAGTCGATGATGATAACAATATATCTAAGACACCTCCTGAGTTTCCGATTTCTGGGTGCGTTCGTTTGTGCGTAAAAAAGTTTTTGTAAAAAAAAATTAAACCGTAAACTTTTTAACGTAAAACGTAAAAACGTGAAGCGTAAAAAGTTTTACGTAAAACGTAAACGTAAAACGTTTTACGTAAAACATAAATCGTAAAATGTTTTACGTAAAACGTAAAAAGTTTAACGGAAAAGTAAAACGTAAAAAGTAAAAAGTTTTACGTAAAACGTAAAAAGTAAAAAGTTTTAACGTAAACGTAAAACGTAAAAAGTTTTACGTAAAACGTAAAACGTAAAAATTTTAACGTAAAAAGTTTAACGTAAAACTTAAAACGTAAAAAGTCTAAAAAGGTTAACGTAAAACGTAAAACGTAAAACGTAAAACGTAAAACGTAAAAAGTGTAAACGGCGCGTAAAAAAACGGCGCGTAAAAAAAAGGCGTGAAAAAACGGGGCGTAAAAAAACGGCGCGTAAAACGGGCCTTATAAACGGCGCGTAAAAACAGGACATAAAAACGGGACGCTAAAACGGCGCGTTAAAACGGTACGTAAAAAATGGGGCGCAAAAACGGCTTGTAAAAAACGTGACGTAAAAAACGGCGCGGCAAAAAACGGCGCCTAAAACCGGGCCTAAAAAACAGCACTTAAAAACTCCGGTCGCAAAAATGGCGTGAAAAAACGGAGCGTAAAACGGGTCGTAAAAAACGCGCGTAAAAAACGGATCGTAAAAAAACGCGCGTAAATTTTTTTAATCAAAAAATCTAATTTCAAAATGTTTTTTAATAAAGAAAATCTGATTTTAGAAAAAAAAAACAATTAATGCGAATAGGACAAAAATGTAATTAAAAACAATAAAACTAATAAGATAAAAAAAACAAAATTACTTAAATACCCTTTTAGATTAAACTATTAAAGACATAATAAGACAAAAAGAATTTAATATTACTTTTAACTACTTTTAATCTTATTCATCCATTTTGGAAATCTAATGGCCAGAAAGTGGTTTTTGCGGTTCTTACAATTGTATGTGGTTTTCATTTTAGCGGTTCCCTACATATGTATATAGGGGATCGCTAAAATGAAAACCACCTCTAGTTGTAAGAACCATAGCAACCACTTTCTAGCCTTTAGATCAACAAGATTAATAGATGAGATTAAAAGTAAGAAAAATTAATATTAAATGCAATTTGTCTTATTATGTCTTTAATTTTTTAATCCAAAAGGGTAGTTTAGTAAAATAACATTTTTTGTCTTTTTTCTCTTTATTATTTTTTAATTACTTTTTTTTGTTTTATTATATTACTTTTTAGTTTTATTATATTACTTTTTATTTTTTTAAAAGATTTTTTTTTATTAAAAACAATTTTAAATTCAGATTTTTTGACAAAAACAATTAATTTTGCGCGACGGTTTTTTACACGCCGTTTTTACATCCGGCTTTTTTATGCGTCGTTTTTTTGACGCGCCGTTTTTAACGCCGTTTTTTACCACGCCATTTTTTTAACGCACCGTTTTTTTTGCCCGGCTTTTCCATGCGCCGTTTTTTTCGCCCGTTTTTTTAACGCGCCATTTTTTTACGTTTTACGTTAAATTTTTTACGTTTTACCGCGCCGTTTTTTAACGTTTTACGTTTTTACGTTGTTTTCGTTTTAATGCGCCGTTTTTTTATGTTTTACGTTTTTGCATTTTTTTACATTTTTAACGCGTCGTTTTTACGTTTTACGATTTACGATTTACGTTAAAACTTTTTACGTTTTATGTAAAACTTTTTACGTTTTTTCGTTTTACGTTTTACGTTTAAAAAGTTTACGTTTTTACGTTTTACGTTAAAAAGTTTATGGTTTAACAGTTTTTTTTACAAAAACATTTTTACGCAACACGAACGCACCCAGAAACGCAAACTTTTTACGTTGTACGTTTTACGTAAAACTTTTTACGTTTTACGTAAAACTTTTTACGTTTTACGTAAAATTTTTACGTTTTACGTAAAACTTTTACGTTTTACGTTTTACGTTTTTACGTTAAACAGTTTACATTTTACGTTAAACAGTTTACATTTTACGTTAAAAAGTTTACGATTTAACTTTTTTTAACAAAAACTTTTTTAGGCAAAAACGAACGCACCCAGAAATCGCATACTCGGGGAGGTGTCTCAGATATATCGTTATCATCATCGACTAGAGGGGAAATATACAAAAACATCAAAACAAAGTGTATCTCGAAAAATAAAACGGGGTTTGGCTCAGATTAGCGGATAATCAAAAGGTTGCAAAAGAGGGGTTGCAGGTTTAAAAAACCTACCCTCCGCCGTCCTTGCCGCACCATCTTCCGTTTTTTTTTATCATCACCCTCGATTCAAAAAGGCACCAGATTCAACCAGATTCAACCGATTTAAACAAACCCAAAAATGGCAGTAGCAACAAAATGACAGTAACAACAAACCCAAAAAGAACATCATCCATCGAATCAAAACCCACAGATTCATAGAACACAAATCAAAACCCCCCAAACATATTCAACACGCCTCTTGTTTTGAAACCTTTAACGGGACAAGCCTACGGATCAGATAAAAAAAACTCAGATTTTGAACCTCGTAAAACATTCAAACCCACAAGGAACCTGAACATCATTCAACCCACATATCAAACATTCAAACCCCATAGATCAAGAACATAGGCCAAAAGATTCAACCAATTCAAACATTCAAAACCCAGAAAAAGAAAGAACACATACCAAAAATTCAGCAGATCAAGAACACAGGCCAGGATTCCACAGATAAAAAACCACAAATCAAAACATTCAAAACCCAGATTCAACAGATCAAAAACCCACAAATCAAAACAGATCAAAACCCACAAACCACCACCGCCTTCCCCCTATGCCGAACTCCCACCAAAACCGCCGAAGTACTGTCTCTCTCTCATCTCGAACTCTCCCTCTCTCCCTCTGAACCAGATCTGAACCAGATCCGCTGGAGAAGAAAGGTGACGCCGAAGTACTGTCTCTCTCTCATCTCGATCTCTCCCTGTCTCATCTCGATCTCTCCCTCTGAACCAGATCCACCGGAGAAGAAAGGGGTAAAGTGATGGCAGATGTGAGAGAGTCTGCCTTTTAAAGAGATATAGAGAGAGAGAGAGAGAGATTCGTAGTGGGGGTGTGGCGGCGGCTGGTACAACCACCGGCGGTGGCGGTGGCGGTGGAGGCGTCGAGATCGGAAGACATTTGGGGGTGGGCTTTTGAAAATGGACTAGTAATGGTGAGCTGCAACTTTTAAATAGAAAAGAGAGGAGAGAGGAGAGTCTGCATCTTTTAAAGAGAGGAGAGAGGATGGATATGACATATGGGGTAAATGACCAAATTACCCTTTTTGTTGGCTGAATGTGATTGGTGGAGAGTGGTTCTCACGGTTCTTACAACTGGGGGTGGTTTTCATTTTAGCGGCTCCATATATATATATATATATATATATATATATATATATATATATATATATATACTAATTTTACATTTTTAATGTAATTTTTTACCACTTTTAGGTACTAAATGGAAACTAGTTAAAGATAAAGGGGTTAAATGTTAAAATACATTAAGTTTATAAAACCCTATGTAGGACCGGTTCTGACTCCGAAACGATTGCGTAACGACACGTTCGACGTGCGGAATCCGTGAACGTGCGTGATCGAACACAAGAACGTACAATTTAACGTGATTCTTATTTATCAACATGACGATTACAAAGCACTGGGAATCACGTACGAAGACTTTCTCTCACTAGTTTCTTTCTCTAAGCACCAAGCTCCAAGTCTTCTAATGACCAAAAGTCTCAAAACTAAACCCTAAGGCTCCTATTTATAGGCACAAGGCATAAGGGATTTCCCCTTATTTACAAGATTGCCACCTTGCCCTTTTTCCTAAATATTACATCATAAAGTCTATTTTACTTCTATTTCGGCTACGATTTTGATTGACAGAGGAGATAGACATTACTGCACTAACAAACTCCCCCTTGGATATTGCCGCAGTCAATCTCGTAGCGTCTTGTCTTTCTCTCTCTCTGAGTCTTCTTGAAGGTTTGATATCATCAGCAACAACAGACTCCCTCTTGCTCGAACAGAATCCCCGTGGATCTGTCTTCAAGCTTCCGTTGCTCTTCCTTTCGATCAACTCTTCCTTCAGGCTCCCCCTTTCGTCAAGCTTCCGTGCTTTTTGGATCGACACCTGGCTTTCCAGATACAAGCTCCTCCAAGATAGTTATCTGGCTCTTTGAATCCACGCTTCCTCTTACGTTGAGCTCGTCTTCAGACTCCCCCTTAGACTCAGCTGTTGGGATCGTAATCTGGAATACCATCTGCAAATCTCATACATTTATAAGTAAAACATTTTGAACCTCCAGGATTGATGACCTGGCACTTACAATCATATGCTAAAAATTTTATAGTGAAAGCATTTTCAGTTGTCCAGGAACCGTAACCTGGCACCTTTAAAAAAAATTTCAACTTCCCCTATCAACAAACAATATAGATTTGGCAGTATTAAGTATCCAAAATCGAAAACTGGCTCTTTTGCATATTTTAACAATTTAAGAATCCAACTCCATCACAGTTAATCATCCAAGTCCAACTTAATGACATTGGAGAAATCACAAACTATTTTTGATTTTTGATTTTTGATTTTAAAATTTCAAGTTTCAAATTAATGAACTTGTTTTATTTTCAGAAACACAATCAGCAAACTTAGATTTTGAAACTCAGCTTCTCAGACATCGGTTGTCGAAAATAAAGCAGAAATCAAAATCTTTTTGTATTTTTCTGAAATATAAAGCAGAAAAAAAAAATATTTACAAACATATTTACAGATAATATTTTTGTTTGAGTTCGTGTTAGAGGATCATATCAGTTTATGACAAATCACTAGTACCGTTGAGCTTTAAACACTTTAAGTTCTAAACGATTCACTTAGATTGTCAGTATACTCATCCACTTAAATTTTCACACAAAGTTCAACTGATTCGATATTACGAGTTTAGTGTTTTAAGGACTTAAACTTATTCGCGTGTACCACCTCAGAATATACTCCCGTATCCAGATCCCAATATTCAGTCTTACAGGTGAGTATACCTAGATAATATCTGTAAAGGGTTAAATGCGAGACCGTGCGAGCTCAGGTCAGAACTTCCGTTCAGCAGAGAGATGACGGTTCGACTTTCGGTGTGTTCCCTTTAGAGAATCTTTTCTTCAACAGCACATGATTAGTATTTTGCAATGTTTCATCATTTTTTGTACTGAGGGCGATGCTATATTTCAAGCAAGCAGAAAGTATTATACGGGGACTAGGCAATTGCTTCCGCAAAATCAGAAGTCCCGGGATAATACCCCAGATATCACTAAGCATAAAGACCTGGTATCTCAGAAAGAGGGGTCTTTCAAACAAGATTTCGGGGGTTACCCATATATCCGAGAGATGTTCCCCACGAGATAAGCAAGTATTTGATATTTAGGTTTATATCTCGAAAACAATCTACTAAATGTGTAAAAACCTACTGGCATATCATCAGTGAGACCATTTATCACTTTAAAACATTCCATTTCTTTATCACGGCTGTGTTTATAATACACACATCTAGTTGTAAAAAAAAATCATGGTGAACGCCCACCCGTGGGGTGTAGTTCTCGCGGTTCTTACAACTCGAGGTGGTTCTCATTCTAGCAGCCCCCTATATATATATATATATATATATATATATATATATATATTAATTTTTGACAAATTTAAAACAAACATATTTTTGATTTTTCAAATTTTTGAAAAAATAAAAACATATTTTTTGTTTTTAAATTTTTAAGGTTTTTAGAAATATGGTTTATTTATGTACAAAAACTGATAAACTCCCTGTTCAACCAAACCAGGGTTCTGCAACCTTCTATTCCTGTGCCAGGCTGCTCATCAATTCTCTTCCTTGACAATCAAACTTCATGAGCACCTGCACATTCACAAAAACTCAATTACTTGAACAATTTAGCCCAGGTCTGTTGGACCTTAGGCATTTCAACACAATAAGTTTCATTCAATGATGGAAAATCTTTGTCATTTTCTACAAAAACTTTTTCATGTTTGACTTTGACTTTCTCATCATTCACAGTAGTCACTTGTTTCTTAACCACCCAGTTCTATCCTTTTGAAGCACTTCTTTTGTAAAATCGTGACTCGTTTTGATTATTTTGACTTTGAACAACAACTTTTGGTTTCCAAAATTGATTTGGCTTTGTCATATCAACTGATGTTTTCCAACTTTGTGTTGTTCTGAATCTGAGTGTGTGAGAATTTTGGGTTTGTCCTGAATCAGACCTAGTCTGTTTTGGTTTCCAAGTTTGATTCGAAGCAAACTTGTTTGTGTTGTACCTCCAAGTTTGTTTTGAATCAAATCTGGTAGACTTTTGTCTCACATCCTCATACTTCTGTTTCTCAACATCAACAGGCTTTGTGTTTGGACACTTGCGTGCAACATGTCCAATTTGATCACATTTAAAACACGTTTTCTTTGAAACATCTTTAGCCTGTTGTTGTTTCTTTTTCTGAGCATAGAACTCTTCTGTGACACCCCAACCGATGGCGGAATCATCGGGGCATGGCACTGAGCGAAACAGATTGTCCAGAAGTTTCCACAACAACTATTTATACTATTCAGTTAAATGATACGTTCCATACCGTATCCCAAATAATACAATAAATTATTACAGGTAACAACCAGTCAAGTAATTCTGTTCCGACAACTCAGATTTAAATAAAAACAAATAAACATTGCTTGTTGTTCTGAAGACACCTATTCTGTTGACTTCCTGGCAATTTGAGCCAAAGAACAAGATCTACAGACAACTATGCCCTAGACGCTTGTTCCGGGCCGACAACTATTTGTTGGGGGGCTCTAGAGCTTTATTCTAGCCTCGTTTTCCTAGCAAGCAAACATCTTATACACCTGTCACATACGTTAAAATAAAGTCAATACATATAATGTAAAGGTGAGCATACAAGTTTGATAATAGCATAATAGAGTTCGAATAGTTTACGCATAACCAGCACGTACACAGAGGAAAACGAAGCATGTTAATTATCGACATGGATCTATCGATACCAGTGACTGCGGGTTGACTGTCCGAGACAGTTCGCAATACATGATTACCACCGTAATCCATGCAAGTAATTGTCCTTAACAACCCCCGTGTGAACGGGTGCTGAGTCCAAACTATAGTACTACGTCGTTAAGGCAGGTAGACAGCATTCCACGTGTAAACACAATCAACAAGCATTCATTTAGTCATGTGATACATGCATATTGGTTAGCGTTCAAATAGTTTGAGTAGTGTGATCGATTGTGTTTTGATATAAGTAATGTATGTAACACCCAAAAGTGCTAAAAGCAAAAAGGGATCGAGTATACTCACAGCGATTGATTGATGGATTGAAGCGAGCGCTTGAAAGTAGGGTTAGCCTGAATAGTTCGATAGCATAATGATGAATACGTAAGATGGAAACAAGTATTAGAGGGTCGAACAACCTGGTCGATCGAACAGCAGGTTCGATCGGACAGGTTGTCCGTTCGGTTAGACAATCCGTTCGGACAGTCTGTTCGATCGGCCGGTAGGCTCGATCGGTTGGCCTGTTCGAGTGGATTGTTTCTTTCTATGAGTAGGATGTGTTTGTGTATGATGGTTTGTCCTTTTGAAGTTTTCGTTGTAGCATTTGAGAACACTAGAGTGTTCTTACCTTTTAGGTCGATCGATCGAACAACATGTTCGATCGGCCGGCTTAACCGATCGGCTAGACACTTCTAGCCGGGTTCTCAATGAGATGTCACCTGATCGGACGACATGTTTGATCGGGTGGCACTTCACTACGTCGGACAAGCTGAAAATCGATTAAGGGTTGAAGCATAGTATCTCATGATCCGAGTAGTAATGTTGACAAATAGTCGTTCGATCGAACAGTACCTCGTTCAATACCATACTTCAGGAAATTGTCAAGGTGTGGGGCCACATGCTAGCCGATCGGCTGACCTGGTCGATCGGCTGACATGTTTGATCGATTGGGTTGTCCGTTCGGACAGCCTAACCGTTCGGTCAGCATCCTGACCTGGTCGGCCTGTTCATCTAACACTTGGCTGTTCTGATTATTTGACGTTATATCGAGGTAGTTTGACAACGAGTTGAACCATAACACTTTCGTTCTTACCTGTTCTCCCTGCTTAGACAGGAATCGCCCAAATCCGGTCGGTGAACGGTTCGGAACAACAGTTTAACGTTTAACCCGAAATCGGTGAACCTCGTAGATTGTAACACCTCGAAAAAATTTCGTCCAATAATGTCTTGACACATGTCATAAGGTTCCGTTATGTGAAAACATACTTTAGAGGGACTAAAAGTGACAAACAGTGAAAACTATGGAACGTAAGGGTCCAAAGTGTCAACAATGGATAAATAGACTCTATGATAACCCTACATAATGTTTATAACCTTAAACGGATGGTTCATGGATCATACGACGCGGAAATTGCACAAAAGTGAAGTATTGCAAACTATAGGGGCCAAAAGTGTCAACATGTTTAATTTATACCTCTGAGTGAACTTTTGGCAGACCCGAAGCTTTGTATAGCTAAAATATACTCACTAGAATATGTGGTAAAAATTTCATGAAGTTTCGTCAACGTATGAGAAAGTTATGGCCAAAACCGTACTTAAGGGACTAAAAGCGTCAACGTCAAATTTCAGGGCTTTTCGGTTGAGCGCAAAATGTTCCGAGGACATTTCCATGTTGGTAAAAATCCGAAGGTTCTTAAAAACCAAGTTTGAGGGTTTACGGGTCGAGAAAAGTGGCCGAAACATCGCGTACAAGCTCAGGGGCCAAAGCTGTCAAAGTTGAAACTTGTTTTGGCTGAACCAGGGTCAGGCGACCCGCCTGGTAAAGCCCAAGCGGGCCGCGTGGGGCTGCCAGCGAGCAGAAAATCGTATTTGGGTGATTTGGGTCCGATTTTAAGTGCCTAACAGCTGGTTTCTGCCTCCAATTACACCAATCAAATGCCATGCATGGCTACTACAACAGTACCCTCGAATTTGTGGCTTTAAATCAGAATTTGATCAATGTTCTTGGCACTTGAAGTTGTAAACAAGAAACTCTCTATCAAGAACTTTCAAGGCAAGCTTTCTGGAGACAATCTGATCAACAAGGCCGACTTCTAGTGTTCATTAAACACCTATAGGACCTTTGTAAGCTTTCAATTCGTTCTATAATCCGTTTTTGCTTTGATTATTAGTAAAAGTCAAACTGGGTGTTCATAAGCTTTGACTTTCTGATTAAACGGATTTCTTTCAGTCATTTCTCGAATTGAAACTTGTTATAGATTGGTATTCATGTGGGAAACAAACCCTCTAAAGGGTACTCTCTGATTCCCACTACATGCATGCTAAATGTCGAGTCAAACCTATTTCTAAAAAGTCAACAGAAGCGATTTTTGTGAAAAATGACATGAATAATGATATAGATGACATGCAATCTGATTGACCATCATAAATAACTTGTAATACATATAAGAATGTGTTTTAATCATCATCAACTCGACAATCTATAGTATAGCCACGAATCGGAACCGAAAGTCTTGTAAAACGATTATTTCGTAGACTATCGATTCGGATTCGTACATGCATGTTCGATATCTGTATTGGAAAGTATTTTTGACTATTTTTATTTTAGTTAAACTTTCTGGAATTTTCTTTGATTGAGTCTATGCTTAGCCTATTCGAATGCATGTTTCCGGTTTATGCATAAAGTTGACTATTTTGCCCTTTTTGATATAAAACGTGATTTTTGGAAAAGTGAAAGGATAGAAATCTTTATTTCTAATATATAAACTTGCACCGAAAATTTCGGATCAGTTGGTGGTCCAGATTGTGAGTTATGGCCATTAGCGTAAAACTATATTATAAATTTACATAAACGGTCCTTTTCGCATAGAACCCGTTTCTAGCCACGTTTTGATACGAAACTCTTTACCAACAGAAGTAATATAATATTCTGGGAATTTTGATGATTTTTAATTAATTTTTGGCTGAACGGATCCTAGATCATCTAGTCATTTCGGCTTATGTCGGTTTTGACCGTTTTAGCCATAAAATGAGTTTTACACATCCTTTTGACCCGAAACCTTTTTCTACTGATTTTATATGATGAATAAATTATTTTAAGTATTCTGGAAATATAAAAATCTCAGATTTAATTTGAAAACCCGAAAACGCCCTTGAATCGCATATTTAGCGTTTTAAGCGCATAGTGAGCGTTATACTTGTTTTAAACATATAAGACCTATACGTACTGATGTGTTTAGCATATTTTCATATAAAAACAGTAAGTATAAGTATATGAACTCAGACTTCCAGTTTTGGCACTTTTAGCCTTGTAAAATTACTAAAATACCCCTACGGTGCATAGTTTGGTTTTAAATGATAAATTTGGTATATGGGTCATACCCTACTGATATAATATGTTATATTAAGTATATTTACTGTATGAACCAGACCCGAAACTCAGAGTTCTAATTTTACTCTTTTATTATCTTTTAAATGACCAAAATGCCCTTCTAAGGCATAAATTGGGTTTAAAATTATTCCGGGCAATATAGAACATAACTTACTGATATAATATCATATTTTAAGCATATTATCTCAGGGAACTTGCATTTGAATCATTGGTCTACCCGTATCGCCCTTTTCGCGTTCGGTTCGGTTTACGTAACTAGTTTGCGTAAATTGACCGAAACGGGTCAAACGATATCATTTTTATTTCAAAATCCAGAATGTATTTAGTATACCCATATTATACAAGTATTCAAACTTGTCGGGTCTAAATCACATTCTATCCGGTCTTTCGCTTAATCGTGCGTAAACCGTATCATTCTTAAAACTAACCGGTCAAAGCTTAGGCTTAAATAAAAGGCCGTTAGGAATCTAATAGGTTAATTATAAACCTTGTTCCAGATTAGGAGGCCCGGTAAAAGCTACCAACACTTATCATTTGTGACTTATACTTGCTCAGGTAAATACATTTTGACTTATTTTCCCTATACGGGCTTGGGGTACGGTATTTAAAATACCGCTTGATCGGGCGCACAAGTCCTGCGCCTTATAGGTGTACAGTCTTGAATAGCTTGTGCGACTTCGTTTAAACAGTTTTGTCTTACTTAAAGGCTTTGGGGGGTTATTGACCGTGTCCCGGATATCCTTGGCATTATCTTACGAGATGGCCACGACCAGAGCACGGGGTGTAGGCGTACACCCGACGTGTATAACTCTTTAATGTGGTGTGTCATTTAATCTCTAGCCCGGACAGCAGATCCTGGGCCACCAGAGATATAAGTGCATGTAATTCGTTCACAAGTTTATATTATATAATTATCCCAAGTTAATAAAAATATTTATGCCTTGTGCATTTAAATCAATTTTCAATCATTTTCAAAATGAGTCGGTTGATTTGTATTTACCAGTGTAAACTGACGTATTTTTCCCAAAAGGTTAAGTGCAGGTACTATACGGAAATAGGCTGGTTGTTTCCTAAGAGCGTCCACTATAGTCTCGCAAGCTTGGACGACAATATATCTGTTGAACTATTTTATCTTATTTTATTTGATCCGCCTGTGGATCCATTTCAACTACTGTGATATTTATTATTACACTTTATTTAAAAGTTGAAATGTTTCTATTCTGCTTCCGCTGTGCATTATTATATTGTGTTGATTGTCTATGACGATGCCAACTACGTCACTGTACCCCACACCGGGCCCACCGGTGACACGTGGAAAACGGGGGTGTGACAGGTTGGTATCAGAGCCAACGCTGAGTGAATTAAACACTAGTCTTTTGTGTTTAATCTCAGTTACACAATTGCACAATCCTCGATTTTCGAGTCTAGACAAAGAACTTAGGAAATGTTCAACATTTCGTTTAATTTATTTTTATTATTTTGCATTGTCTTATATATTTTGTTGTGCAACTTGTTTGACTTTTGACAGGATCACTATGCTGCCACGAATGAGAGGTCGAGGAGGATTTGCTACGTCTCACGACCATGAGGCAGGGCCCTCACATAGGCGAGCACCATCCGCCACGCACAACACAGCCGCCAACGACCTTTGGAGGTCTTTCGCCGAGCCTGCTAGACACTCGGTATCCGCCAGCACTTCACCGTCTTTACCCCACTCGTTTGGGCCCCACTCGGAGAATGGGCCCCATGGTTCGCATGGATCCTACATACCTTTGCAACAGTCACCGCACCAGTATCCAGCACCAGTCTACCAGGGTTTGTATAACCCTGATGCTTTTGTGGATGAGCCAGTGGGTCATAACCCACTTGGACCGGAGGACCACTTTTCTGGTGGTCACGAGATGGACGTCGACGAGGATACGGACCCCTCGCTACCGCCATCAGGTACGCCTAACCATCCAATTGAGATATCGGATGGGTCGCCATTTAGGGGATCACCCTACAATGGTGGGGACAGCTTTCAGGAGAGATTTAAGCAGCATGATTGGTATTTCACCCCCAGCCACAACTCTCCGATGCTCCAGTCTCACCAGGTTTCACCGGTGCACTCGCAGCACCACTCGCAGCAGCAGCTTCAGCAGCAGCCGCCTTTACCGCAGGACCTATCTGAGGCCCTGTGGCGTGACGTGATCACTCCGTCACCACCGCCGCCACCAGTTTTACCTCCTCCGCCTCAGAGGCCAAGGAGGAATGCGCGCATGTCTACGCGCGGAGGGATTCGCATAGGCACCCCTCCACATGTTGGTAGCAGCCGCTACACGTCTCTTCCCGGGGAGTCCGAGACAGGGGAGTCTCAGCATCCCGTATCGGAGGTTACTTCTGTACCGATCCCGCCTCTGCCGCCGCAGAACTTTGGAGAGCCGATTCCGGCTTATGCTAGTGCCGCTCAGTTCAACCCGTTCGAGCATGTATTCCCTCAGGGTTATGATTACACGGGAGACCCTTACTGGCAAGCTGTGAACTACAGCTCACTCCCTCCTAGTGGTCCATTGGGAGACACTTGGACTGCTGGGCAGTCTACTTTTGGTTACCCTCCGGGTTACCAGCAGCCACCGCAGCCGCAGCCGTACCAGCCACCGCAGCCGCAGCAGTACCCGCCACCGCCACCGGCGCCTATGATGTCGCCGCCGCAGGTTCAGGAAATCCTGCATGGGATTGATAGCATGCGACGTGAGTTTCAACACGAGATGCGAGCTGATCGCCGTCGCACCAGTGGCATGTTCAAGAAGGTGTTTGATTTGCTCAAGGGTAAGAGCAAGAAGGATCATTGAATCCTTCGATTACCATTTCATGTACTCATGTCCCTGTGTGGACATCTACCCTTGTACTCTACCCCTGCGTGGGTATATCTATCTTATTCTACCCCTGCGTGGGTATGCTGTTCTGTTGACCCCTGCGTGGGTTTGCTTTATTTTATTTTTGTTGTTATTTGTTTAGCCCCTGCGCGGGCATGTTATTCGTGCATTTGAATTAAAGTCCCGTTTAGGGCAAATATGTACTAGTACTTTATTTGAAATTTGAAATGGTTAATTTGAATTTCTCATTTTATTTATATGCATGAATATAATATTAAAATAATGGAAAATATCAATTTTTATTTGATTTGCCATTTTATAAGGATCTTAGTAAGGTATAACCTAGCTTGAATGCTTATAAACAGGCCTGGCTGTGATGGTAAAACCTGGTTGAAAAGATTCGACTCCCTGTTAACATCTGAAAACATGTTAACATTCCTGGCTAAGCGTGATCTGTAAAATCACACAAGCCACCCCTTTTTTTTATAAATTATCTACAGATTTTATCTGTATACAAGTCTATTAATGACTTGATACCTACGGGTTATGACTATGTCATATAGTGGCAGTTGTGGTTTATAACTCCCTGCCAAGAAAAGAATTATCTACAGATTTTATCTGTATACAAGTCTATTAATGGCTTGATACCTACGGGTT
This sequence comes from Helianthus annuus, assembly GCF_002127325.2. Classification (NCBI taxonomy): domain Eukaryota; kingdom Viridiplantae; phylum Streptophyta; class Magnoliopsida; order Asterales; family Asteraceae; genus Helianthus; species Helianthus annuus. The sequence continues at coordinate 120,179,771 of NC_035449.2, forward strand.
ATGACTATGTTATATAGTGGCAGTTGTAGTTTATGACTCTCTGTCTAGTAAAGGATTATTTGTTTAATTATACAATTTATAATCCTATAAAAATCTAAATTTATAATTTAGTGATTGTCCTTGTGACTAGGCCTATGGTGCCAATATATATATTTTCATTCCTTGATTGCTAATAAGAGCTTGAATGAAATTTATTAAATTAACTGCTAAGGTTCTTGATACCATGGTTAATAAATCGTCTAGAACGATAATACTGTTAGGTTCTAAAATAGACCTTGTCCTTTATTGTAGCTTAAAGCTACAATGGCCAAATCGGAGGAAACCAACAGTCATTCTGGGGAGCACTCAGATAATGCTAAGATTCACGTTACCAGTGCAGAGTTACAAGCACTGATAGATAACGCTGTTGCCAAAGCTATGGATAGGCAGTTCAAGGAATCTAGTGGTACTCAGAGTAGAACCCGCACAGTGACGCACGCAAAGCCCAAGACTCATTCTGAGGCTCATAGTAAGCCGCCATCTAAAAAGAGTGAGCCGAAGAAAGCTGAGGATGATAATCATTCCTCCAACCACAGCAGCGTCCCAAAGCAGGAGATTAAGCTGAAACATGACACGTACAGCAGGTCCTGTACGTACAAGTATTTTGTATCTTGCAAGCCCAGAGATTTCACTGGGGAAAAGGGAGCCGTCGATTGTATGACGTGGATTGATGAGATGGATACTGTGGTTGATATCAGCGGGTGTGCTGATAGGGACGTCGTGAAGTACGTGTCCCAGTCATTTAAGGGAGATGCGTTAGCATGGTGGAAGTCACTCCTACAAGCTGCCGGTAAGGCCACACTGTACGGTTTGTCATGGGAACAGTTTGTGGCCCTGATTAAGGAGAACTTCTGCCCACAGCATGAGGTCGAGCGAATTGAATCGGATTTTGTATCCTTAGTTATGAAGAACCTCGATTGCCAAGCGTATCTTACTACGTTCAACACGTTGTCTCGTTTAGTGCCTTACTTGGTGACCCCGGAGCCGCGAAGAATTGCTCGATTTATTGGGGGTCTGGCACCGGAGATAAAGGCGAGTGTTAAAGCTTCAAGACCTACAACATTTAGATCCGTAGCAGATCTATCCCTCTCCCTCACTCAAGACGTGGTTAGATTGAGAGCTATGAAGAGCTCTGAGGAGAACAAACGAAAACGTGAGGATGACACCTCACGAAGATCTGAAAAGCGACATAGAGGGAACAACGACCACAGGAAAGGGTCGGGGTCTAGGAAAAGTGATCATCAGTCGGGTGAGAAACCCAGATGCAAGATTTGTAGGAGACACCACTTTGGGAGGTGTCGGTTAGAAACAAAATCCCAGTCTTCAGAGAAACGATGTGGAATCTGCAAGTCCACAGATCATAAAGCTGTGGATTGCAAGAAGATGAAGGATGCAACCTGTTTTGGTTGCAACGAAAAAGGGCACATTCGGCCCAACTGCCCAAAGAATGCGAAGAAAGCTGAGGATGGGAAGAAGACTAATGCGAGAGTCTTCAGAATGGACGCCAAGGAAGCAGTTCTAGACGACAACGTCATTACCGGTACGTTTCTTGTAAATGATGTTTTTGCTAGAGTCTTGTTTGATTCAGGAGCTGATAAGTCGTTTGTAGATGATAAGTTTTGTAAATTGTTGAACCTTCCTGTTAAAACCTTAAGCGTGAAATATGAGGTGGAATTAGCCGATGGAACCTTAGAAACCGCCTCGACTGTTCTAGATGGATGTGTTATATCCATTAGGAATCATTCCTTTCCGTTATCCTTGCTTCCCTTTAAGCTAGCTGGATTCGACATAGTGATAGGCATGGATTGGTTGTCGAGTAACCAAGCCCAGATTGTGTGCAACAGAAAGCAAGTAATAGTTAAGACTCCGTCCGGTGAGTCACTTACTATTCAAGGAGATACCCAGCATGGATTGCCTGAGCAAGTGTCCATGCTCAAGGCATCCAGATGCATGCAGAAGGGATGTGTCATTTATATGGCACAAGTTACCATAGATGAGCCGAAGCCGAAGGTTGAGGATATCCCTGTTATCTCGGAATATCCTGAAGTATTTCCTGAAGAGCTACCCGGTTTGCCACCGGATAGGCAAGTAGAGTTTCGGATAGATATCATACCAGGTGCAGCACCTGTAGCAAGAGCACCATACCGATTGGCACCAACGGAGATGAAGGAGTTGAGGACGCAGTTGGATGAGCTTTTAGCCAAAGGTTTTATTAGACCTAGCTCGTCTCCTTGGGGAGCGCCAATCTTATTCGTTAAGAAGAAGGATGGGTCGATGCGTCTGTGCATCGATTATCGTGAGCTTAATAAGGTCACTATCAAGAATAGGTATCCGTTACCCAGGATCGACGATCTGTTCGATCAGTTGCAAGGAGCAAGTTATTTCTCCAAGATTGACCTGAGGTCAGGTTATCATCAGTTGAAGGTCAAGGAGGAAGACGTACACAAGACCGCGTTTAGGACTCGTTATGGACATTACGAGTTCCTAGTGATGCCGTTTGGGCTCACTAACGCACCAGCCGCGTTCATGGATCTCATGAATCGCGTCTGCAAACCTTATCTAGATAAATTCGTCATTGTCTTTATTGACGACATCCTTATCTACTCGAAGAGCCAAGCTGAACATGAGAAACACCTTCGTTGTATTCTCAAACTTTTGCATCAAGAGAAGCTTTATGCCAAATTCTCGAAGTGTGAATTTTGGCTTCGAGAAGTCCAATTCCTTGGACATGTTGTAAGCGAGCGTGGTATCCAAGTAGATCCCGCTAAAGTAGAAGCAGTCATGAACTGGCAGGAGCCGAAGACTCCTACTGAGATTCGCAGTTTCCTCGGATTGGCAGGATATTATAGGCGATTTATCGAGAACTTCTCAAGGATTGCTGCGCCCCTAACCTCATTGACCCGTAAGAAGATTAAGTTTGATTGGGGCCCTAAGCAGCAGGAATCCTTTGACATTCTGAAGCAGAAGCTGAGCAATGCGCCAGTATTGACGTTGCCCGATGGTATAGATGAATTTGTGGTGTATTGTGATGCATCACATACTGGCATGGGTTGTGTACTCATGCAGAAAGGCAAAGTCATTGCCTACGCTTCTAGACAACTCAAGGTGCACGAGAAGAACTACACCACCCACGATTTGGAATTGGGTGCAGTTGTATTTGCTTTGAAGTTATGGAGACATTACTTGTATGGAACCAAGTGTATAGTCTATTCGGATCACAAGAGTCTTCAGCATCTGTTCAATCAGAAGGAATTGAACATGCGTCAAAGGCGATGGATGGAAACTCTCAATGATTATGACTGTGAGATAAGATACCATCCAGGCAAGGCAAATGTGGTTGCCGACGCCTTAAGCAGAAAGGAAAGGGTTAAACCGATCAGAATCAATGCCAAGCGCATTGAAATAAGAAATAACTTGAATGAAAGGGTGTTAGCCGCACAGAAGGAAGCTGTGCTGGAAGCTAACTATCCTGCAGAAAAGTTGGGAGTAACTGAGGAGCAGTTATCCCACGACAAAGATGGAATGCTACGTCTAAACGGACGAATATGGGTTCCAGTTTATGGAGGACTTCGGGATGTTATCCTCCAGGAAGCCCACAGCTCTAAATATTCCGTTCATCCTGGAGCAGATAAGATGTACCAGGATTTGAAATCAAACTACTGGTGGATTGGTTTGAAAAAGTCCGTGGCCGAGTATGTGGCCAAATGCTTGACTTGTGCGCAAGTCAAGGCCGAGCATCAGAAGCCGTCAGGTTTGCTCCAACAACCTGAAATTCCCAAATGGAAATGGGAAATGGTGACAATGGATTTTATCACCAAGTTGCCAAAGACGAAAAAGGGAAATGATACCATATGGGTCATAGTAGATAGACTGACTAAGTCAGCTCATTTTCTACCCATCAAAGAGACGTATAGCTCAGATATGTTAGCTCAATTATACGTCGATAAGATAGTAGCGCTACATGGTATACCTATATCTATTATCTCCGATAGGGATACTAGATATACGTCGCATTTTTGGAAGAGTTTCCAACAGTCGTTGGGCACTCGTTTGAATTTTAGTACGGCTTACCATCCTCAGACTGATGGTCAGAGTGAGCGTACTATTCAAACTTTGGAAGACATGCTTCGAGCATGTGCGATCGACTTAGGTGGTAGTTGGGATAAGAACTTACCACTGATTGAATTCTCCTACAACAATAGCTACCATTCCAGCATAAAGGCTGCGCCTTTTGAGGCCCTATACGGTAGGAAGTGTAGATCGCCCATTTGTTGGGCAGAAGTTGGAGATGTCCAGTTGTCTGGACCAGATATCGTCTTTGAGACGACAGACAAGATCGTTCAGATCCGTGATCGTTTGAAAGCTGCCAGGGATAGGCAGAAAAGTTATGCGGATCCTAAGCGCAAGGATTTTCACTTCGATGTAGGTGAAAAAGTATTGCTCAAAGTATCGCCTTGGAAAGGTGTAATGCGATTTGGAAAGAAAGGCAAGCTAAGCCCGAGATACATAGGACCTTTCGAGATAATCGAACGTGTCGGGGCAGTCGCTTACAAGTTAAACTTGCCTGAAGAGCTTAGTGCTATTCATAATGTGTTCCATATCTGTAATTTGAAGAAGTGTTTCGCTGACGATTCACTGGTTATACCGCATACAGGTATACACATAGACGAAAGTCTAAAATTTGTGGAAAAACCTTTGTCGATTGAGGATCGACAGGTAAAGAAGCTTCGAAGGAAGCACGTGCCTATTGTTAAGGTCAAGTGGGATGCCCGTAGAGGTCCCGAATACACGTGGGAAGTGGAATCCACGATGAAAGAAAAATATCCCCATTTGTTTGAATAAATCTCGGGGTCGAGATTTCTTTTAAGGGGGTGAGGATGTAACACCTCGAAAAAATTTCGTCCAATAATGTCTTGACACGTGTCATAAGGTTCCGTTATGTGAAAACATACTTTAGAGGGACTAAAAGTGACAAACAGTGAAAACTATGGAACGTAAGGGTCCAAAGTGTCAACAATGGATAAATAGACTCTATGATAACCCTACATAATGTTTATAACCTTAAACGGATGGTTCATGGATCATACGACGCGGAAATTGCACAAAAGTGAAGTATTGCAAACTATAGGGGCCAAAAGTGTCAACATGTTTAATTTATACCTCTGAGTGAACTTTTGGCAGACCCGAAGCTTTGTATAGCTAAAATATACTCACTAGAATATGTGGTAAAAATTTCATGAAGTTTCGTCAACGTATGAGAAAGTTATGGCCAAAACCATACTTAAGGGACTAAAAGCGTCAACGTCAAATTTCAGGGCTTTTCGGTTGAGCGCAAAATGTTCCGAGGACATTTCCATGTTGGTAAAAATCCTAAGGTTCTTAAAAACCAAGTTTGAGGGTTTACGGGTCGAGAAAAGTGGCCGAAACATCGCGTACAAGCTCAGGGGCCAAAGCTGTCAAAGTTGAAACTTGTTTTGGCTGAACCAGGGTCAGGCGACCCGCCTGGTAAAGCCCAAGCGGGCCGCGTGGGGCTGCCAGCGAGCAGAAAATCGTATTTGGGTGATTTGGGTCCGATTTTAAGTGCCTAACAGCTGGTTTCTGCCTCCAATTACACCAATCAAATGCCATGCATGGCTACTACAACAGTACCCTCGAATTTGTGGCTTTAAATCAGAATTTGATCAATGTTCTTGGCACTTGAAGTTGTAAACAAGAAACTCTCTATCAAGAACTTTCAAGGCAAGCTTTCTGGAGACAATCTGATCAACAAGGCCGACTTCTAGTGTTCATTAAACACCTATAGGACCTTTGTAAGCTTTCAATTCGTTCTATAATCCGTTTTTGCTTTGATTATTAGTAAAAGTCAAACTGGGTGTTCATAAGCTTTGACTTTCTGATTAAACGGATTTCTTTCAGTCATTTCTCGAATTGAAACTTGTTATAGATTGGTATTCATGTGGGAAACAAACCCTCTAAAGGGTACTCTCTGATTCCCACTACATGCATGCTAAATGTCGAGTCAAACCTATTTCTAAAAAGTCAACAGAAGCGATTTTTGTGAAAAATGACATGAATAATGATATAGATGACATGCAATCTGATTGACCATCATAAATAACTTGTAATACATATAAGAATGTGTTTTAATCATCATCAACTCGACAATCTATAGTATAGCCACGAATCGGAACCGAAAGTCTTGTAAAACGATTATTTCGTAGACTATCGATTCGGATTCGTACATGCATGTTCGATATCTGTATTGGAAAGTATTTTTGACTATTTTTATTTTAGTTAAACTTTCTGGAATTTTCTTTGATTGAGTCTATGCTTAGCCTATTCGAATGCATGTTTCCGGTTTATGCATAAAGTTGACTATTTTGCCCTTTTTGATATAAAACGTGATTTTTGGAAAAGTGAAAGGATAGAAATCTTTATTTCTAATATATAAACTTGCACCGAAAATTTCGGATCAGTTGGTGGTCCAGATTGTGAGTTATGGCCATTAGCGTAAAACTATGTTATAAATTTACATAAACGGTCCTTTTCGCATAGAACCCGTTTCTGGCCACGTTTTGATACGAAACTCTTTACCAACAGAAGTAATATAATATTCTGGGAATTTTGATGATTTTTAATTAATTTTTGGCTGAACGGATCCTAGATCATCTAGTCATTTCGGCTTATGTCGGTTTTGACCGTTTTAGCCATAAAATGAGTTTTACACATCCTTTTGACCCGAAACCTTTTTCTACTGATTTTATATGATGAATAAATTATTTTAAGTATTCTGGAAATATAAAAATCTCAGATTTAATTTGAAAACCCGAAAACGCCCTTGAATCGCATATTTAGCGTTTTAAGCGCATAGTGAGCGTTATACTTGTTTTAAACATATAAACCTATACGTACTGATGTGTTTAGCATATTTTCATATAAAAACAGTAAGTATAAGTATATGAACTCAGACTTCCAGTTTTGGCACTTTTAGCCTTGTAAAATTACTAAAATACCCCTACGGTGCATAGTTTGGTTTTAAATGATAAATTTGGTATATGGGTCATACCCTACTGATATAATATGTTATATTAAGTATATTTACTGTATGAACCAGACCCGAAACTCAGAGTTCTAATTTTACTCTTTTATTATCTTTTAAATGACCAAAATGCTCTTCTAAGGCATAAATTGGGTTTAAAATTATTCCGGGCAATATAGAACATAACTTACTGATATAATATCATATTTTAAGCATATTATCTCAGGGAACTTGCATTTGAATCATTGGTCTACCCGTATCGCCCTTTTCGCGTTCGGTTCGGTTTACGTAACTAGTTTGCGTAAATTGACCGAAACGGGTCAAACGATATCATTTTTATTTCAAAATCCAGAATGTATTTAGTATACCCATATTATACAAGTATTCAAACTTGTCGGGTCTAAATCACATTCTATCCGGTCTTTCGCTTAATCGTGCGTAAACCGTATCATTCTTAAAACTAACCGGTCAAAGCTTAGGCTTAAATAAAAGGCCGTTAGGAATCTAATAGGTTAATTATAAACCTTGTTCCAGATTAGGAGGCCCGGTAAAAGCTACCAACACTTATCATTTGTGACTTATACTTGCTCAGGTAAATACATTTTGACTTATTTTCCCTATACGGGCTTGGGGTACGGTATTTAAAATACCGCTTGATCGGGCGCACAAGTCCTGCGCCTTATAGGTGTACAGTCTTGAATAGCTTGTGCGACTTCGTTTAAACAGTTTTGTCTTACTTAAAGGCTTTGGGGGGTTATTGACCGTGTCCCGGATATCCTTGGCATTATCTTACGAGATGGCCACGACCAGAGCACGGGGTGTAGGCGTACACCCGACGTGTATAACTCTTTAATGTGGTGTGTCATTTAATCTCTAGCCCGGACAGCAGATCCCGGGCCACCAGAGATATAAGTGCATGTAATTCGTTCACAAGTTTATATTATATAATTATCCCAAGTTAATAAAAATATTTATGCCTTGTGCATTTAAATCAATTTTCAATCATTTTCAAAATGAGTCGGTTGATTTGTATTTACCAGTGTAAACTGACGTATTTTTCCCAAAAGGTTAAGTGCAGGTACTATACGGAAATAGGCTGGTTGTTTCCTAAGAGCGTCCACTATAGTCTCGCAAGCTTGGACGACAATATATCTGTTGAACTATTTTATCTTATTTTATTTGATCCGCCTGTGGATCCATTTCAACTACTGTGATATTTATTATTACACTTTATTTAAAAGTTGAAATGTTTCTATTCTGCTTCCGCTGTGCATTATTATATTGTGTTGATTGTCTATGACGATGCCAACTACGTCACTGTACCCCACACCGGGCCCACCGGTGACACGTGGAAAACGGGGGTGTGACATAGATAGAATCCGAATCTTGAACCACACAACTGTTAGAATGATTAGTGTGACGGTTTAAGCTCCGTTTCTACCAGTTTGAAAGCATTGAGTGTAAAAGAGTTGAAAGAAAGTTGGAAATCCTTCTTTCAATCCTTCACACTATGTAAATGTTTAGATCTTTGATAGATCTTAGCTTATTTATGTGGAAATCGGTTAGATTCAAGCTATTCATAGTGGAATGAGGCCAAGACATGATGTTCTTGAAGAACACCATGATGACATCATCCTAGAATGCTTAGATCTGGATGATTTCACGGTTAGAATTCAAGATTTGAAAGATAGAAAGGTGTAGGAGTGTGTATTGATCAAGAAAGTACAAGGTTTAGGGTGAAAACTTACCGGAATTGAGAGAAATCTGAGAAAAGATGAGGAGCACAAGCTGGCCGGTAAGAGAGTTTCCAAAAGTGGAAAGAATGACAATGACAGGCCTATTTATAGGCTTCCAAAAGAGGAAAGGGCTGGCCGATCGGCCAGGCACTCCGATCAGACAGCGTGCTCGATCGGACAGTCCGTCCGATCGGTTGGGCTGTTAGATCGGCTGACAGCTGATCGATCCACAGCCTGTTTCGAGTGTTCGGTGCGACGATTCTTGACGTTTCGATTTCGATTGAAGGCGATACGAATACGATAGAGTTTCCTATTCAAATTACTTTTAGTCCCAACCACTATATCTACATATAAGCATCTATATCTCGCATAGTCTCTTTTCCATTAACTATCATGATTCGATTTCGATTGCATTCGATTGAGTTTCGAGTTTCGATTCGAGTTTCGATTGATTCGATTGAACACCACACAAAACATAAAGTAAACATGCACAGGTAACACATAAGGCATACACACAAGTAATGTAACACCAAATTCGCATAGTTCGAGTTTCGAGTTCGATGATGGTTTGATCGGTTTGATTATTGATTGATTAACTTTATCGCATTGTTACTTCCTACTATTCACAGTCGTAAATCGGTTCGCGTCGATAAATATTCGATTACTTCGATTCTTTCTGATTACAATACTTACTCCACATAATACAACAAAAATATAAAATAGACTAATAGTCAAATAAAGTCAAAGTTGACTTGGACTTTTACTTTGACTTTGACATTCGAAAACACGGGGTGTTACATCTTCATTAGACTGTCGTCTAAATTGGAGTTCTTTCTCTTCTTCCGAACTTTTCCCATTAACAAAATTCGTTTTCTTTTGAACATTTTGTTTTTCAAAACTTTTATTTTGATTCTGTTTCTTTTTATAACCCAACCCTGCTTTCATATTCTTCTTTTTGTAATCGGGTTTGTTATAAAAAGTTTTCTTGCTCTTCCCAGCAAATTTTGAAATTTCTGATTTCTTAATCTCAACCAGTTTAAACACTTTGTCAATTTTTTCTGAAATCACATTTTTAATCGGGAATACAATATCTAAGAATAATTTGTCCGATCCAATCATGGTATAAACCAATCCTCTTGAATCATCATTCACAATTTTCTCAGATTTTGACTGTTTAAGATAATCATCATGAAAATTTCCCTCATTTTCATCATGTGATTCAGACTTACCTTTGGTTGACTCATCTTTCAAAACGCTTTCAACAACCTTACTTACCACCTCTGAATCATCAGCTTCATCAGATTTGGCGTAAGTCACATCGATACTTTCAGGTAATTGGTCAACTATGTTCAGACCTTTTGCCACCTTTTCCTCATCATAAAAAGTATAATTGTTTCTCAAGGTGGTGGTACCTGATGATATTCTGAACCAATACATTTTTTATTCTTGTCAGTATCTTTGTCATCTGGTGTGATGTTGAAAATGCGTTCGAGAATGAACGAAGAGTTATGATAACTTTGAAGTTTTGTAATGATCTTTTCTTTTTCAACCAGAACTTGTTTGAGATTAGCAACTTCATCAACACACTTGTTTAATTCAAGTTGCTTTTCTTTAAACTTTCTCTCATACAGTTCTTTGGTTGTTAAAGTTTCAGACAATCTTTTATCAAAACATTTAACTTGTCTCTTCAAAGTATCATAAGCTTCTTGTACTCTCTGACTTGACCATTTCAAATTATCATATTATTTTTGAAAATCTTGAAACTTATTTTCTTTTTCAACACAACCAACACATTTTGCTGTACACATTTCTTTTAAAATCTCATTTTCCTTTTCAAGATCTTGACATTTCTGTGTCAGCTTTTCAACCTTTTGTTTCAAAATTTCTTCTTTTTCAATCATTTATTTACATTTTATTTTGAAAACATTTTCAAGATTATTTGTTTCAATATCTTTTGTTTTTATTATTACATATTTTTCAGTATAGGCTTTGCACATTTCTATGCAATTCCTGCACTTGTTTTCAATTTTATCAACAGTTTCAGCATTTGATAAATCAGAAGATTCATTTACCTCAGTCTCTTTCAGCACCTATGATTCTTCTGTTTCAACTTTCTGATCTTCTTCTTTCTTTTGTTCTTCTTCCATCTTCTGTTCTTCTTTAGCAGCATCCTTTGCCAGAACTGTAACAACTCTCACTAAAAAATAATACTTAGAATAATAATTATCTATTAAGGAAACCCTAACTGAGACACCCAAGTGATTCTGCATTAACCCTAAAATTTTCAGAACAATCGGAATCAGGATCAGGGCCCCTAAAACTCAAGGGGGGTAAACCCTAGTTGACGGTTATCCAAATTACTCGTTGTCAAAATTTTAAATTATAAATCTGTCAACTCAGCATAGCTAGTCCCGAACCTGGCTAGCCTATAATTAGACTGCTTCCCTTACAGACCGTAAGGGAAGTGGCATACGGTCCGTAAGAGTGTCCAAAAATCAGTATAAATAGCAGACATTGGGACTTGCATTTGGTTGTTAGTTCGACGAAGAAATTCGTTGTGTATAGTACGTTATAAGCAGAAACAATCCATAACACACACAATCACGAGTGCTGCTCAAATTGAGCTTGTACTTTAATTATTCGTCGTGATTTCGACTTGAATATTTGAGTGCTGTTCGAATTCGGACTATGCTCTGTTATTCGTCGTGAATCCGTTGAATTATTAAGTATTGCACTTGTAAATCATTGTGAGGGTTTAATCTCGTGAATTGTCGTAACTGCTGTATTAGTTACTAACCCGTTTGTGTGTGCGCATTATTGTTAAATTAGGTTAATCAAGGCAAATCAGTAGGCTTGTACTTTGCTCGTAAATTCTGCAATGTGAGTCATTCTCTTTTTATCAACTGTTTTACAAAACTCCAAGTTATTTTCAAAGTTATAATTACAGGGATTAAGTCTTTGTAATCACCAAGTTACAGCCGGTATGTGGGGTTTTGTATACATTACTTGTTTCCCGTCACACTTGGACAAACGGGTGGCCAAGGGGTGATCTGACCACAGTCACAGACACCATTGGACAAATGGGCTAGCCAATGGATGGTCGAATGACAAATACTGTGGGTAGTTGGTTTGATATCAGAAACATTGTAATCGCTCTTAATACTGTGAATTATAACAAAAGTAATGTTTTCAGTAAACTGAATGATTCACTCAGTATTTCCCCGCTGACAAAACCTTTTCCAAACATGTTTCAGGTGATCTGTTGTGATCCAAGGAAAGTACCGTGAAGCACTACAAGCTCAGAGAAGTGGCTCAATGTGAATAAATAAAGAAACATGTTTTGAGAAATAAAGATTTCCTTGTGAAATCATCTTATTGTTAATTATGGGATTTTATCCCTAAAACTTTATGTAATATATTAAACGGGCATTTTTTTAGTATTAAAAGATCCTGTGTTAAAAGACTTCCGCTGTCATCTAAATTAAATACCACGGGTTTCCTGTCCCACGGCTCTTGAACCGGGTCAAACCGGGGCCGAGGGTCGTGACAGGAAAAGGTGGTATCAGAGCCACTGATCGAGCCACTGATTTAAGCCTATAAATTAAGTATTTAACAAAATACTTAATTTTACTAATTGCTATTTTGTGATTATATGTGATTATTAACTGACTATTTATTAGATACAGTATGGGTAAACAAAAGCTTTCTGCTATCTACCACAAATTAGACACTACAACCACAGAAAAAGGAACCTCTTCCTCCAAACCCCCAGCAGATCTAATGTCACACCCCCGTTTCCACGTGTCACCGGTGGGCCCGGTGTGGGGTACAGTGACGTAGTTGGCATCGTCATAGACAATCAACACAATATAATAATGCACAGCGGAAGCAGAATAGAAACATTTCAACTTTAAATAAAGTGCAATAATAATTATCACAGTAGTTGAAATGGATCCACAGGCGGATCAAATAAAATAAGATAAAAAAAATAGTTCAACAGATAAATTGTCGTCCGAGCTTGCGAGACTATAGTGGACGCTCTTAGGAAACAACCAGCCTATTTCCGTATAGTACCTGCACTTAACCTTTTGGAAAAAATACGTCAGTTTACACTGGTAAATACAAATCGACTGACTCATTTTGAAAATGATTGAAAATTGATTTAAATGCACAAGGCATAAATACTTTTATTAACTTGGGATAATTATATAATATAAACTTGTGAACGATTTACATGCACTCGTATCTTTGGTGGCCCGGGATCTGCTGTCCGGGCTAAGAATTAAATGACACACCACATTAAAGAGTTATACACGTCGGGTGTACGCCTACACCCCGTGCTCTGGTCGTGGCCATCTCGTAAGATAATGCCAAGGATATCCGGGACACGGTCAATAACCCCCCAAAGCCTTTAAGTAAGACAAAACTGTTTAAACGAAGTCGCACAAGCTATTCAAGACTGTACACCTATAAGGTGCAGGACTTGTGCGCCCGATCAAGCGGTATTTTAAATACCGTACCCCAAGCCCGTATAGGGAAAATAAGTCAAAATGTATTTACCTGAGCAAGTATAAGTCACAAATGATAAGTGTTGGTAGCTTTTACCGGGCCTCCTAATCTGGAACAAAGGTTTATAATTAACCTATTAGATTCCTAACGGCCTTTTATTTAAGCTTAAGCTTTGACCGGTTAGTTTTAGGAATGATACGGTTTACGCACGATTAAGCGAAAGACCGGATAGAATGTGATTTAGACCCGACAAGTTTGAATACTTGTATAATATGGGTATACTAAATACATTCTGGATTTTGAAATAAAAATGATATCGTTTGACCCGTTTCGGTCAATTTACGCAAACTAGTTACGTAAACCGAACCGAACGCGAAAAGGGCGATACGGGTAGACCAATGATTCAAATGCAAGTTCCCTGATGTAATATGCTTAGAATATGATATTATATTAGTAAGTTATGTTCTATATTGCCCGGAATAATTTTAAACCCAATTTATGCCTTAGAAGGGCATTTTGGTCATTTAAAAGATAATAAAAGGGTAAAATTAGAAATCTGAGTTTCGGGTCTGGTTCATACAGTAAATATACTTAATATAACATATCATATCAGTAGGGTATGACCCATATATCAAATTTATCATTTAAAACCAAACTATGCACCGTAGGGGCAATTTAGTAATTTCACAAGGGCTAAAAATGCCAAAACTGGAAATCTGAGTTCATATACTTATACTTACTGTTTTTATATGAAAATAAGCTAAACACATCAGTAGGTATAGGTCTTATATGTTTAAAACAAGTATAACGCTCACTATGCGCTTAAAACGCTAAATATGCGATTTAAGGGCGTTTTCGGGTTTTCAAATTAAATCTGAGATTTTTATATTTCCAGAATACTTAAAATAATTTATTCATCATATAAAATCAGTAGAAAAAGGTTTCGGGTCAAAAGGATGTGTAAAACTCATTTTATGGCTAAAACGGTCAAAACCGACATAAGCCGAAATGACTAGGCGATCTAAGATCCGTTCAGCCAAAAATTAATTAAAAATCATCAAAATTCCCAGAATATTATAATACATCAGTTGGTAAAAAGTTTTGTACCAAAACGTGGCCAGAAACGGGTTCTATGCGAAAAGGACCGTTTATGTAAATTTATAATATAGTTTTACGCTAATGGCCATAACTCACAATCTGGACCACCAACTGATCCGAAATTTTCGGTGCAAGTTTATATGTTAGAAATAAAGATTTCTATCCTTTCATTTTTCCAAAAATCCCGTTTTAAATCAAAAAGGGCAAGATAGTCAACTTTATGCATAAACCGGAAACATGCATTCGAATAGGCTAAGCATAGACTCAATCAAAGAAAATTCCAGAAAGTTTAACTAAAATAAAAATAGTCAAAAATACTTTCCAATACAGATCTCGAACATGCATGTACGAATCCGAATCGATAGTCTACGAAATAATCGTTTTACAAGACTTTCGGTTCCGATTCGTGGCTATACTATAGATTGTCGAGTTGATGATGATTAAAACACATTCTTATATGTATTACAAGTTATTTATGATGGTCAATCAGATTGCATGTCATCTATATCATTATTCATGTCATTTTTCACAAAAATCGCTTCTGTTGACTTTTTAGAAATAGGTTTGACTCGACATTTAGCATGCATGTAGTGGGAATCAGAGAGTACCCTTTAGAGGGTTTGTTTCCCACATGAATACCAATCTATAACAAGTTTCAATTCGAGAAATGACTGAAAGAAATCCGTTTAATCAGAAAGTCAAAGCTTATGAACACCCAGTTTGACTTTTACTAATAATCAAAGCAAAAACGGATTATAGAACGAATTGAAAGCTTACAAAGGTCCTATAGATGTTTAGTGAACACTAGAAATCAGCTTTGATGGTCGGATTAGCTCCAGGAAGTCTTGAGAGCCCTTGCAAGTCTTGAGAGTTCTTGTTCCCAATTGTAAATGCTCAAGAATGTGATCAATTTGGATTTAAAGCTGAAATCTTTAGGTTTACTGTAGTCATAGCCATGCATGGCTTATAATTGGAGCATTTGGAGGCGAAACATAGCTGTATTGCACTTAAAATCGGACCCAAATAACCCATTTTTGAAGTTTCTGTCGCTGGGCAACCCACGCGGCCCGCTTGGGCTTTCCCAGGCGGGTCGCCTGACCCCTGGTTCAGCCAAACAAGTTTCCTTTTTGGCAGAAATGGTCCCTGAGCTTGTACGCGATGTTTCGGCTACTTTTCTCGACCCGTAAACCCCCAAACTTGGTTTTTAAGGACCTTAGGACTTTTACCAACATGGTAATGCCCTCGGATAACTTTGCGCTCAACCGAAAAGCCCTGAAATTCGACGTTGACGCTTTTAGTCCCTTAAGTACGGTTTTGGCCATAACTTTCTCATACGTTAACGAAACTTCATGAAATTTTTACCACATATTCTAGTGAGTATATTTTAGCTATACAAAGCTTCGGGTCTGCCAAAAGTTCACTCAGAGGTATAAATTAAACATGTTGACACTTTTGGCCCCTATAGTTTGAAATACTTCACTTTTGTGCAATTTCCGCGTCGTATGATCCATGAACCATCCGTTAAAGGTTATAAACATTATGTAGGGTTATCATAGAGCCTATTTATCCATTGTTGACACTTTGGACCCTTACGTTCCACAGTTTTCACTGTTTGTCACTTTTAGTCCCTCTAAAGTATGTTTTCACATAACGGAACCTTATGACACGTGTCAAGACATTATTGGACGAAATTTTTCGAGGTGTTACATCCTCACCCCCTTAAAAGAAATCTCGACCCCGAGATTTAATCAAACAAATGGGGATATTTTTCTTTCATCGTGGATTCCACTTCCCACGTGTATTCGGGACCTCTACGGGCATCCCACTTGACCTTAACAATAGGCACGTGCTTCCTTCGAAGCTTCTTTACCTGTCGATCCTCAATCGATAAAGGTTTTTCAACAAACTTTAGACTCTCGTCTATGTGTATATCCGCATGCGGTATAACCAGTGAATCGTCAGCGAAACACTTCTTCAAATTACAGATATGGAACACATTATGAATAGCACTAAGCTCTTCAGGCAAGTTTAACTTGTAAGCGACTGCCCCGACACGTTTGATTATCTCGAAAGGTCCTATGTATCTCGGGCTTAGCTTGCCTTTCTTTCCAAATCGCATTACACCTTTCCAAGGCGATACTTTGAGCAATACTTTTTCACCTACATCGAAGTGAAAATCCTTGCGCTTAGGATCCGCATAACTTTTCTGCCTATCCCTGGCAGCTTTCAAACGATCACGGATCTGAACGATCTTGTCTGTCGTCTCAAAGACGATATCTGGTCCAGACAACTGGACATCTCCAACTTCTGCCCAACAAATGGGCGATCTACACTTCCTACCGTATAGGGCCTCAAAAGGCGCAGCCTTTATGCTGGAATGGTAGCTATTGTTGTAGGAGAATTCAATCAGTGGTAAGTTCTTATCCCAACTACCACCTAAGTCGATCGCACATGCTCGAAGCATGTCTTCCAAAGTTTGAATAGTACGCTCACTCTGACCATCAGTCTGAGGATGGTAAGCCGTACTAAAATTCAAACGAGTGCCCAACGACTGTTGGAAACTCTTCCAAAAATGCGACGTATATCTAGTATCCCTATCGGAGATAATAGATATAGGTATACCATGTAGCGCTACTATCTTATCGACGTATAATTGAGCTAACATATCTGAGCTATACGTCTCTTTGATGGGTAGAAAATGAGCTGACTTAGTCAGTCTATCTACTATGACCCATATGGTATCATTTCCCTTTTTCGTCTTTGGCAACTTGGTGATAAAATCCATTGTCACCATTTCCCATTTCCATTTGGGAATTTCAGGTTGTTGGAGCAAACCTGACGGCTTCTGATGCTCGGCCTTGACTTGCGCACAAGTCAAGCATTTGGCCACATACTCGGCCACGGACTTTTTCAAACCAATCCACCAGTAGTTTGATTTCAAATCCTGGTACATCTTATCTGCTCCAGGATGAACGGAATATTTAGAGCTGTGGGCTTCCTGGAGGATAACATCCCGAAGTCCTCCATAAACTGGAACCCATATTCGTCCGTTTAGACGTAGCATTCCATCTTTGTCGTGGGATAACTGCTCCTCAGTTACTCCCAACTTTTCTGCAGGATAGTTAGCTTCCAGCACAGCTTCCTTCTGTGCGGCTAACACCCTTTCATTCAAGTTATTTCTTATTTCAATGCGCTTGGCATTGATTCTGATCGGTTTAACCCTTTCCTTTCTGCTTAAGGCGTCGGCAACCACATTTGCCTTGCCTGGATGGTATCTTATCTCACAGTCATAATCATTGAGAGTTTCCATCCATCGCCTTTGACGCATGTTCAATTCCTTCTGATTGAACAGATGCTGAAGACTCTTGTGATCCGAATAGACTATACACTTGGTTCCATACAAGTAATGTCTCCATAACTTCAAAGCAAATACAACTGCACCCAATTCCAAATCGTGGGTGGTGTAGTTCTTCTCGTGCACCTTGAGTTGTCGAGAAGCGTAGGCAATGACTTTGCCTTTCTGCATGAGTACACAACCCATGCCAGTATGTGATGCATCACAATACACCACAAATTCATCTATACCATCGGGCAACGTCAATACTGGCGCATTGCTCAGCTTCTGCTTCAGAATGTCAAAGGATTCCTGCTGCTTAGGGCCCCAATCAAACTTAATCTTCTTACGGGTCAATGAGGTTAGGGGCGCAGCAATCCTTGAGAAGTTCTCGATAAATCGCCTATAATATCCTGCCAATCCGAGGAAACTGCGAATCTCAGTAGGAGTCTTCGGCTCCTGCCAGTTCATGACTGCTTCTACTTTAGCGGGATCTACTTGGATACCACGCTCGCTTACAACATGTCCAAGGAATTGGACTTCTCGAAGCCAAAATTCACACTTCGAGAATTTGGCATAAAGCTTCTCTTGATGCAAAAGTTTGAGAATACAACGAAGGTGTTTCTCATGTTCAGCTTGGCTCTTCGAGTAGATAAGGATGTCGTCAATAAAGACAATGACGAATTTATCTAGATAAGGTTTGCAGACGCGATTCATGAGATCCATGAACGCGGCTGGTGCGTTAGTGAGCCCAAACGGCATCACTAGGAACTCGTAATGTCCATAACGAGTCCTAAACGCGGTCTTGTGTACGTCTTCCTCCTTGACCTTCAACTGATGATAACCTGACCTCAGGTCAATCTTGGAGAAATAACTTGCTCCTTGCAACTGATCGAACAGATCGTCGATCCTGGGTAACGGATACCTATTCTTGATAGTGACCTTATTAAGCTCACGATAATCGATGCACAGACGCATCGACCCATCCTTCTTCTTAACGAATAAGATTGGCGCTCCCCAAGGAGACGAGCTAGGTCTAATAAAACCTTTGGCTAAAAGCTCATCCAACTGCGTCCTCAACTCCTTCATCTCCGTTGGTGCCAATCGGTATGGTGCTCTTGCTACAGGTGCTGCACCTGGTATGATATCTATCCGAAACTCTACTTGCCTATCCGGTGGCAAACCGGGTAGCTCTTCAGGAAATACTTCAGGATATTCCGAGATAACAGGGATATCCTCAACCTTCGGCTTCGGCTCATCTATGGTAACTTGTGCCATATAAATGACACATCCCTTCTGCATGCATCTGGATGCCTTGAGCATGGACACTTGCTCAGGCAATCCATGCTGGGTATCTCCTTGAATAGTAAGTGACTCACCGGACGGAGTCTTAACTATTACTTGCTTTCTGTTGCACACAATCTGGGCTTGGTTACTCGACAACCAATCCATGCCTATCACTATGTCGAATCCAGCTAACTTAAAGGGAAGCAAGGATAGCGGGAAAGAATGATTCCTAATGGATATAACACATCCATCTAGAACAGTTGAGGCGGTTTCTAAGGTTCCATCGGCTAATTCCACCTCATATTTCACGCTTAAGGTCTTAACAGGAAGGTTTAACAGTTTACAAAACTTATCATCTACAAACGACTTATCAGCTCCTGAATCAAACAAGACTCTAGCAAAAACATCATTTACAAGAAACGTACCGGTAATGACGTTATCGTCAAGGACTGCTTCCTTTGCGTCCATTCTGAAGACTCTCGCATTAGTCTTCTTCCCATCATCAGCCTTCTTCGCATTCTTTGGGCAGTTGGGCCGAATATGCCCTTTCTCGTTGCAACCGAAACAGGTTGCATCCTTCATTTTCTTGCAATCCACAGCTTTATGATCTGTGGACTTGCAGATTCCACATCGTTTTTCCGAAGACTGGGATTTTGTTTCTAACCGACACCTCCCAAAGTGGTGTCTCCTACAAATCTTGCATCTGGGTTTCTCACCCGACTGATGATCACTCTTCCTAGACCCCGACCCTTTTCTGTGGTCGTTGTTCCCTCTATGTCGCTTTTCAGATCTTCGTGAGGTGTCATCCTCACGTTTCCGTTTGTTCTCCTCAGAGCTCTTCATGGCTCTCAATCTAACCACGTCTTGAGTGAGGGAGAGGGATAGATCAGCTACGGATCTAAATGTTGTAGGTCTTGAAGCTTTGACACTTGCTTTTATCTCCGGTGCCAGACCCCCAATAAATCGAGCAATCCTACGCGGCTCCGGGGTCACCAAGTAAGGCACTAAACGAGACAACGTGTTGAACGTAGTAAGATACGCTTGACAATCGAGGTTCTTCATAACTAAGGATACAAAATCCGATTCGATTCGCTCGACCTCGTGCTGCGGACAGAAGTTCTCTTTAATCAGGGCCACAAACTGTTCCCATGACAAACCGTACAGTGTGGCCTTACCGGCAGCTTGTAGGAGTGACTTCCACCATGCTAACGCATCTCCCTTAAATGACTGGGACACGTACTTCACGACGTCCCTATCAGCACACCCGCTGATATCAACCACAGTATCCATCTCATCAATCCACGTCATACAATCGACGGCTCCCTTTTCCCCAGTGAAATCTCTGGGCTTGCAAGATACAAAATACTTGTACGTACAGGACCTGCTGTACGTGTCATGTTTCAGCTTAATCTCCTGCTTTGGGACGCTGCTGTGGTTGGAGGAATGATTATCATCCTCAGCTTTCTTCGGCTCACTCTTTTTAGATGGCGGCTTACTATGAGCCTCAGAATGAGTCTTGGGCTTTGCGTGCGTCACTGTGCGGGTTCTACTCTGAGTACCACTAGATTCCTTGAACTGCCTATCCATAGCTTTGGCAACAACGTTATCTATCAGTGCTTGTAACTCTGCACCGGTAACGTGAATCTTAGCATTATCTGAGTGCTCCCCAGAATGACTGTTGGTTTCCTCCGATTTGGCCATTGTAGCTTTAAGCTACAATAAAGGACAAGGTCTATTTTAGAACCTAACAGTATTATCGTTCTAGACGATTTATTAACCATGGTATCAAGAACCTTAGCAGTTAATTTAATAAATTTCATTCAAGCTCTTATTAGCAATCAAGGAATGAAAATATATATATTGGCACCATAGGCCTAGTCACAAGGACAATCACTAAATTATAAATTTAGATTTTTATAGGATTATAAATTGTATAATTAAACAGATAATCCTTTACTAGACAGAGAGTCATAAACTACAACTGCCACTATATAACATAGTCATAACCCGTAGGTATCAAGCCATTAATAGACTTGTATATAGATAAAATCTGTAGATAATTCTTTTCTTGGCAGGGAGTTATAAACCACAACTGCCACTATATGACATAGTCATAACCCGTAGGTATCAAGTCATTAATAGACTTGTATACAGATAAAATCTGTAGATAATTTATAAAAAAAAGGGGTGGCTTGTGTGATTTTACAGATCACGCTTAGCCAGGAATGTTAACATGTTTTCAGATGTTAACAGGGAGTCGAATCTTTTCAACCAGGTTTTACCATCACAGCCAGGCCTGTTTATAAGGCATTCAAGCTAGGTTATACCTTACTAAGATCCTTATAAAATGGCAAATCAAATAAAAATTGATATTTTCCATTATTTTAATATTATATTCATGCATATAAATAAAATGAGAAATTCAAATTAACCATTTCAAATTTCAAATAAAGTACTAGTACATATTTGCCCTAAACGGGACTTTAATTCAAATACACGAATAACATGCCCGCGCAGGGGCTAAACAAATAACAACAAAAATAAAATAAAGCAAACCCACGCAGGGGTCAACAGAACAGCATACCCACGCAGGGGTAGAATAAGATAGATATACCCACGCAGGGGTAGAGTACAAGGGTAGATGTCCACACAGGGACATGAGTACATGAAATGGTAATCGAAGGATTCAATGATCCTTCTTGCTCTTACCCTTGAGCAAATCAAACACCTTCTTGAACATGCCACTGGTGCGACGGCGATCAGCTCGCATCTCGTGTTGAAACTCACGTCGCATGCTATCAATCCCATGCAGGATTTCCTGAACCTGCGGCGGCGACATCATAGGCGCCGGTGGCGGTGGCGGGTACTGCTGCGGCTGCGGTGGCTGGTACGGCTGCGGCTGCGGTGGCTGCTGGTAACCCGGAGGGTAACCAAAAGTAGACTGCCCAGCAGTCCAAGTGTCTCCCAATGGACCACTAGGAGGGAGTGAGCTGTAGTTCACAGCTTGCCAGTAAGGGTCTCCCGTGTAATCATAACCCTGAGGGAATACATGCTCGAACGGGTTGAACTGAGCGGCACTAGCATAAGCCGGAATCGGCTCTCCAAAGTTCTGCGGCGGCAGAGGCGGGATCGGTACAGAAGTAACCTCCGATACGGGATGCTGAGACTCCCCTGTCTCGGACTCCCCGGGAAGAGACGTGTAGCGGCTGCTACCAACATGTGGAGGGGTGCCTATGCGAATCCCTCCGCGCGTAGACATGCGCGCATTCCTCCTTGGCCTCTGAGGCGGAGGAGGTAAAACTGGTGGCGGCGGTGGTGACGGAGTGATCACGTCACGCCACAGGGCCTCAGATAGGTCCTGCGGTAAAGGCGGCTGCTGCTGAAGCTGCTGCTGCGAGTGGTGCTGCGAGTGCACCGGTGAAACCTGGTGAGACTGGAGCATCGGAGAGTTGTGGCTGGGGGTGAAATACCAATCATGCTGCTTAAATCTCTCCTGAAAGCTGTCCCCACCATTGTAGGGTGATCCCCTAAATGGCGACCCATCCGATATCTCAATCGGATGGTTAGGCGTACCTGATGGCGGTAGCGAGGGGTCCATATCCTCGTCGACGTCCATCTCGTGACCACCAGAAAAGTGGTCCTCCGGTCCAAGTGGGTTATGACCCACTGGCTCATCCACAAAAGCATTAGGGTCATATAAACCCTGGTAGACTGGCGCTGGATACTGGTGCGGTGACTGATGCAAAGGTATGTAGGATCCATGCGAACCATGGGGCCCATTCTCCGAGTGGGGCCCAAACGAGTGGGGTAAAGACGGTGAAGTGCTGGCGGATACCGAGTGTCTAGCAGGCTCGGCGAAAGACCTCCAAAGGTCGTTGGCGGCTGTGTTGTGCGTGGCGGATGGTGCTCGCCTATGTGAGGGCCCTGCCTCATGGTCGTGAGACGTAGCAAATTCTCCTCGACCTCTCATTCGTGGCGGCATAGTGATCCTGTCAAAAGTCAAACAAGTTGCACAACAAAATATATAAGACAATGCAAAATAATAAAAATAAATTAAACGAAATGTTGAACATTTCCTAAGTTCTTTGTCTAGACTCGAAAATCGAGGAATGTGCAATTGTGTAACTGAGATTAAACACATTAGGATAGTATTTAATTCACTCAGCGTTGGCTCTGATACCAACCTGTCACACCCCCGTTTCCACGTGTCACCGGTGGGCCCGGTGTGGGGTACAGTGACGTAGTTGGCATCGTCATAGACAATCAACACAATATAATAATGCACAGCGGAAGCAGAATAGAAACATTTCAACTTTAAATAAAGTGCAATAATAATTATCACAGTAGTTGAAATGGATCCACAGGCGGATCAAATAAAATAAGATAAAAAATAGTTCAACAGATAAATTGTCGTCCGAGCTTGCGAGACTATAGTGGACGCTCTTAGGAAACAACCAGCCTATTTCCGTATAGTACCTGCACTTAACCTTTTGGGAAAAATACGTCAGTTTACACTGGTAAATACAAATCGACTGACTCATTTTGAAAATGATTGAAAATTGATTTAAATGCACAAGGCATAAATACTTTTATTAACTTGGGATAATTATATAATATAAACTTGTGAACGATTTACATGCACTCGTATCTTTGGTGGCCCGGGATCTGCTGTCCGGGCTAAGAATTAAATGACACACCACATTAAAGAGTTATACACGTCGGGTGTACGCCTACACCCCGTGCTCTGGTCGTGGCCATCTCGTAAGATAATGCCAAGGATATCCGGGACACGGTCAATAACCCCCCAAAGCCTTTAAGTAAGACAAAACTGTTTAAACGAAGTCGCACAAGCTATTCAAGACTGTACACCTATAAGGTGCAGGACTTGTGCGCCCGATCAAGCGGTATTTTAAATACCGTACCCCAAGCCCGTATAGGGAAAATAAGTCAAAATGTATTTACCTGAGCAAGTATAAGTCACAAATGATAAGTGTTGGTAGCTTTTACCGGGCCTCCTAATCTGGAACAAAGGTTTATAATTAACCTATTAGATTCCTAACGGCCTTTTATTTAAGCTTAAGCTTTGACCGGTTAGTTTTAGGAATGATACGGTTTACGCACGATTAAGCGAAAGACCGGATAGAATGTGATTTAGACCCGACAAGTTTGAATACTTGTATAATATGGGTATACTAAATACATTCTGGATTTTGAAATAAAAATGATATCGTTTGACCCGTTTCGGTCAATTTACGCAAACTAGTTACGTAAACCGAACCGAACGCGAAAAGGGCGATACGGGTAGACCAATGATTCAAATGCAAGTTCCCTGATGTAATATGCTTAGAATATGATATTATATTAGTAAGTTATGTTCTATATTGCCCGGAATAATTTTAAACCCAATTTATGCCTTAGAAGGGCATTTTGGTCATTTAAAAGATAATAAAAGGGTAAAATTAGAAATCTGAGTTTCGGGTCTGGTTCATACAGTAAATATACTTAATATAACATATCATATCAGTAGGGTATGACCCATATATCAAATTTATCATTTAAAACCAAACTATGCACCGTAGGGGCAATTTAGTAATTTCACAAGGGCTAAAAATGCCAAAACTGGAAATCTGAGTTCATATACTTATACTTACTGTTTTTATATGAAAATAAGCTAAACACATCAGTAGGTATAGGTCTTATATGTTTAAAACAAGTATAACGCTCACTATGCGCTTAAAACGCTAAATATGCGATTTAAGGGCGTTTTCGGGTTTTCAAATTAAATCTGAGATTTTTATATTTCCAGAATACTTAAAATAATTTATTCATCATATAAAATCAGTAGAAAAAGGTTTCGGGTCAAAAGGATGTGTAAAACTCATTTTATGGCTAAAACGGTCAAAACCGACATAAGCCGAAATGACTAGGCGATCTAAGATCCGTTCAGCCAAAAATTAATTAAAAATCATCAAAATTCCCAGAATATTATAATACATCAGTTGGTAAAAAGTTTTGTACCAAAACGTGGCCAGAAACGGGTTCTATGCGAAAAGGACCGTTTATGTAAATTTATAATATAGTTTTACGCTAATGGCCATAACTCACAATCTGGACCACCAACTGATCCGAAATTTTCGGTGCAAGTTTATATGTTAGAAATAAAGATTTCTATCCTTTCATTTTTCCAAAAATCCCGTTTTAAATCAAAAAGGGCAAGATAGTCAACTTTATGCATAAACCGGAAACATGCATTCGAATAGGCTAAGCATAGACTCAATCAAAGAAAATTCCAGAAAGTTTAACTAAAATAAAAATAGTCAAAAATACTTTCCAATACAGATCTCGAACATGCATGTACGAATCCGAATCGATAGTCTACGAAATAATCGTTTTACAAGACTTTCGGTTCCGATTCGTGGCTATACTATAGATTGTCGAGTTGATGATGATTAAAACACATTCTTATATGTATTACAAGTTATTTATGATGGTCAATCAGATTGCATGTCATCTATATCATTATTCATGTCATTTTTCACAAAAATCGCTTCTGTTGACTTTTTAGAAATAGGTTTGACTCGACATTTAGCATGCATGTAGTGGGAATCAGAGAGTACCCTTTAGAGGGTTTGTTTCCCACATGAATACCAATCTATAACAAGTTTCAATTCGAGAAATGACTGAAAGAAATCCGTTTAATCAGAAAGTCAAAGCTTATGAACACCCAGTTTGACTTTTACTAATAATCAAAGCAAAAACGGATTATAGAACGAATTGAAAGCTTACAAAGGTCCTATAGATGTTTAGTGAACACTAGAAATCAGCTTTGATGGTCGGATTAGCTCCAGGAAGTCTTGAGAGCCCTTGCAAGTCTTGAGAGTTCTTGTTCCCAATTGTAAATGCTCAAGAATGTGATCAATTTGGATTTAAAGCTGAAATCTTTAGGTTTACTGTAGTCATAGCCATGCATGGCTTATAATTGGAGCATTTGGAGGCGAAACATAGCTGTATTGCACTTAAAATCGGACCCAAATAACCCATTTTTGAAGTTTCTGTCGCTGGGCAACCCACGCGGCCCGCTTGGGCTTTCCCAGGCGGGTCGCCTGACCCCTGGTTCAGCCAAACAAGTTTCCTTTTTGGCAGAAATGGTCCCTGAGCTTGTACGCGATGTTTCGGCTACTTTTCTCGACCCGTAAACCCCCAAACTTGGTTTTTAAGGACCTTAGGACTTTTACCAACATGGTAATGCCCTCGGATAACTTTGCGCTCAACCGAAAAGCCCTGAAATTCGACGTTGACGCTTTTAGTCCCTTAAGTACGGTTTTGGCCATAACTTTCTCATACGTTAACGAAACTTCATGAAATTTTTACCACATATTCTAGTGAGTATATTTTAGCTATACAAAGCTCCGGGTCTGCCAAAAGTTCACTCAGAGGTATAAATTAAACATGTTGACACTTTTGGCCCCTATAGTTTGAAATACTTCACTTTTGTGCAATTTCCGCGTCGTATGATCCATGAACCATCCGTTAAAGGTTATAAACATTATGTAGGGTTATCATAGAGCCTATTTATCCATTGTTGACACTTTGGACCCTTACGTTCCACAGTTTTCACTGTTTGTCACTTTTAGTCCCTCTAAAGTATGTTTTCACATAACGGAACCTTATGACACGTGTCAAGACATTATTGGACGAAATTTTTCGAGGTGTTACATCTAAAAGAAGGATTTTTTGTTCGTAAAGCAAATTATGAAAATCCTCTTACCCCAGAGAAAAGAAATTCAATTCTTAGGAAGGGTCAGGAGAAAATAAAGAAACCCCAAGCCAAGAAAGTGAGGTTTAATCCAGAAATCCAGGAATTTGTTACTAGTCCACCTTGGGAGGACGAATTAGATGAAAAATGGGCAAATCTCTATATGCTAGCCACCATAGCTGAAAATGCAAACCTCTAAAATACCAATAGGCCTAATCTAGTGGAAAATCACTACTCCGTAAATAAATAAATCAAAACCTAGTGTGTTCTTTTTCCTGATTATCCTTTGTATAAATTGGTATGCAATAAAACTTCAATGTTTATTTGTTAAAATTTGTTCCAAAGTTTTAACTTAACATTTTGTGCATTTTGCATATATGCTATCCAGCATGAATGAGATATCGGAAGCATTCCAGAATCTCAACCTCTACCCAGTACCAATTGAAGTCTCCCATGACTTTACTGGTTACATTGCTGACATAGAGGAACCCCTGGAATTCCAAGCTCCACCGCTGGAAAAAGCTAAACCTAAAAAGAGAAGAAGATATGTAGGATGGAGAAAAGTACGCAGGAAGAAGCCAGCACTAGGAGACTTCCTAAAATAGAAAATCCTGTGAGCAAAGGAAAAGAAATAGAAACTGGAGAGAGTTCCAAACAAGCAGAAATAGAAATAAGGGAAGATATTAAGCAAAAGGGAATAGAGATCGGAGAAAGCTCTAAACAACCTGAGGAGATCACATTCCAAGATGAAATAGATCGTCTACTGGCGAATTGTGATGTCATAGAACCTATCAACAATAATCTCTACTCTTACCCTGCCACAGCCCAATTCCCAATAAACTTAGAACCAGCTATTCCAGACCCACTCATCCACACCCGACCTTTAGGCCAAATGGAAGAGTGGTGGACAAATGATTGGCAATTCCAAAATATGATCAATAGTCCCTATACTTTACTTCCTCAAGTTGATCCAGAACCTATCCCCAACCCGCCAATGAGTTATGAAAACCTGGCCGAACTTCATCAGTTTGGTGAAGAACTGATAGGTACAGGGAATAGGATCCGGGAAATAGGGGAACAAATCTCTTGGAAGTATGACGAGAGGGAGCGTCACTACTGAACTGCCAGTTGATCAAAGAAAAGTGGGGTTGGAAAGTCTGTTTGTATAATAATAGTAATAAGTGAAATCTAACTCTGTAAAATGGGCAATAAAACATTGTAAGAAAGATAGTATGTATTGACGTCTATATAATCTATCAAAGTAGAAGCCGAGAAAATCGACAATTTTGGTTATAGCTATGTGTTGTAAGGTTTTATGTGTTTATGTGTAATTGCTTTGTTATATTTAACTAGCAATTATTTGACACTAATAAATTACACTCATACCAATTATCAGATGGAAAATGCTAGTAATGAACCAGTTAATGAAGAGAATCAATCTGAGCAAAATCAGGAAAACCAATACATGACTAGACAAGATATTGAAAATATCATCACTCAAGGGATAGCTAATGCTATTCCTGCAATCATGGCTACTGCTCAGAAACCTGATGAACCACAACAAATCATTCCTAGTAAACGTACCCAGGAAGACAATTTTAGCCATAGTGTAAATGGAGGCGGCAATCATGACAATAATAATCCACGACAGGCTCCACCTCCTAAGAAAATGAAAGCTGCAACGCCTGGTTGCACTTACAAGGAATTTCTTGCTTGCAAAGCTGCTGAATTTGCAGGTAACGAAGGAGCAACTGCAGTACTACGTTGGTTGGAGAAAACCAAAGCAGTAATTGCAATAAGTAAATGTGCCGAAGAAGATCAAGTTATGTATGCGTCGAATTTGTTCAAAGAAGGGGCGTTAGAGTGGTGGAACACTGTATTGCAAGCAAAATGAAGAAGGGTGGCCTATGCAATGAACTGGGAAGAATTTAAGAGTCTTGTAGAAAGAAAATTCTGTCCCGAATACGAAAAGGAACAAATGGCAAACAAGTTCCTGAATCATCATATGATAGGCGTAGATTGTCGGGGATATACTTCGACATTATTCGAATATGCGAGAGTGGTACCTACCCTGGCTTCGCCGGAACCGGTACTCATTTCCCGTTATATTTGGGGATTAATCGGAGAAATCCGTAACATCGTTAAGGCTGCGAGACCACGCACTATTGACGACGCTGTGGAGTTAGCTAATACCTTAACCGATGAACTGGTACGCACAAGAGAAGAAGATCGAAAGAAGGAATTGGCTCAGAAGATTACCCAAGGATTTCGTGTGGGTAATACTAAGAAAAGAGGAACAGGGCAGTCCTCAACACCTCCTTTCTGCAGAAATTGCAAGAAGAAACACTATGGACAATGCAATATAATCTGCAACTTTTGCAAGGCAAGAGGCCATCGTGAAGAAGACTGCAGAAGGAAAACAAGAATTTGTTATAACTGCAGAGAAACGGGACATTTCCAATCTGAATGTCCTAAGTTAGCCAAACCAGCAGACAATAAAGCCAAACAAGCCGACGGAGCTACTAAGAAAAATGCACGAGCATTCCAGTTGACCACTCAAGAAGCTGAACTCATCCCAGATGTGATAGCTGGTACGTTCCTAGTTCACGACGTGTTTGCAAAAGTATTATTTGACTCTGGTGCAAACCAAAGTTTTATTAATACTTCATTCTGCCAAGCTCTTAATTTACCATTAACTACCCTTAGGCAGATTTTTACGGTCGAAACCGCAGAAGGGAATTCTGTTAACATAGACAAAGTTTTGCAAAAAGGAAAAATAGAACTATTAGGCCATAAGTTTTCTGCAAATTTGTTACCTATGAAATTAGCCGGATTCGATGTGGTATTAGGAATGGATTGGTCAACCATGCTCGAATCCTATGTGATAAGAATTCCGTAGAAATTCGTACCCCCACGGGAGAGGTGATTTTGATTACAGGAGATAGACCTCGAAAGCCACTGAAATTCATATCAGTAATGAAATTGGCTAGTTATTCGAGAAAACAAGAAATGGTGTATATGATTCTGTAATCATTAACGCTAAAAGTAAGGAACTGCAGGACATCCCTGTAGTCTCAGAATACCCAGATGTCTTTCCGGAAGAATTACCTGGGTTACCACCCGATAGAGAGGTAGAGTTTAGAATTCATCTAATTCCGGGTACTACACCAATAGCGAAAGCACCTTATCGATTAGCACCTACCGAAATGCTAGAATTGAAAAATCAGTTAGATGAATTACTAAGCAAAGGATTTATACAACCTAGTTCATCCCCTTGGGGTGCACCAGTGTTGTTTGTGAAAAAGAAGGATGGATCGATGAGAATGTGTATCGATTATAGAGAATTAAATAAGGTTACAATTAAGAATCGATACCCACTACCTAGGATTGATGACCTTTTTGATCAATTGCAAGGAGCTAGGTATTTCTCTAAGATAGACTTAAGATCTGGATATCACCAACTGAAGGTACAAGAGGAGGACATACCTAAAACTGCTTTCAGAACTAGGTATGGTCATTATGAGTTTACAGTCATGCCCTTTGGATTAACGAATGCACCCGCAGCAATCATGGACATGATGAATAGGATCTGTAAACTATACTTGGATAAATTTGTGATCGTTTTCATCGACGATATACTTATTTATTCCAAAAGCCAGAAGGAACATTGCGAGCACCTACATGTACTCTTAACTTTATTAAGAAAAGAAAAGCTCTATGCCAAATTCTCGAAATGTGAATTTTGGCTGCAAGAAGTGCAATTCTTAGGTCATGTGGTAAATCACGAAGGAATTCATGTAGATCCTGCTAAAATAGAAGCAATCACTAAATGGAAGGTCCCACAAATAGCTATGGTTATTAGAAGTTTTCTAGGCTTAGCTGGATACTACAGAAGATTTATTAAGGATTTCTCTAAAATAGTTGTACCCTTGACTAAGTTGACCTGTAAAGCCGTTAAGTTTGAATGGGGACCTAGACAAGAAGAAGCTTTTAAGATTTTAAAACACCGACTGACGAATGCTACAATTTTAGCCTTACCCGAAGGAATAGAAGATTTCAAAGTGTATTGTGATGCCTCAAGGTTAGGATTTGGATGTGTGTTGATGCAACGCAAGAAGGTAATTGCGTATGCCTCTAGGCAGTTGAAAAAGCATGAAGAGAATTATACGACTCATGACTTAGAATTAGGAGCCATAATTTTTGCCCTTAAGATCTGGAGACATTATCTGTATGGAAGTAAGTTTACTGTTTATACAGATCATAAAAGCTTAAGGTACATATTTGGGCAAAAAGAGTTAAATATGAGACAAAGAAGATGGATGGAAATCCTAAATGATTACGACTGTGATATTCAATATCACGAAGGAAAGGCAAACGTAGTCGCGGATGCCTTAAGTCGTAAGTATCATGAGAAGCAAAAGCGAGTCCGTGCTCTTAGATTAAATCTACAAATAGATTTAATGGAACAATTAAAGGAAATTCAGGAAACAGCAATCAAGGACGAAGCAGAAGGAATGAAAGGTTACATTAAATAACTAGAACAAGGAAATGATGGAATTTGGAAATTCCACAAGAAACGAATTTGGGTACCTAAACAGGGAGAATTAAGAAATAAGATTTTAGAAGAATCTCATAAATCTAGGTATACTGTACATCCAGGAAATAATAAGATGTACCAAGATTTAAGGAAGAATTTCTGGTGGATAGGTATGAAAAAGGATATAGCCGAATACGTATCTAAGTGTTTAACCTGTTCCCAAGTTAAAGCCGAACATCAGAAACCTTCAGGACTACTACAACAATTGGAAATTCCTGTATGGAAATGGGAACTCATAACAATGGATTTTGTTACTAAGTTACCCAAAACCATAAAAGGTAATGATGCGATTTGGGTAATTGTGGACCGATTAACCAAATCAGCTCACTTCCTACCAATGAAAGAAACCTTTAGCATGGAAAGGTTAGCAAAGTTGTATGTAGATGAAATCGTATCCTTACATGGAGTTCCGCTCTCCATTGTATCAGATAGGGATAGTCGTTTCACTTCCCATTTCTGAACTAGTTTCCAGAAAGCAATGGGAACCCGACTAAATCTGAGTACTGCATATCATCCACAAACCGACGGACAAAGTGAAAGGACGATACAAACTTTGGAAGAGATGCTTCGAGCATGTGTAATAGATTTTGGTGGTAATTGGGATAACCATTTACCTTTAATTGAATTCTCCTATAATAATAGTTATCATTCAAGCATTGAAACTGCTCCATTCGAGGCACTGTATGGACGCAAGTGCAGAACTCCAGTATGTTGGGCAGAAATAGGAGAAAATCAACTATCAGGTCCAGAAATCGTACAAGAAACTACTGACAAGATAACTCAGATCAAGGAAAGACTGAAAACGGCTCGAGATCGTCAGAAGAGCTATGCAGACAATCGTCGCAAACCATTATAATTTCAAGTCGGAGACAAAGTACTATTGAAAGTTTCTCCTTGGAAAGGAGTAGTACGATTTGGTAAGAAAGAAAAACTGAGTCCAAGGTATGTCGGACCATTCCCAGTGATACAACGAATAGGACCAGTTGCTTATCGCTTACAACTACCAGAAGAACTAGCTGGAGTACATGATGTATTTCATGTATCCAATCTCAAGAAATGTTTATCAGACGAATCCCTGGTAGTACCTCTTCAAGATATAGAGGTAAACGAAAAACTAAAATTCATAGAAAAACCACTACAAATCGAAGATAGAAAAGTCAAGTTTCTCAAGCACAAACGACTAGTGTTGGTCAAAGTCAAATGGAATTCAAAGAGAGGACCAGAATACACTTGGGAGCTGGAATCAGAAATGAAGCGCAAATATCCTCATTTATTCCAATAAATCTCGAGGACGAGATTTTTTTAAGGTGGGGAGGATGTAACAACTCTCACTAAAAAATAATACTTAGAATAATAATTATCTATTAAGGAAACCCTAATTGAGACATCCAAGTGATTCTGCATTAACCCTAAAATTTTCAGAAAAATCGGATTCAAGATCAGGGCCCCTAAAACTCAAGGGGGGTAAACCCTAGTTGACGGTTATCCAAATTACTCGTTGTCAAAATTTTAAATTATAAATCTGTCAACTCAGCATAGCTAGTCCCGAACCTGGCTAGCCTATAATTAGACTGCTTCCCTTACGGACCGTAAGGGAAGTGGCATACGGTCCGTAAGAGTGTCCAAAAATCAGTATAAATAGCAGACATTGGGACTTGCATTCTGTTGTTAGTTTGACGAAGAAATTCGTTGTGTATAGTATGTTATAAGCAGAAACAATCCATAACACACACAATCATGAGTGCTGCTCAAATTGAGCTTGTACTTTAATTATTCGTCGTGATTTCGACTTGAATATTTGAGTGCTGTTTGAATTCGGACTATGCTCTGTTATTCGTCGTGAATCCGTTGAATTATTAAGTATTGCACTTGTAAATCATTGTGAGGGTTTAATCTCGTGAATTGTCGTAACTGCTGTATTAGTTACTAACCCGTTTGTGTGTGTGCATTATTGTTAAATTAGGTTAATCAAGGCAAATCAGTAGGCTTGTACTTTGCTCGTAAATTCTGCAATGTGAGTCATTCTCTTTTTATCAACTGTTTTACAAAACTCCAAGTTATTTTCAAAGTTATAATTACAGGGATTAAGTCTTTGTAATCACCAAGTTACAGCCGGTATGTGGGGTTTTGTATACATTACTTGTTTCCCGTCACACTTGGACAAACGGGTGGCCAAGGGGTGATCTGACCACAGTCACAGACACCATTGGACAAATGGGCTAGCCAATGGATGGTCGAATGACAAATACTGTGGGTAGTTGGTTTGATATCAGAAACATTGTAATCGCTCTTAATACTGTGAATTATAACAAAAGTAATGTTTTCAGTAAACTGAATGATTCACTCAGTATTTCCCCGCTGACAAAACCTTTTCCAAACATGTTTCAGGTGATCTGTTGTGATCCAAGGAAAGTACCGTGAAGCACTACAAGCTCAGAGAAGTGGCTCAATGTGAATAAATAAAGAAACATGTTTTGAGAAATAAAGATTTCCGTGTGAAATCATCTTATTGTAAATTATGGGATTTTATCCTTAAAACTTTATGTAATATATTAAACGGGCATTTTTTAGTATTAAAAGATCCTGTGTTAAAAGACTTCCGCTGTCACCTAAATTAAATACCACGGGTTTCCTGTCCCACGGCTCTTGAACCAGGTCAAACCGGGGCCGAGGGTCGTGACAAGAACCTTCACCTCTTCTACCATCTTTTTCAACTCTTCTTCTTTCCTCTTCTTCATTTCTACCACCTTTGGCAGACTTGCTTCAAAAATTTCTTTTATTTTGTTCATCAACTCAGCTTCATACCCTTTTTCAGACAACCTTCTTGTGTTATAAGTTCTCTCATATGGGAACAGATTTATTACTGCATCAAAATCAACCTTTGACGGATCAACCATTGGATTACCCTGTGGATCCATGTAACATTCCAGTTCAGCATTCCATCTCTTGGCTCTCTATGCTTCTTTGAATGGTTCTCTCAACTTACTAATCTCATATCGAGCACTATCTTTACGCCACCATTCATCATAAGCAACATCGGCTACAAATGCATGTCCAACATAATCTTCTTCGGGAAGAATTTGACTCCAGTCATAACCTTCATCGTCATGAATAACCACCATCGCCCTAGATTTTTCTTTTGACGATCCTTCATCGATCTGTTTTTTATTTGCATTTGATGATCCCCTGGTGCGATGATAAATTGCTTTCTTATAATAATCATCTCTGAATGGATTCGTGGGTTCGTCAGTTTCCCTGTTTGTACACTCTTTCTTGAAGTGTCCTTTCTGTTTGCATTTGAAACAGGTAACTTTTGACTTATCAAACCCCAATTTCGAATCAGCAGATCCTAAAGACGATCTTCCAGTGATCTCCATGAAGCGTTATGCTCTCCTCATTATGCTAGCCATGCACCATTTAATATCCGTTAGCTCCATCTCCTCTGGATCGATCTGATCATAATCTTCTTTTGTCATTTTTGGGTTTCCAACTTTTCCCGCGATCAGACTCTCGTACGATTCCAGGACGAATGCTAAGAACACCATTTATTGCTTGGCAACTTCAGCATTCAGACTTTGAGAGTTTTTTAGATCTATGGCGATATTGCAATTGACTATGTTTGGATTTGATGAGTTTGAACCAATTGAATGATAACCCGAATCTCTTGAAGAACTTTGCTGAGGTGAATCTTTTGAGCTTCCAACACTAAATCCCGATTTTGACTTTTGATCAAACATGTTTCCTTTGTAATACAGCTCCACATTCTGTTGGTATGATGTGTTGTTGACTTTATTGGTTTTTCTGATCTCCAATTCATGGCTTTCTAGTCTTTCAATCAACAAATCAACTGTAAGATCCTCAGACTTGATTGTATTCTTCAACATCAAAGCATAATATTGCCAATCCATTTCATCTGGCAACGAGTTAAACAATTTGTCGACTAACTCTTCTTGAGAGTATACAATCCCATGTCTCGCCAGTTCCAACTTCAAGTGCCCAAACCTCTCAGTCATTTGACAAACTGATTCATTCTTTAAACAACCAAATAAATCAAACTATTTTCTTAGCAATTTCTTTTTGTTTTTCATTATTTCTACACTTCCCAAACATTTTCTTTCTAGAGCTTCCCATAAACCCTTAGATGTTTTCTCATGTTCAAGTAGTGAAATAATGTCTTCTCTCACTGATTGATGTAACAATGTGATCATTTTGTTTTCAGCTACAACATTTTTTACATCTATTTCTGTGAACTCTTCTTCGGTTAATAACTCACCTCCTTCTTTTCCTGGTTCTTTATATTCCTGTTTTAATTTTAACCAACTTTCAGGTGCAAACGCTTTTACCCAACCCTCAAACCGATTTTTCCACCAGTTTTCATTAATTTCGGTGGTTTCTGTAGGTTTCCATACATATTATCATACTTCAAATTATCTGAAATCTCTTTCGAATAATTTCTTGTTTCGGATCTTCTCTCGGATGATTCTGAAGTGAAAGCGTTGTAAAACGTGTTGTAAAATTCTTCACCGCTGCTCGACATCTTCAAATAATTTCTTGAAATTTGCACTTTGTAAATCACCGTGAATCACCTGCAAGTAAACAAACAAACGATCAGTTTAAAGATTTATCCAACAACCTGAATCGGACAGGAGGTTGATCGATCGGACAGTATGCTGGTCGATCGGATAGGTTGCTTTTTCATTTTCAATTTTCTTCTCTTCAAAAACTGATTTTTTATTTTCTAAAATTTTTATTTGATTTTGAAAATCTGTTTCTTTTTCTTTTAACACTTTATTTTCTAATTTTATCCAAGAAACATCTTTTTTTCAATTTTAATCTTTTCAAAATCTTTTTCAACTTTCAAATTTTCATTTTCTAAAAATGTTATCTTATTTTGAAATTCTTTTTCTTTTTCTTATAAAATTTTGTTTTCCAATGTCAAACTCTCCACATCCTTCAAGAGTTTGACATTATCTGCTTCGAATTTTTCGCATTTTGAGCACACAACTTCACATTTTGAAGTTTCATCCTTCTTGGATTCTTCAATCTTTGACATTCCTGCAAGAAAAATTTTAACCATATCAGCAGGATTCAAATCTCCATTTAAAAAACAACCTCTCTTGAAATCGTATTTCATTCTATTTCTTACACTAAGACCATTTCTAATTCTTTTGATTATTTCAAGAATCACATCCAAACTTATATATTCTGAACTTTTTTCTAACTCTTTCATTAACTCTTTCTTTTTCTCCTCAGTTTCACAATTGTATGTTCTAAGCTCTCTGATGAAGTCACCTAGACTAAACTTTGAGAACCTAGAATCCTTTTTTAGTTTACACAAAAATTCATCCCATTCTGAAGGTAATGCATCTGCAAATTTAGATATCTGTTCAGCATCTGATATCTTTATCTCATGCATTCTCAAACCCTTAAGTAATTCATCATATCGCTTTTTCATATCATTAAAGTTCTCATATTTCCTACACGTAAAATATTCAAATCTTTCAACCATAACTTCCTTTTTCACATCATAATACCAACTATTCTAATTGTTTGATCTTTCAAGTTTAACGTTTTCCTTTTCGTCAAACATTTTGATCACAATTTCTTTGTTAAATGACTTGATTCAAAAATTGTTTTTAAGTTCAAAGTCCACAAAATTTCAACTTCTTGTAGGACCGGTTTTGACTCTGAAACGATTGCGTAACGACACGTTCGACGTGCGGAATCCGTGAACGTGCGTGATCGAACACAAAAACGTACAATTTAACGTGATTCTTTTTTTATCAATATGACGATTACAAAGCACCGGGAATCACGTACGAAGACTTTCTCTCACTAGTTTCTCTCTCTAAGCACCAAGCTCCAAGTCTTCTAATGACCAAAAGTCTCAAAACTAAACCCTAAGGCTCCTATTTATAGGCACAAGTCATAAGGGATTTCCCCTTATTTACAAGATTGCCACCTTGCCCTTTTTCCTAAATATTACATCATAAAGTCTATTTTACTTCTATTTCGGCTACGGTTTTGATTGACGGAGGCGATAGACATTACTGCACTAACACCTTAAACCTAAAACACGCTAAAAAAACCTCACCGCTCTCTTCTTCACCTTCTTCTTCCTGCTTTCCAGAAACCCTAAACCTAAAACACGCTAAAACACCCAGCCGCTCTCTTCTTCACCTTCTTCCTGCTTTCCAACAGAAAGCATCAGGGGAATCCGAATTTTTCGCCGGAAATCGTCGTCGGAGTCGCAACAGACATGTGTTTTCTTCTTTTTTTTAAGCTTATTTGTTCAATTTTCACTTCTTTTGGTTGGGCCTATCGATATTCTCTTTGAGATAACCGATATCAGAAGTACAAAATATCGGCGATATATCGGTATATGTCACCGATATTATCGCTAGGGATGAGCAAAATGGACCCGGTACTGGTACCGAACCGGTACCGAACCAGTACCGGTACCAAATTTACCAAACCGGGTACCTTTTCGGTACCGATTCGGTACCAACTTTTAACATTTTCGGTACCGGTCCGGTACGGTACCGGTTCAGTACCGGTTTTTACCCTCAAATACCGGTACCAAACCGTACCGAACCAGGTATATTCGGTACTGGTACCGGTACCCACTTTTGAGGATTTTCGGTACCGGTTCTTTCGGTACCGGCACCGGTTCGGTACCGGACGGTACCGAGCTCATCCCTAATTATCGCCACCGAGATTATTACCGATTTTTCAAACCGATATGCCAGCCAAGGTCCGATAACCGATATATCGGTGAGATATCACCGATATATCGCCGAGATTGACTGCATATGGTTATTCAAAGCATTACAATATACTTTGATGTGACATGATTATGCACTCACACACATTTATACTTTCACATGTGTTGTGCTGTAATAATATGAATATATAGAATCAAAAGGAGGCATGGCTTCACAGTTCACATGTCCATCTCTGTCAAAAGAAGTCAAATTATGTAACTTTAAAAATAGTTTCTGCCATCATGTACTATATGTATGTATCAATAACTTATAAACCTAAAAGATAAAAAAAAAAAGAATATTGGATTTTAATAATCTCAACTATTCGTTGTTGGCCGTCAATAGTCCCAACTTCAAAAATAACCACTGACAGTCCCAACTAGTCATATTGGCCACCAATGGACCCTGACTAATTTGTTATATCAATTGCATAACAATTATCATTGTATTTATATATTTGATCGAATGATTGATGAATCTACATCTCTAATAAAGCAAACCATTGGGGGACACATGTCACCCTATGGTTGATGCCAAATAAGCGGCCACATAAGCATACATGTGGCATATCTCAAATGAGAGGACATGTGGCATTGCTCTAAGGGCTGGAATGGTTTTGCATCCTATGTACGATTCATTACTCTCTCTCTATCTCATTCTCATTCTTATTAATCGTTCAATCCATACTCTTACACCATACTCTTCATTCTTACCCTAATTCCCCCCCCCCCCTCTCTCTGGCGAACACGGCGACGAAGATCTATCCAAGAGTTTCGATCAACATTCATCGGATTTGAAGACTCTAAATCGACGGTAATGTCTAATTTGTGGTTCGATTATTCTTTTTTGTTGTTTCATTCGTCTGATTTCGTTAATGGTCTAATGTTAGTTAGGGTTTTAATCAATGATTTGACGATCGATTATTGTATGTTTTGATTTGTAGGGTTTTAATCGACGATTTGATGTTGTTTCATTCTTTTTTGTTATTTCATTCGTCTGATTTCGTTAAAGGTCTAATGTTAGTTAGGGTTCATTCATCTGTATTCTTTGATTTTCTTTTATAATCGATAGATTCTTCCGATTTCGTTAATGATTGAATGTTATTTATGTCTTTTAATCGATGGTTATAGTGTGGTTCAACTATTAGGATTTTTTTTTTCAAAGTTGTTCACGATTCTGTTGTTTTCTTTTCTGATTACAAACTCTAAATCCATTGTTCTTTATTGAAGCTTAAAGATCTGCCGTATTTTCCAGTTGAAGACTTTGATAGGTTAGTAGATGGTGGTGTCATGGTCTTCTTGCTAGTGTGGGCTCTGACCTGGCCTTTTGGAGTCAGTTCCCGATGGTGCCATAGATAATTTTATCATAATTGATCTGGTTTGATCTAAATGGGTTTTGAACCAACATTTCATTTTCGTATGTTTACTTATGATTAGATTGGATGTCCTTCTTTTTACGATTATAAAAATCCAGACAAATTATATGTTTTTTTAGATGCCATCTCTTGAACATTAACAACGATTAGGTCCAGGAATTCATCTCAGACTAAACAGTGTTTTTATTGTGGTGGAATAACATATGTTATAGTATCCGATACAGTTAGATTTTGATCCCTTTTTTTGCAGGTATAGCAGAGAGCGAGTACAGTACGATTGAGTGGGTCAG
This sequence comes from Helianthus annuus, assembly GCF_002127325.2. NCBI lineage: Eukaryota > Viridiplantae > Streptophyta > Magnoliopsida > Asterales > Asteraceae > Helianthus > Helianthus annuus. The sequence continues at coordinate 120,219,595 of NC_035449.2, forward strand.
GTATATTATTAAACTCGACGTTTCTTGAAGTTGTGTAGTGTGTGCTATATTAAAATTGTTGGTGCAGTTGTCTGTCGACTTCATCTTCGTTTGAATCTTAGTTTAGGCCTGTTTGTATAGTGCACGAGAATCGAGAAAACATGATTTAGGGTTGATTCCGCTCGAAATGACACCTTGTCATTTGGAGCGAAATCACTTAAATTGTTGATTTCGTTCGAGTAGTTAAAAGCTGATTCCGCTCCAGAATGTAATGTTGATTCCGCTTGAAATGCACATGCATGTTCAAGCGGAACCCTAAAACCTATAAATAGGTCCTCCGGAGCGAAATCAATAGTTCAGTTCTTACATGTTACGGCGAAGCCCTGCCAAAGTGTATTCGAGTCTATAATCACGTCCTGATATATAAAAGAGACAGTAAATAGTATTTCCAGTGTTTTACAAGCTAAACAAAGACAGAATCAATGAATTCCGCCTCTGATTCTGTCTGAGCACTCTTCTGATCGACTCATTAGATCGTGTCACGGTCCTACATGTGGTATCAGAGCTCAGGAGGAAGAGTTCTTACCGTTTAGCTCGTTTTCACTGGAAGATTTCTACTCCTTCTTTTCACAATTTTTCAAGTTTCCACGGTTAAAATGAACTGAATTTTTGACATATTATGTATGTTGGTGCAGTCATCTGTCGTCTTCGTCTTAGGTCGAGTCTCAGTCTCGTTGCGGATCTGATCAAGCGTGACATCACATGTGACATCACCTTGATGACATCACATGTGACATCATGATATATGAGATGTCATGAAACAAATAATTGAATGGTGGCCGTTTAAGATAATATATCATCACATAAGCACAAGTGGAAATGGTCCAATAGAAGTTGCCAATTAAATATCCAATGAGGTGCTTGTATTAAAAGGTCCGATACATGGAAGGGTTTACTTGAAGGCCAAATCATAACATAGAAGTTTTGCAAGAAAGTCAACATGGAGGTTCACTTGAACGGATAACATAAAGATTCGCTTTTTCGGTATTGAATGGTTCGCTTATACGGCAACATATGAGGTTCGCTTTTAAGGCAATGGTAGGTGGTTCGCTTTTATGTCTTTGTCATTATAAGCGGTCCAGGATTAGTATAAATAGGATTGTCATTCATTTCCTTTGTAACGATTCCAGATTTGATACCGAGGTATTGCCGGTGTTCCTTGTAACTGTAAAAGCTGTAAAATCAATATACAAGAGGTTTAAAGTGTGATTCAAGCTGTGTACACGTCCGTTTCTTTGTTTCCGCCTCTGAAACGGATTTGAGCTCTTCCGAACGACTCGTTTAGGTCGCGACACGATCCTACAATTGGTATCAAAGCCAAGGAGGAAGAGATCTTGCAAAAACAGCTCGTTTTTCATCATTTTTCTGCTTCTACACCTTTCTTTTTCGAAAAAACAGAACTTTTTACGGTCAGAATTGCTTTAAACTCACACAGTGTATGCGTAATCATGTATTAACAAAACCTGGAAGATTTCAGAACTAAAATCGACTTATTTCTGGTTCAAATTAGTGGTTCGCTTGCACTTGGTTCGTTCGTTGCTGACGTCACATTTGGTTCGCTTTTAGAACATGAGGTTAAGTCTGGTTCGCTCCAAGGTCAAGTCTGGTTCGCTGATAGTGACAAAACTGGTTCGCTGATAAAGCAGTTTCTGGTTCGCTGATTAGGTCACGTTAGGTCCGCTTATAAGACATTATTCTGGTTCGCTTTTATGACCATCAAAGTCTGTTAATTGTTGAACAAGATAATCACGTGAACTTGTCAGTAGTTGGGAACAGGAAAAGGAAATCACATGTTTGTGTCAGTTTGTATGAGATTTTATTGGTAAACCTATCGGTCATCAAATCATTAAATGAGTTTGCATGTTATCGAGGGATGAATATGCACTGACTAAGTAATTGTCAGCTGATATTGTGCATATTAATAGACCAAGTCAAGCTGTCCAATCTGTGTTCAACAACAATTAATGTTGTAAGATAACCACTGTTTGTCGGTTTGAATTTGACAAATTGTAAAACAATAATATTCAATTTAAATGTAAGATGTTGACAAGTTTTAATCGGTCCAATAATTGAAGGAAGCCGCCCAATCACATTTATTGTTCAGACAATATTGGTTTAAGTGAACATTTTGGTCCTATCAGATTAAAGTTGTTTAATATGTGCAGTCCTATCAGATTCATTTAAAGTGTCGGCACAATTATATTTTGCAATACTGACTTTTCAACGCAAGACACATTAAAAATATAGTTGCGGCCCAATCGGATTTTTTTAAAAAAATTGTTGCCGCCCAGTAGATGTATGTAATTGGTTTGAATTAGGGGCCCAATCATAGTCTTCAATTTAATGATTGAAAAACATTAAACCGGCCCATGTTGTTTCATATTGGTTGCGGCCCATGTTTGATGATGTTGAAAAATTAAACAAGTAGATATAAGTTGTTGTTGTCGGATTTTGCAAAAGGGCTTTGAGTTTCATGAGATTGTTTGAGATAGTTTGAGTTCACATGAATTGAATTTTCATTCAGTTTTGATAATTGATCAGTTCACACAAAGTGAATTTTGTTTCACACAGTTTGAATTTGATTCCCGTTCACAAGAGGTGGTTCAGGTTGTTTGAATTCGATTTCGTGCCAGGTCATTGAAAAGGTCAAAGCAGTCCGCACAGTGTGTCAATCTTCTGTCCGCAAAGTGTGTCAACTTTCAGTCCGCACAGAATTTTCACCAGTTCGAGTACCAGTTCGTTTCCATTAATTGATAAATTTTTAAACTGATTGTGTTTTTTGTGTGTCATTCAGGTATTTCCCGAAGTATCATCTGATTATTGAAACATGGATGAGAAATTTTACAATGCTCTTGCTACACCGGTTGATACAGTTTCAGCTGCGTTATTGAAGAAATCATTTGATATGTTTGTGGCTTTTGAAGATGAAACAACAAAGCAGACAATTGATAGATATTGTCATCTGGTATTAGAAATGGGTAGATTGGACATTAAGAAAGAGGATGATGAGTGGGTCGATAAATTAGCAGAGGCGTTACCACAGCACAAGTGGGGAACATATTTGATGGTTGTGAAACTTATGAGAAAGTCCGAGAGCATGAATTTGGCTCAGTTTATTCAGAAAATCGAAGAGCAGGAGCTGGATATTCAAAAGACAGCTATCATGACAAATCCAAATGTAAAGCAAGATGTCAGTCTGTACTATCGAGGGAACAAGTTTGAGACCACTCCCAGTCAAAGTCCAAAGATTAGTACCGCATTCAGTGCTGATGGTTCTGCAAGTCCAAATGCAAGTACTACAACTCAAAGTGGTGGATCTACTTCGTCATTCTCAAGCTTTGATCCATACAACAACACACCTAGCCCTCAAAAGCAAAACTCTACAAATCTGCAGTGCAATGTGACACTGAACATCCAGAATGGTCAAATTCTTTCTCCTGAGGTGGCAAAGCAACACATGGCATCTCTTGTCGCCATGTTAGAATCATATGAAAGCTTGATAGCAGGAAGAATTGGTAATCCGATGCTCACAAAAGAAGATTATGACCAAATCGATGCAGAAGAGCTAGAGCTGATGGATGTGAAGTGGTGCTTAGCTAGTGCATGCAGGAGAGCTGAAAAATTTCAACAGGTTACTGGCAGAGACGAGTTCCGAGGAATGGCTGCGTCTCCACTTGGTTTTGACAAGTCAAAGGTTACCTGTTTCCGATGTAAAGGAAAAGGTCACTTTAAACGGGAATGTAAGAACCAAGAGTCAACTGGTAGTCAAGAAAAGAGCAATTACTATCAGAAATCAATCTTTCATCAAATCGATCAAAAACCTCAACAAAAGGAACCGCAAACTGCTCATGGGAGAATGATTGAAGAAGCCAATAGGAAAGCTTATTATGGGATAATAGATCAGAGTGATGAGTTTGTTGCACAGGGATTTAGCTGGGACAAGTATATACCTAGTGGAACTAAATCTGATGTTGCACTTGTTACCAGGATTCTGGATCAAAATGAGAATTGTCAGAAAAGGATTCCGATATTTCCAGATCTTGGAAGTGATGTTGATACGGATGATGAGGAAGATTATCTTAACAAATGTCGAAAAAGCATTGATCCTGATAGTTTTAACTTTTTCTATGCAGATAAAGTTGAGATGCTAAATCAGAAGAAGATTGCTCGATTGCAGAAAGAGCTAGAAGCAGCAAAGTTACTCGCTGATGAAAAGGCGAAGACTGAAGCTGTAGAAACAAAAGATGAAGCAACTGCTGAGATTGCAATAGAGAAGATTGTTGAAGTAGAGAAAGTAGTGGAGAAAATTGTCGAAGTCGATAAACTCGTGGAAGTTGAGAAAATAGTTGAAGTTGAAAAGGTGGTCGAAGTAGAAAAGATTGTCAAAAAGATGGTTGAGGTCGAGAAATTTGTAGAAGTTGAAAAGACTGTCGAAGTCGAAAAGATAGTTGAAAAGGTGGTTGAAGTTACTAAGCCTTGTGAGAAATGTTCAGAATCTTGCAAAGATTGTGAAGAAAAAGATAGAAAGATTGCTGAGCTAGAGAAAATGAAAGAAGATTTACTGTTTGATGTGAAGTATGTGAAAGAGTCATACGACGTATTGAACAGGACAGTTGACAGTTTGAAAAGAGCAAATGCAGAATTTGAAAAAGCAAATGACAAGATGAGTGCAACTTTGATGACAAAGCAAAGTGTCATAAATGATTACATTGAAGATTGTGCTAACTTGAAGAAGGAGTTGGAACTTGAGAAAATTGAGAGTGAAAGGATTAACCGATTACTTTTGAGTTATACAACTTGTGATTATCTGATTGATCGTGTTTATCCTACTGTTGCAGGTCTTGAAGCGTTCAAGAAGAAAGAAAAAGAAGAAGATACTGGTAAGAAACCAAGTGTCAAGTATAACAGATGTCCGCCTCCTATCTTTGAGAGTTATTCCCCCAGGAAACCAAATGAGGAACAAGTAGACAAGGCTCTAAACATCAAATTAAAGTCTGAAATCACTGATGAATTACCAGACAATATTGATGTTACATTCACAGCGTCTGACACTGATCATGAGTCTGAGTTAGTTAAGAGAGTTGTTGATCAGGTGTTGGATATGGATGAAGAGTCAAAGTCGGAGTCTAAGTCTGATAGTTCGAGTTCGTCTGAGAAAAGTCCGAGTTCGCCGGTTAAGAGGGTTTACAATAAAGAATTCCTGTTATCAAAATCTAATTTGAATGACGAATCAATCAAAGTAGCATATACATTGAATGATTCAGACAAATTATATTCTGATGAGGAATTCCCAATAAGGAGTGTCAAAACTGAAATGATCAAACAGGTTTTCAAATTAACAGAAATTAATATTTCTGAAATAAAAGATGTAAATCTTATTGAAAAACCTAAAAAGTACACTTCAAGAGTTCAACAGAGATTGAACAAGAAAAAGGGTTATGATTATGGTTTAGGTTATCGAAAGAAACCAAACCATAATGGTAATCTCAAAAAGAAAGGTCTTGGTTTCAATTCTTCAGAAAATTATAAATATCAGAAAACTTATAAACCAAAAACAAAATTTGTTTCAGGAGGAAGTTCAGAGGATGAACAGAAGAAACCGTTCTGGAAGCAGTCGAATCAAGAGTTTCTTGCTGAAGTAAAGACGAATGTAAGGAAGTTTGCTTCGAGAGTTGATAGAAGAACCTGTTTCAAGTGTCAAAAAGTTGGACACATTGCTTGGAACTACCAAGAGTTCATTTATCCAAAACAGGGAGTGTCTTCTAACTCTGATATGAAAAAGAAATGTGTTGATAAATCGACTTTGGAAGTTGGTGAAATTTCAAAACGTTTTTACAAAAGACAAGTCGATTTGAGTAAACAAAAATGGGTTGTAAAGTCTGAAAGTAGTTCTGACAATGAATCTGATTCGATAAAATCAGAGGAGTCATTGGTTGATAAAAAGATTGTGAATTCCGTTCCAGTGGTGAACGATGAGAATTTTCCAAAATTGTCAAAAGAAAATTTAATGAAGAAAGTTGGAAAGGTTGAGATCTCAAATCAATTCTTCGCTGATAAAGGAGAATTTGATGTTGAGAAGGCTTTCAAACACATTTTTGGAAAGATGGTTGATAAGAAGGTAAAAGGTGCTAAAGAGTTTTATAAATCAAAATGTTGGTGGGACAGATGTGTTCCAAAGTCACCCAAGGCTGGTGAGGCTTGGGTGGACATTATGTTTGAGTAAAACACCAGACTTGCCGGAGATCCCAAGTTGGTAATCGTGGATCAGGAATCGACATCTTTCATGTTAATTAGGATGATTTGAAAGTGTTTGTAATTGTCAAAATTTTTACAGGTTAAAGGACTATGCCGGAGCTTCCAGGTTGGTAAGCGAGGAGCAGGTATCGGCATCTTTCTCGAGGAATTTTCTATGGTAATGTCAATCATACAAACGGCAAAAAGGTTTGTTTATGTTTGTTTACAAGTGGTTAGAAGATTTGATTGTGCATAACTTGTGCATATGGTAAATCAAGGACATTAATTTGTACTTGCATTTTCCTACAAGTGATTGAGAGACGAAATGATGAACCACATCCCCGAATTTAGTATTGATATACGTACAAGTGGTAAAATCAACCAAACTTATTTTCCGGAAAAATCATTTTGATTAAAACAAACTTAAGTGTTTTGAAATCTAAATGAGAAAATAGTTTGTTGATAGGGGGAGTTCTGATTGTTTATGCCAAGTGAATGGCGAATTGATGCGATTTGATATCGGTTGTCATGTTTCTGTACAGTTTGTTTTCAATTTTCTTTAATGTGTTTGCATTTTAGGGGGAGTAGAAAATTTCAGAAAATCCAAAAACATTAGAAAATTTGAAAAAGACAAAAACATGATAAAAAAACAAAAATGAGTTTGTTGTGAAAAAGAGGAAATGATAGTACATCAGTGGACTATCACAACATGCTAAAGAATTGGAAAGTTTAAAAGTGTTAAACAATCTTACTGTGGATATGTCAGTAGGTTTTCGCACATTTAATAAATTGAGACGAGATATAAACCTAAATTTCAAACTTGCTTGTTCTGTGGGTTAACACAAACTTGGATATATAGGTAACCCTTGAAATCTTGTTTGAAAGATCCCTTATTCTGAGATACTAGGTCTTTATGCTCAGTGATATCTGGGTATTATCCCAGGACTTCTGCTGTATGGAAGTACTGACCTAGTCCCCGGATAATACTTTCTGCAAATGCTTGAAAAAGCGCCGCCCTCAGCAAATCGATGAAACAATAAAATTGATAGTCATTGCTGTTGTAAAAAAGATCCTCTAAAGGGGACCCACCAAAAGTCGAGCCGTCATCTCTCTGCTGAACGGAAGTTCTGACCTGAGCTCTCACGGTTTCGCACCTAACCCCTTACAGATATCAGCTGTGGTATACTCACCTGTAAGACTGAATATTGGGATCTGGATACGGGAGTATATTCAAGTAGTGGGACACACGGATAAGTTTTAGTTTCTAAGACATTAATATCGTATCTCTGATCAGTTGAACTTTGTGTGAAAATTTAAGTGGACCAGTATACTGACAATCTAGGTAAATTGTTTAGAACTTAAAATGAAATCAAGCTTAACGGTGTTGGTGATTTGTCTCATAAGCTGACATGATCCTCTTACACAAACTCACAAAAATAATGTTTGTAAATATTTCTATACTGCATTTTATTTCTTTTATGTCAAAAATCCAAAAAGATTTTCAGTGTGTTTTAGCATAAATTTTTTGTAAAATTCAAAAAGATTTTCGACAACTGATGTTGGAAAGCTGATTTTCAAAATTCCAAGTGCTAAACATGATGAACAAATGGTTTGGGAGAGTGTGTTGGTTTTGAAATTAAAAATGATGTATAATCTTCAAGTGGTTCTTCAAAGATTAACATTGTAATATCATTATTTGAATGTAAAATGTCTGCAAGTGACTCATTAGATCTTTACATGTTATCATCGGAAGATTTATTTTTGGGTAGAGGATGTGCAGGTTTCTAAGTGATAGAGAACCAGGTTCCGATACCTGAAGACTTGGTGATTACAACGTGTCAGACTGCGATCCCAGCATTTCGAAAGGGGGAGTCTGAAGACATCTGAGTAGAGATTGTTCGTGGATAGCCTGTTGATGATAATGAAAAGAGAAGAGAAAGATTTGAGGATGCTTACACTGTGAGAAAGACTGAAGTCGTTGAAGACTCGACACTTAAGACTCGTCAACATCTGAGGGGGAGTCTGTTGGTGCAGTCATCTGTCGTCTTCGTCTTAGGTCGAGTCTCAGTCTCGTTGCGGATCCGATCAAGCATGACATCACATGTGACATCACCTTGATGACATCACATGTGACATCATGATATATGAGATGTCATGAAACAAATAATTGAATGGTGGCCGTTTAAGATAATATATCATCACATAAGCACAAGTGGAAATGGTCCAATAGAAGTTGCCAATAAATATCCAATGAGGTGCTTGTATTAAAAGGTCCAATACATGGAAGGGTTTACTTGAAGGCCAAATCATAACATAGAAGTTTTGCAAGAAACTCAACATGGAGGTTCACTTGAACGGATAACATAAAGGTTCGCTTTTTCGGTATTGAATGGTTCGCTTATACGGCAACATATGAGGTTCGCTTTTAAGGCAATGGTAGGTGGTTCGCTTTTATGTCTTTGTCATTATAAGCGGTCCAGGATTAGTACAAATAGGATTGTCATTCATTTCATTTGTAATGTTGTTCAGATTTGATACCGAGGTATTGCCGGTGTTCCTTGTAAATGTAAACGCTGTAAAATCAATATACAAGAGGTTTAAAGTGTGATTGAAGCTGTGTACACGTCCGTTTCTTTGTTTCCGCCTCTGAAACGGATTTGAGCTCTTCCGAACGACTCGTTTTAGGTCGAAATCGATCCTACAGTGTAAAATTGACATTTAATAAACCCTTGAGAATTTCAGCTTAAAATACAGCTTAAAAGTGGTTAAAAATGGCATAGAACCTAATTCCGCTCGAACGAAGGTTTTAGTGATTCCGCTTGAATTTCAAGCGAAATCAAGTGTTTGGTGACTAAGGTTCTAATTTCGCTCGAACTGTTGAAGCGGAATCAGTGATTCTGCTCGATTTTTTGTGATTCCGCTCGAGATTTATCTGTGATTCCGCTCCAGTGGTAATTCCGCTTGAATTACCTTGTCGATTTCGCTCCAAAGTTTCAAATTTTGATTCCGCTCGAGTGAATCATCTTGATTTCGCTCGAGGATTACTATTCCGCTCGAATCAACCGTGTTGATTCCGCTTGAAACATTTTCAAGCGAAATCAGTCGTGTTGTTCACAGGTGATTCCGCTTCAAAGGCATTATTTCGCTTGGAATATCATTTGTGTAAGAATTTTGTCGGAACAGTTTGAAAGATGGCAATGGTCTTTGATGAAAAAGAAAATCATGATCTTGAAAAGATAAATGTTTGGTATCGGGATATTTTAGTAGTTACTATCAAAATTTGCCTAAGAATGTTTGGGTTAACCGGTTCGAATATTTTGTGTGTAAAAAGGATGAACAGATTGTTGGTGCAGTGAATGTCTGTCAGCTACGTCTTAATCGAGTCTTAGGTCTAGATAGGTTAGATTGGAGCACGGAAATCAAGCTTAGGGTTTTAGAGTTAATTTCGCTCCTGTTGTGTAATTTAGGTGATTTTGCTCCTAGGGTTTCTAGGAGATTTCGCTCCAAATGCTCACCTAGGTGATTTCGCCCGAAATAGGTCACATGGGGTTTCGCTTCTGTCATCTGGAGCGAAATTAGCATTAGTATAAATACTTGTAGTGTGATCTCATTTGTAACTTTTGGAGCGAAATCAAGTCATGTGCTAGGTGTCGAATTGCTGTCAAAATTTACTCAGAAAGCATTAATAGAGAAGGAAATTGAAAGGAAAAGCTGTTATGACTTTGTTTACATTGATTCCGCCTCTGTATACGAAGATGAACTGCCTTAACTGACTATTTAGGGTCATCCAACGGTCCTACAAGTGGTATCAGAGCTCAGGACGAGGAGTTCATACTACTACAGCTTGATTCTACCAGATTCTCTCACTTCTACTCACTTCTTCTCTTATTTTTCTGATTTGAACTAGTTCCTACGGTTGAAATGGCCTGAATTTCGAGTATATTGTGTAAAACATACAATTAACAAACCCTAGAAAGAATCAGGTTAAAATTCAAAGTAAAATTGGTAAAAATGGCATGAAAACCTAATTCCGCTCGAAAAAGACATCGAAGGTTTCGCTCATAATTACCTGATTTCACTCGTAATTCACATGATCATTTGAAGCGAAATATCTGATTTCGCTCATAGGGTCATTAAAATCTAATTCCGCTCGAGAACTAGTGCCTGATTTCGCTCGTAGAGACATAAAAGTCTAATTTCGCTCAAGACTTACATACTGATTCCGCTCTAAATAGCAAAGATTCTGTTTTCGCTCGAAATCACATTCTGATTTCGCTCATAAGCTGATTTCGCTTGAAATCTTTGTGTTTTCAAAATTTCAAAAAATTTTCTAAGTGTTTGCTGATTTTTGAGGTACATTCAAGATGGATGATATTTTCATGAACCCGTTTAGCGACATGTACGCTTTTGCTGGAAATTCCGGAGACGATACATCTTCAAGCAACACAAATGAGAACCCGCCAAACTCAAAGAAGAAGTTATCGGATGCCTTCGAGGTTGAAAGTGCTTTTCGAACTTACATCAAAACCACCGAAGCTGATGGTTATCAAGGAATATAGTCGGTGGGCCAAGAAGTTTGAAGATTGGTTGATGGCTTTTGCATTTCCTAGCTGGAAGAGTCTCAAAAATGGGTACAATGATGGAGGCAAAAAGGGTGAAACTTTATCATCATCTGAGGAGATAGAGTCGTTTGTTGCTGAGCAGAAATGTGTTGCGCTGTTGTTTCAATCTGTTCGAGAAGATATAATTTCGTTAATCGAGTACAGCAATGCTAAAGATCTCTGGGAAAAATTGAAAACCAAATGTTTAGGAAGTACAGAAATTGTGAAAAACAAAAAGAAACTTCTTAGGAAAGAGTTTGATTTGTTTGGGTGTTTAAAGAATGAGTCAGTTTGTAAATGATTGAGAGGTTTGGGCATTTGAAGCTGGAACTGGCAAGAAATGGAATTACCTATTCTCAAGAAGAGCTAGTCGACAAGCTGTTTGATTCGCTACCGGATGAAATGGATTGGCAGTACTATGCGTTGATGCTGAAGAATACGATCAAGCCTGCAGATCTTATTGTGGATCTGTTGATTGAGAGACTTGAAAGTCATGAGTTGGAGCTAAAGAAGACACACAAAGTAAATCACTCATCGTATCAGCAGAATTTGGATTTGTATTATCCAAAGAGCATGATGCCGAAGAACAATTCTCCCAAGACTGCGTTTTCTGCTGAGAATGTCTCCACAACAAACAAAGAAAGTCAAAGCAGTGGATATCACAGTGGATCTTCATCAAATTCAAACCAGTCTGATGCAAAGAATTTGTTTCACTGTAACATCGCTGTAGATATGAAGAACGCTCAGAATTTCTGTCACACCCCCAAAATCCATACGCGGAGTACCACCGCTTGGGAGCGTGACATGACCAGGATCAAGCCATCAATCACATCAAACATAGCATTTAATAATATTAAAAGTCATTAAAGTAGTTCATCATGACATGATCGATGTTTCAAAACCAAGCATTGTTTAAGTAGCGGAAGCATTGTTATAAATCCAAATTAAATATACTGAAATGTCATAAGTGTCCAACAAAGTATTACGATCCTTGTCCACAACGTCCGGCTCCTCTTTGTGCAAGCTCCATGTACCTAACGATCTGCAAGGCATGTAACAGAATGATCAACAAACTAGTTGAGCGAGTTCACAGTAAGTAAGTGTGTAACAGTAAGTAAAGAGTGGCTCTACTGGGCCGTTAGTACGACGTATAGGTGGGGGCTTCCCATGTTATGTGACCACTAGACTATTCGTATCAACTACTCGTATCATCCCTGTTCTTCTTCCGAGAACAGTAGCGCGTATGGGGTGTACGTAGGTTTTACGCACGTATCCTTCACAACCGAGGATAGGAGACGCGGGGGTGTACGTGGGTTTCACGTACGTATCCTTTGTACCGAGGATAGAAGTAAGAAATGCGTACACGTAGGTTTTACGTGCGTGCCTGACATCCGAGGCAGTAATTGGCATATGACCACGTAGGTGTTATCTTAACCTACGGAACCGTCCTGACATCCGAGGATCATGGTAGGTGATAGTCTAGGAAAAACATTTGTACGTTCTAAGTCAATTGAAACCTTTAACCCATTCCCACGACCCGGGAATCCCATGCCTTAGTAGGAGTGTGAACTCACCTGGGTTGGCTCGGCAGACACTAAAATGCTCAAGTATACAAGTAAGGAATCAACCACGTCCTATCATGGTTACTATGCAAGTTAGGTTCGTATGCAGCACGTTTGTATCACGTATGATGTCAAGTATGATCATGGCAAATCACATAACCGTATCAGCAGTTCATATCAAGTAACGAGTCCAAGTAGTCGACCCAATTAACATAAGCAGCCCAATAACAATCCGTTAAACAGAATCCAAGTGTTCGGCCCAAACAGATAAGCGGTCCAATTAGCAACTATGTAAACAAGTCCAAAAACATAACAGTCATAAGGTTGGGCCCGTGACAGTGTAGGCCCAAAACAGTGCTTGTGCATTAGCCGGTCTCGAGTCGCAACGGAGATCTCGAGTCGCAACCGGAGATTACGAGTCGCAACAGCTGGTTACGAGTCGCAATGGAGATCTCGGCTCGTCATGGTCCGGTTACGAGTCGCAACGGGATTCGCAACCATGGTCTCGGCTTGTGCTGTTGTGGTTTCGAGTCGTGACCACGAGGTTTCGACTCGCAATCTGAGTCGCAACCGTGTGTCGTGTGTGTGTAACTGGTTTTCCTGATTTCATGCAGATCGGTTACAATCACATAATAGTTTCCAATTATACCCAACTCAATCAACAGATTTCTAACAATTCGTTTAGCATGATATCGATCAAACAAGGTATTTTATCAAGAACTCTCATGAACCCTAACAATCATATGAACAATTCTTAACAATTCGCATGAACATATATCATAACATTTAATCCGAATCGTCTAACACATCGACTGATTGCAAGCATTCCGATTACCATTTAACTTATATCATACCATCCGATTTCTTGTGACCCTTGACTATACACATGAGCCGATTAACATCATACAAAACACATATATCCGATTTCATGAGCAAACCAATTACATGAACATTATCTATCATCGACCCAATCTAATAATATCATACACAACAAGTTTCGGTATCAAGCAATCATCAACATACAAATCATAACACACAATCAATCAATACATAATCACTAACCGGATTGGAGAAGAAACAAGGGTGATCCGAATAGAATTCTTGTGCCGTCGGGTTCCAAGCAACGAGAGGGAGAGAGAGTTTGTGTGTGTGTTGCAAAGATTGTAAAACTAAAACCCTAAGATGTGTGTATGAACATATACGTGTGAGGTGAGGGTGGGCCGAAACCTCACTTGGGCCGGCTTGTGATCTCGAGTCCCTTACATGGACCGAGTGGGTTTGCAAACAATAGTAAAGCCCAATTGATTTATGGATCGGGTGTAGTGTTGTGTGATCCAATAACGCAACATTTAAACATTTAACCGTAACATTCATTTAATCAAATAAGGTTCACATAAACACATATCGTTACACAAAGCAAGTCTAAAGTTCGAGTTGTCACATTATCCCCAACTAATTGGAAATTTCGTCCCGAAATTTGGTATGCACTCACTGAGGAAGCTAGGTAAGTTACAGCATTCACTGGTTTTCCTGGGGTGTCACATCCTCCCCCGTTGATCTGGAATTTCGTCCCGAAATTCCGAAGTAGTAGCTTCAGCCTCAGTAGTGGTAACATTGGTTTCGAATAACTGGGGGTACTTTTCTGTCATTCTGTCTTCGCGTTCCCAGGTGTACTCTGGGCCACGTTTGGAGTTCCAGCGAACTCGAACAAGAGGGATTCTCTTGCTTTTGAGGACCTTCACATCCCGGTCCGTGATTTCTACTGGTTCCTCGACGAACTGCAGCCGCTCGTCGATAGTGAGTTCCTTAAAAGGAATGATGAGGTTTTCATCTGATAAGCACTTCTTTAAGTTTGATACGTGGAAGACATTGTGAACTGCTCCGAGTTCAGCTGGTAGGTTCAACTTGTAGGCTACCTTGCCAATCTTTTCTAAGATTTCGAATGGTCCGACGTACCGCGGATTCAGTTTGCCCCGTTTGCCAAACGTACCACACCCTTCCAGGGTGAAACTTTCAATAAAACCCGGTCTCCGACCTCAAATTCCAAAGGCTTTCTACGCTTGTCCGCGTAGGCTTTCTGACGGTCACGTGCTGCCGCCATGCGTTGTCGTATCTGTGCTATCTTTTCTGTGGCGTCCACTACAATCTCTGGACCCGTAATCTGACTATCCCCCACCTCTGCCCAACAGAGAGGTGACCGGCATTTACGTCCGTACAATGCCTCGAATGGAGCGGCTTGAATGCTGGTATGGTAACTGTTATTATACGAGAACTCCACCAAAGGGAGGTGTTTTTCCCAGCCGTTGCCGAAATCGATAACGCATGCCCGAAGCATGTCTTCAAGTGTTTGAATCGTACGTTCAGACTGCCCATCCGTCTGAGGATGATATGCTGTGCTCATGTCTAATCGTGAGCCGAAAGATTTATGCATTGCTTGCCAAAGCTCTGACGTGAATCGTGCATCGCGATCCGAAATAATAGAGGTGGGCACTCCGTGCCTCGACACAACTTCTTTAAGATAGACGTCTGCGAGAGTGGAGAACTTGTCCGTTTCCTTGATCGGCAGGAAGTGTGCAGACTTGGTGAGTCGATCAACTATGACCCATATTGTATCGTTCCCACGCTGAGATCTAGGTAAGCCTGTAACAAAATCCATGGAAATTTCTTCCCATTTCCATTGCGGTATCTTAGGCTGCTGAAGTAGACCAGCTGGTTTCTGATATTCAACCTTGACTCTCGCACAGGTCAAACATTTTCCAACGTACGTAGCAATGTGGGCCTTCATGCTAGGCCACCAGTAAGTAGTGCTGATGTCGTGGTACATTTTATCTGACCCTGGATGTACCGAGTAGCGAGACTTGTGAGCTTCATCCATCACAAGTTCGCGTAGACCGCCATAAAGAGGGACCCAAATCCGGCCCGTTACATAATAGGCACCGTCTGCCTTCTGTTCCATCTGCTGTCGTGAGCCGCGTAAGGCTTCAGCCTTGACGTTTTCGGGCTTCAATGCTTCTACCTGAGCATTTCGTATCTGTGCTGGAAGGTTAGACTGAATCGTAAGCTGTAGCGCTCGCACGCGCCGTGGTAGAGTGTCTTTCCGACTGAGGGCATCAGCCACAACATTGGCTTTGCCTGGATGATACTTGATAGCGCATTCATAATCGTTCAATAACTCGACCCATCGTCGTTGACGCATATTCAAATCCTTCTGCTTAAGGATATGCTCGAGACTCCTGTGATCGGTGTAAATCGTGCACCTGGTACCGTACAGGTAATGTCGCCATATCTTAAGCGCGAAAACAACAGCTCCCAGCTCTAAATCGTGCGTCGTGTAGTTGCGTTCATGAACCTTGAGTTTCCGAGAAGCGTAGGCTATCACTTTATCACGTTGCATCAACACACATCCAAGACCCTGGATGGATGCATCACAATATACTATGAAGTCTTCTGTGCCTTCTGGCAATGAAAGAATAGGTGCGCTGCAAAGCCTATCCTTTAGATACTGAAAAGCAGTTTCCTGCGTGTTGTCCCAACGGTAGGTGACACCCTTCTGTGTCAGTAGCGTAAGTGGTTGCGCGATCTTTGAAAAGTCTTTAATAAACCGTCTGTAGTAACCTGCCAGACCCAAAAATTGGCGTATTTCCGTTGGCGTTCGTGGTGCAGGCCAGTTTCTGATCGAATCTACCTTGGATGGATCGACGTGAATCCCATCCTTGTTTACCACGTGGCCTAAGAAGTGGACTTCACGAAGCCAGAAGTCGCATTTAGAAAGCTTAGCGTACAGCTGTTCCTTCCGAAGGAGTTCCAATATAAGGCGTAGATGCTGCTCGTGCTCCTCCTGACTCTTGGAGTAAATCAGGATGTCGTCGATGAAAACAATGACGAACTTGTCGAGATAGGGTTTGCACACCCTGTTCATAAGATCCATGAAAACTGCAGGTGCGTTCGTAAGTCCGAACGGCATAACCAAGAACTCGTAGTGACCGTAGCGAGTTCTGAATGCTGTCTTAGAGACGTCCTCCTCGCGGACTCTCAGTTGATGATATCCTGACCGTAGGTCGATCTTGGAATAGTAACACGACCCTTGCAACTGGTCGAATAAGTCGTCTATGCGTGGAAGAGGATAACGGTTCTTCACCGTCACCTTGTTCAGTTCCCTGTAGTCTATACACATCCTGAACGTACCGTCTTTCTTCTTCACGAAAAGTACTGGAGCTCCCCAAGGCGAAGAGCTTGGACGAATGAAGCCTTTTTCCAAAAGTTCCTGCAGTTGCTTTGACAATTCCTCCAATTCCGATGGAGCTAGACGATATGGTGCGCGAGCTATGGGTGCTGCTCCTGGAGCGAGCTCGATCTGAAATTCGACCTGACGATGAGGCGGTAAGCCAGGTAAATCTTCAGGAAACACCTGAGGGTAATCGCGTACAATTGGAATATCCTCCAATTTCTTTTTCTTTACTGATGCATCTGAAACAAGAGCTAAAATGGCTGTGTGACCTTTACGTAAGCACTTCTGAGCCTTCAAGAATGAGATGATGCCAACCACTGCACCACTCTTGTCGCCTTGAACTTCAAGAGGTTCCTGACCAGAACGAGGAATGCGAATAATCTTCTCGCTGCATAGGATTTCTGCCTGGTGTTGGGATAACCAATCCATCCCAATCACGACGTCGAAACTTCCCAAAACTATGGAATGAGATCAATAGAAAAGGCTTGACCAGCTAGAATAAGGTTACAACCCTGAACTACGTGCATGGCTTCTAGACTTTTACCGTTAGCTAACTCTACTACATGTTTGGTGGGTAAAAGTGTTGGTGCACGTTTTAGCAGTTGACACATTTTCACAGACATATAGCTTGTATCCGCACCCGAATCAAACAAAACAGTAACGTAAATATTGTCGAGGAGAAACTTACCCATAACAACGTTGGGATCGTTCACTGCGTCGCCACGACCTAGTACAAATGCACGGCCCCTTGCCTCGTTGCCGTTGTTGTTTCCCCATTGTTGTTGTTGCCATTGCCCTGATTGTTGTTGTTGTGTTCTGGTTCCTGTTGAGCTGTGGGCAGTGTCTCTTGATGTGGCCTTCAGCACCACAATTGTAGCATCCTTTGTTGCCCTGTTGTTGTTGGGCTGAGGTGAGGCTGCTGCTGATTTTGGTTCGCAGGACGAAGGCTTCTACAGTCTTTGGCCTCGTGACCCATCTTGAGGCATCTTTGACAACGACCCTTGTTACACTGACCGTTGTGGTGCTTGTTGCAGTTGTTGCACTTTGGGAGATTTCCGCGATATCCGCCCTGCCTGTGGCTACCTGACGACTGCTGGTTAGGGCTTTGATAGTTGTCAGTCTTTCGCTGTTGATTCGGGGACTGAACCGAAACTGATGCTTTGCTTGAATCCCCTCCCATTTCCTCTTGTTGTCACTGAGGGTAACGGAGTAGCTGAAGGAGTGACTGTGGTAGTAGCGCTGACACCTTAGGCAGTTATTCTGTTCCACTGCCTGATCGGTGATGCGATGAGCGAGGCGTTGGATTTCCTGGATGTTTTCGAGGTTAAGCCGACGTCACGTGGCTCTGAATTTCTGGCGCCAAACCCTTGAGATACAACTCAATGCGCTTGTATGGAGGGTCTACCATAGTTGGGCACAGCACGGCCAGCTCGTTCGACCGTTTCGTATACGCTTCATCTCCGACCCAACCATTTCAGATTATACAGCTCGTCTTCTAGCTTGTGAATATCTTCACGCGTGCAATACTAACGCTTAATGAGTTCCTTAAAATCGTTCCACGGGGTGGCGTTAGCAGCTGCCAACCCAAGAATCTGCACCTGCGCGTTCCACCAGGTTAGCGCGATTCCTTCCAAGGTGCCAGTAGCAAACTTGACCTTGCGAGCCTCAGGGCACTCGCACATCTCGAATACTGATTCTAGCTTCTCGAACCAGTGGAGGAGTCCAACCGCTCCTTCTGTGCCGCTGAAAGAGTTTGGACGACAGTCCATGAAGTTCTTGAAAGTGCAGACAGGCTGCTGCGCGTGTTGACCTATTGTGTACGAATAGGACGAAGTTAAATACAAGAGTGAATGTAGGATCTAGGGATCCTAGTGTGTGCCTATACTGCAGGATATACTACCTGCTTGAGCTGCTGCAACTGCCGCAGCAACTTGGGCTTGAACAAGAGCCTCTAACTGGGCTTGTGTCATGTTAATTCTTCCAGCCATTGATCTTCATGTCAAAGGCGAAATAGGTGAGAGAAGTTCGCGAATAGTGCGATGACAGAAAAGTGTAAGCACGTAAGGGTTCTTAAGCAATAGCAAATAGTGAACATTGTAGTCTAAGCATACCACGAGCAAAGTTCTAAGCAATTCTAGCAAGTAGGCAATAAACATAAACCTTATTACCTAAAATATCGAGTCTTGCACGTGGAGCGAAGCGTCGTTGTGGATCGTTGAGAGCACTGTTCTGGTTATAGTCCGGTTTTAATAAAAACGTTTTCCCATATTAAAACAAAGTTCTCTATAACCAATGGCTCTGATACCAATCTGTCACACCCCCAAATCCATACGCGGAGTACCACCGCTTGGGAGCGTGACATGACCAGGATCAAGCCATCAATCACATCAAACATAGCATTTAATAATATTAAAAGTCATTAAAGTAGTTCATCATGACATGATCGATGTTTCAAAACCAAGCATTGTTTAAGTAGCGGAAGCATTGTTATAAACCCAAATTAAATATACTGAAATGTCATAAGTGTCCAACAAAGTATTACGATCCTTGTCCACAACGTCCGGCTCCTCTTTGTGCAAGCTCCATGTACCTAACGATCTGCAAGGCATGTAACAGAATGATCAACAAACTAGTTGAGCGAGTTCACAGTAAGTAAGTGCGTAACAGTAAGTAAAGAGTGGCTCTACTGGGCCGTTAGTACGACGTATAGGTGGGGGCTTCCCATGTTATGTGACCACTAGACTATTCGTATCAACTACTCGTATCATCCCTGTTCTTCTTCCGAGAACAGTAGCGCGTATGGGGTGTACGTAGGTTTTACACACGTATCCTTCACAACCGAGGATAGGAGACGCGGGGGTGTACGTGGGTTTCACGTACGTATCCTTTGTACCGAGGATAGAAGTAAGAAATGCGTACACGTAGGTTTTACGTGCGTGCCTGACATCCGAGGCAGTAATTGGCATATGACCACGTAGGTGTTATCTTAACCTACGGAACCGTCCTGACATCCGAGGATCATGGTAGGTGATAGTCTAGGAAAAACATCTGTACGTTCTAAGTCAATTGAAACCTTTAACCCATTCCCACGACCCGGGAATCCCATGCCTTAGTAGGAGTGTGAACTCACCTGGGTTTGCTCGGCAGACAGTAAAATGCTCAAGTATACAAGTAAGGAATCAACCACGTCCTATCATGGTT